>NC_140493.1:42779633-42819633 GCF_964271855.1 Acomys minous | reverse complement strand
GAAACAGTCACTCAAGGTTAAGTTACTTGCTCAAGGTCATGTAGGAAGATAGTCGGGACTCAGACAGAATCTAGGTTAGTTTCCATTTTGTAGTCCTGGAGCATTGCTTCCTAGTTCTGTTTTTTGTTTGTTTGTTTGTTTTTGTTTTCATCTTATGTTTCCATGCCTCCTTCTGCCAAGGTGATGTGATTTAGTCTGGGATGGGGGCAGGTGCCCAAAGATAATGAAGACAACTTTGAAGCAGCTTATTATTCCATTCCTGGGTCAGGGAAGAGTGCCACACTCTTCTTTCCTGGGGTTGAGAAGCAGCAGGAGTACATGGCCTTTGAAAGCAAGGAGGGAACGGCTGTCTTTTCGGCTGACTTAAGAATTAGACTGACTGCGTTAGGGGACCCTGGGTTTTGCTTGTGTCTCTATGTCCCTGTGTATGTGTGTGTGTGTGTGTGTGTGTGGGAACACACAGTGAAACTCCTGGGAGATAGGTGTACAGAGATGACACATTACTGAAGAGCCCTTTGTGAAGGCTTCCCCAACCCTCTCCTTCCTTCCCAGCATGCACCTGTCCTCGACAGGGGCTGAAGAGTGTGTTGAAGGCAAGAACCATGAATGCATCTTTTCTGGTTTTTGGATTCTTTTCTACAAGCCCCTGCCATGGTGCTCTGTACTCAGCAGATCCTGGAGTCCTATCAGCAAGAATGTGATATGGCTCTGGTTTCTAAATTTATTGCATTTATGTGCTCAATGCTCTGTTACTTTTTGGGCATTAGCTGTTAGTTTGGCCTTGGCCATCAGCATCTCCGGATCTCATTTCCCTCATCTGTCAAGCGAGGTGATAATGCTAGCTACTGGTGTGAGAGTTGTGTGGGGCACTAGCACACAGACCACTGATGCATGTGAGAAAAGTATTCTGTCCACACTAACCGTTCCTGGTATAGAAGCCAAACATTTGCCACATGTAATGAAAGGTCTGTGGTCAGGCAGCCTAACTTTGAATTGTGATTTCCATATCAAATTTCTGGTTTTACACATGTGTCTGCCACAAAGCACCGACCTATTTCCTTACCCTGTTAGATTTCAGAGCTATGAAAGAAAAGACAAGCACTTAGTAAGTGCTAAGGCACACCAGTGGCCTTGCTGATGCCACTGTGCTAGCTCTATTTGATGCATGAGACATCCCGGACCTGAAGAGGTTGATAGTAGTTTAGGGACTGTCCATTTTTTCTGGGGAGCTAGCTTTTCTTAAGGTCTTGAACTGCCTAAGCACAGATTGCCCCGAGTCCCCTTTGTCCCATTGGAAATGAGGTTTTTTGTCCTCTCTAGGCTCCTGTATCACTCACACATTTCCGTTCTACAAGGCCCTCGCATCAGCACTGTAAGGGATCACCTTTCTCATCCTTCAGTGCAGCTTCCAGGCTGCAGCTGCTCCATTGCCCATTCATTTCAGGACAGGACGCCCGGTTGTGGAGTTTTTCCAACCCTCCCTTTCTGGGGGACACAAACCAGAGAGGAAGGGCAGAGGTAGGATGCTTCATTTTTATTCTAGGGATGGCAACAACTGAGCGATAAAACCCAAGCCAAAGGGACAATGAAAACGGTCTTCTTTACTTCCCTCCAGTGCTTTGTTCAAAGCATCCAAACAGCGGAGCGTGGCCTTGGACCATTTGCACCGCTGGGCTGGACGCTTTATGAGAGCCATAGACCCTGGCAGGAGCATTGCTGGCCCTCCCCGGGTTTGAATAAAAAAAACACAAGCCATAATACACATAAAACCCTAATGTGCCTTCAAAATTACCTCATCTTTTATTTAGAGGGTATTTCGCCCTTGTCTTCCTTTATCGCTCTTTATATGACTGAAGTGGGCGAGCAGCGCCAAATGAGGCCATCGTGGATGCTGCGCGCTGGGAGTGTTTATGGCCTAACTTTGGCGAGGCTGCAAGGCCCCAGGAGTCCCTTCACCGAGGGCCGTGCTCCCTCCCCAAAGCCAGCTTCTTCCATATGGAGGCTGCTGCTTCCCTATTAGGTCTGATTCTCTGTCTCTTCATTTTATTTTATTTATTTTTTAATTCCAAATGTGAATTTTACTGTATTTCTAAAGGAAAGGGAGGCGCCCCTCTGAGAAGCCGAGTTTTCAGTGTGGTGCAAAGGCCTAGAGCTCCCACCCTCACGCGAGCATGGGGCCGAGGTTGGAGGTTCTTGTTCTCTGAGCTCTGTTTACGGTCAAGAGGCGAGCTGGGTGTGGTGCCCACCTACGAGCCCAGCACTGCAGAAGCTGAGGCGGGAGAACTAAGAGTTTTAAAGCTAGCCTGAACTACATAGTGATCGGGAGGCCAGCCTGGGCTACATGAGACCTTGTCTCAAAAAAAAAAAATTAAAAAAGACGGAGAGAAGCTGTGGTATATTTTGGAGCGCTTTGAAGGAAGGGGTGAGGGGAAGGGAGGTTTTTGCTGTTACTAACGCTCAGATGTTAGTACAGCTAAGGTATGCTAGAAGGCTTTCAGAAACAGTGTAGCAGCTAACTCACTTTCAGGGAGTCTAATTTTGGAGGCCTTGTTTAGAGCTGAGATACTGTACTTCTGAAAGAGATGCTAAGGATGTGATGGTGTGGGTCTGCCCAATGCACTGAGACTCTGTGGAGTATGGGAATCAGTGATGGAAGAGAGTGTGGTATTTGTGTAGTTGTGTGGGAGATACAGGAGAGGGAGAGGGGCACAGAAAGGGAGAGATAGATAGATAGATAGATAGATAGATAGATAGATAGATAGATAGATCGACAGACAGATACTTTTATAAACACAATAACGGATTTTATTGTCTGAGGTGAGGTTTTCTACTTAAAGTGAAGATGGGCTTCAATGATAATAAATTGGATTCAAGACTTTGGGACTGTGAGGCTGAGAAAATTCCAGGGTATATGGATGGCTACAAGCGGTGCTTCTCAACCTGTGGGGCATGACCCCTTTGGGAATGGGGTGAACCTCTCACAGGGGTATCATACCAGATATCCTGCATATCAGATATTTGCCTTATGATTCATACCCGTACCAACATCACAGTTATGAAGGAGCAATGACATAATTTTATGGTTGGAGTCACCACAACATGAGGAACTGTATTAAAGGGCCACAGCATCAGCAAAGTTAGAATCACTGTTCTACAGAGGTTTCATGGGGGAAGATATCAGACAATGGGAATGTCTTGAGCCCTACCCTTTCGGGGAGGCAGATTCTTTTTATTGCTTAGTCTTTAAAATCACCAGGCTCTCCAAGGACACATTGGCCACTTCTCTTTAAAGAGATCCAGATCAGTGAGTGATTTAGAGATCCACTGGGGTCTTAGCAGTGGCAGTTCATGTTAGTCATAGTGAGCAAACTAGAGAAGCTCTCTGACCTTAGCATCTGCTGCAGAACAGAGCGAGAGCAGCAGCAAGTGCAGCAGCTGAAGCGCACTAGGCGTGCGACATGTCCTAGCCTCATGGCTGGTCTGTGGTCATTTCAATCACGGCTCATCTCTATTGCTGAAAACCTCCAAGTCAGCCCTCAGGCTCAAAAAAACCACCTACTGGGTGCTTGTTACATGCAAAAAAAATCTTCATCCTTAACTATTCTATGTAATAAGCCCCAGAAGTTGAACCAGTTTTACTCTCTACTGGTGAGTAAACTGCTCCTTCTTCGTTCTAGTGGCGAAGAGATCGAAGAGATCTGCTATAGCTTCTTATAATCTGTAAATCTCACAGGAGTTCACTTGAGATCATCCCAGGCTTTCTTCTCCCCATAACTCAGTGGGGGCTCACATTTATTTACATCTGGCTCTGCAGCTTGGGAGCTGTTTGCTGTCAGGCAACATAGTACCGTCTCTGGTCTTTATCATGTAGGAAGTGAGAGACCTTGGAGGTGAATAGTAAAGCAGAGGTTTCCTCTAATGAGCTCTAATAATAACAGCTTTCAGTGTGAAAGGTATTTTGAAAGTAGGTTTAGAGCCTACGAGGGATTCATTCGTGTCATCATTGGTTCAATAATTTAACAAGTATTATTGAGGACTTTCAATGCACCCAGAGCTGTTTGTGGTTCCTGGAGGTGGTGCAGTGAATTTTCAGAGCACTCATTCCCCTGTCTGAATCTATGTTCTGCTTCAAGAAGGAGGTAAGGTGTGAAGGTGGTGGCCAGAAATAAATAAATAACCATACAATATCTAGACATAAGCAAGTTTTGGGGCACAAGAAAGTTGCAGGAACACATGAGTAGTGTGGAGAGGTATGCTTAGAATATTCCAGAAAAAGCCATGTAGCCACCATGAAATGAGCATAGGAGAGAATGACACGAGGGCAGTGTGTTTCAGGCTCCAGCAATCAGGGTGAACAGTGCAGTGTGTCTTCCACTTGTTGTCATCAGGGCTACCATAGAAGCAGGATTTAAGGGCTGGGGATCTCAAGAGACCACTAAGAGCTGAGAGACATGGAAAACTGACTCACTAGTTACTCATGGATGGATGGTTAGGAATCTTTCACAAAGGCACATATTTCCTATGTCCATTTGGAACATCTTAGACTTTACCATCTCCCCATTTGAAAAGATATTCAGCCCAAAGGAACCTCCATTGTTTTGCCCCATAGCCCTGCCATATATGATTGCACTGGTAAAGAGGTCTCTTCTCCTCTTCCTCCTCCTTCATTTTTCTTTTTTGAGATAGGGTTTCCCTGTATAGTCCTGACTGTGCTAGAACTTGCTCTATGGACCAGGCTGGCCTTGGACTCAGAGATCTGCTTGCTTCTGCCTCCCAGGCGCTGGGATTAAAGGTGTGAGACACCATCACTCAGTTTATCAACTTTGGTTTTAGACAGGCTCTGATTATGTAGATCAAGTTGTAGCAACTCTCTTTACTCACCTTCCCAATATGAGTTTCAACTTTTGCTTTTGTGATTGGGCTGCAGAGGGAACCCAGGGTCTCACGAATGTCAAGCATCTACTCTTAACACTGACCTCTTGGTTTTATGATTTAGGAGGAAACAGTGGTTGATCATGCTTAGCAGTCTTGACCAGAGTCCCCAGACACAGAGAGGCAGAGGTAGGACTGGTCTGAGATGTGTCCGTATCCAGCCTCCGTTATCTCTGCCGGCTTCTTCCATGGCTACTTTAGAGACATATGCTCAGGAGTGGCAGGAATGTGGGCACAAAAGGTTATAATGTGTGCATACTGTGACCCATATGTACAAATGCAGACAAAGGACAAGAAGGGGTTACATCCTTCTTTATGAATTTGAATACATTACTTTTACAGTTTTAAATACATCTCTATGTGTACATGAATGGGTGTGCCTGCTCATACGTGTGTAGATGCATGTCTTTGTGTGTGCATGTCCATATGTTTGTGTATGGATACAGAGGCCAAAGGACAATCTCAGAAGTTCCTCAGGTGTCACCCACTTTTCTTTTTGGAAGCCAGGGCTCTTATTGGCTAGACAGAGAGCTCCAGAGATCTGCCTGTCTTTACCTCCCCAGTGCTAGAAATCAAAGCACATAACAACATACTTCTGTCTTTTACAAGGGCCCTGGGGATCTGACCTTAGTCCTCATGCTGACAGAGCAAGAGCTTTACCAATGAAGCTCTCCCTAGGCCCAGAGCAACCCATCTGTAAAAACACCACAGCCATCAGATATCACCAGTAGGCAGTGCAAGTCTAGAACACGTCAGGTTGAATCATAAACTCATAATCCCAGTTAAACAGTCTCCTTTCCCTTCTGGTGGAGTCTGTTGGCAAGAAGCAGCTGGAGGCAGACACTTCCCGGGGCATGCAAGAGAGATCATCCTAGGATGCAGAGTCCTACTGCCTAAGCTCCCAGCATGCATAATGCTTAGAGGATGTTAGGAAAGCACTTGTTGCCTTATCACGGTCTCTACACTTGTCTCTTCCTTTCTCTGACCCCCACCTTCTTCCTTTCCCCCTTCCTAACACTTTTGAGTCCCCTTCTCCCTTCCTTTTCTCATCCCGCCATCCTTTAATTTGTCTTTCTGCTTATTCATCCAACAAATACGCAAGTGGGGAGAATAAGCTGTTCTACAGTGTTCAGTTCTTGCTGTGTTTCAAGCACTTCAAGGCATTGATGTGACCTATGAAAAGACCAAAATGAAATCTTTTCTTTTAACCACAAATTATTTAAATAGAAGAATAAATGTTATATCCTTTATAAGATTTTGCTAATAAAATAGTGTAATTTATTACTAATCTAAAAGTAATTACAAATGAATGATAGATACAAAATTTAAAAAGATACTTAAAGGATCAAATAGTGTTGATTATGGATCTACACATATAATATAGATTATATAACATTTATGATTATGTTATAAGCATATATGGTTATATATTCTAAACATATATATGATTATATATATATATATATGTTTGTCTATTCCTAAATACATAATCAACTTGTTAAAAAAACCCAAAATGATAAAAAATGCCTTTGTTCTTGGAGCTATAGGAGACAGATGATGAGTGAAGTACATATACCATACAATATGTTAGATGATGATATGTCTACAGAGAAAAGGCAGGCAGAGAAGCATCCCAGGAGATGACAGCTTATAGATTATGGGCTGGGCAGAAACAAGGATGGTCTCCCTGGGCATATGTCAGCATGGTCATGAATCCCTGGGTCTGGGGAAGGTCACTATGTGGAGAACTGAGGCACAGTGTGTTCTAGGATATAAGTGCAATGGTGCAGGGGCCCCAAGGTGAGGCTGCGTCTTGTATGTTTATGTCATAACAAAGGGGCTGGTAAGTAGGCGGTGCTAGGAGGAAGAGGCAAAGAGCTTTTTGATTGACAGGAATTTGAAGGGCTTCAGGGGTCAAGGCAAGAGTTTGACTTTGATGCCTAGTGACATGAGAGACTTGGAGGCTTTTAAGTCTTTTTGTGTGTGTGTGTGTGTGTGTGTGTGTGTGTGTGTGTGTGTTACAATAGATGCCTCACAGTTTACTTGCTTTTCCCGGCTCTTAAAAAGTGCACAGCCCAAAAGAAGAGAAAGCTCTAGAAACATTTATTAGATTTTTATCTATCTATCTATCTATCTATCTATCTATCTATCTATCATCTATCTACTTATAATTTATTTTGGTTTCTTGAGACAAGGTTTCTCCGTATAGCCTTGGCTGTCCTGGATCTAACTCTGTATACTAGGATGACCTCAAAGTCACAGAGATTCACCTACCTCTGCCTCCTGAGAACACTTCTCTCACTTTATTAGATTATTTATTGGACTATTTCTCCCTTGGTACCTCTTTGCTCTCAGGAGTTTATTCTTACAAATCTGTTTTCTTAACTCAATTTACTATTCACTCTTCTAAAAATGAAAAATGATTTTGGAGGAAGGTCAAATTTAATGCCACAGATGCCATGATAGGGGTGGACTCAGGATATCAAGGAGAGAGATTGCTATGATGGGGTCTTCCAAAGCACTGGGTGGAGATGTTATCATTTGAGCAGAGGCTTGAGATTTGAATAGAACTAGAGCACAGATTAAGTGCGACTTTTGGAACATCTTCTCTAGAGGGTTCTCGCTGCATTTAAGCCTTGGACAGCCGAGGTCCCCAAAGCAGAGAGTGGGGACAAGTGACAACAGCAAGAAAGTCAGTATATCTGACAGTGTTCGTGCTGTAACAGTGACAACAGGTTGGGAAAATAGCAGTGAAGTCAGGGTAGCTGGTGCAGAGTGATGGAAGATGTTTGACTTAGGCCGGGAAACTTACAGAGAGATGGGGGCAGGGAGAGGCGAGGCTTAAGAACTGGGGAAGCAGCATGTTTGGTAGAGGAGACAGCAGGGACAGTGTTGAGGCAGGAATGGCTAAGTCAGTGAAGGGATACAGCACGGATGGGGAGGCAGGTCCTTGCGGGACCTGGTGCTCTGTGGGAGTGTGCTAGAGACTTGGGCAGGATTTGGAACTAGTAGTATGTGATTGGGATTATGCTGCAGGTAGAACGAAGGGTGGAGACTAAGACTCCAAGCAAAGGGACCAGGAGGCAGTTGCCATAGAGATCTTGCGGCTTCTACAAGAGCAGGAAGGGTAGGTGTCTCAGGGTTTCTCTGTTGCTGCAACGAAACACTGAAAAGCAAGTTGGGGAGAAAAGTGTTTATTCAGCTTATACTTCCAGATCATATTCTATCACTGGGGGAAGTCAGGATAGGAACTTAAGCAGGGGGGCAATCTAAAGGCAGGAGCTGGTGCCTGAGGCTATGGAGGAGTGCTGCTTACTGGCTTGCTTCACCTGATTTCTTATAGAACAGGACCACCAGGTCAAGGATCGCACCACTCACAGTGGGCTAGGCCCTCCCACACTGATCACTAATTAAGAAAATACCTTACAGCTGCATCTTCTAGAGGCATTTCCTCAACAGAAGCCCCCTTTTCTCTGATGACTATGGCTTGTGTCAAGTTGACACATAAAACCAACCAGTACAGTGTTGACACCACATATTAAAGGGGATTCACAGAGCTCTGAGATGGTCAGTTTTATCCCACCAGGGGGATGCAGAAATAAAACAGTGTTCATAAAGGAATCACATTTTCTGGGAAGAGACACAAGCAAACCAGACCTTGGTAAGTCCAGTAAGTTATGCTGAGAACCTATAGGCTACATGACAGGTAGATGCTGGGAAGAGGTTCACAGGGGCTCAGTCCTGAGGAAGGATATTCACTGAGTAGATGGGAGGCAGGGGAGGAAGGAAGTTCACGTTTTTAGAAGAGAGTGACCCTGAAAAGCCATGGTGCTTGCTCAGCAGTCTCTTCCTCCACTGAGGAATCTGAGAAACCTAGCCCGACTGTGTTCTCTGATTGGGAATGCCAGTCCCTGTATCCCAAACTATAGTTGCCAGATTAAAAGAGATAGTATCACGGTATATTTGGGACCTAGAAGCTTTTACTTTGAAGCCTAAATGGAGGTGTGGCAAGATGTCTCCGAATTGTGCCAGAGGGCCTGTGAAACTGTAGTTGTGCAGCTGTCTGAACTGGGCTTGAACTAGATTGACAGTGTCCTTTGATACAAGGCTACTGTTAATAGTGGTTGATAGTGGTCATTACTCTCCATTTGGTCCCCAGAACCAGCTCGAGCACAGAGGCAAGCCTGGAGAGGCTAAGGTTGGATAGGTAGTGCCTGGCCTCCTAATGGGAAAGGCCTAAGACAAACAGGGAACCTTTGCAAAGATGCTCAAAGGCAAAGGAGATGTGCAGTTGAGAGTTCTCCCTGGAGTACTGCAGAAGACAGAACAGATGCAGCAAGACAGCTTCTGAGGGAGAGAGTAGGCTAGAAGGGTGTTGTAGAAGTCTGCCATGGATCTTTGCTTTGTTGAACTTCCTTTAAGGAATGCACTGGAAAAATTCAGGAGAGCTGAGAAGTAACAAAGGATGGGAAGCAAGCCCTAGAAACTTCTTCCACTGCTTGGGCCAGTACCAGCTAGCTCTCCACACAGTTTCCAGCCTTTATTGGCAGCAACTATATGAACTGTCTTCAGGCGAGTTCCCGGGGTAAAAGGTGCACCCTGGGTGCGGCAGACAGGCTTCCTTGTAAAAGCTCACCCTTGCAATTCACCTCAAGTAGGCCTACTGCTGCTGAGTAATAATCAGGCTGCAATCTGGCGGCCAAGAGCTCTTGCAATATGCCCTGCCAGGCTGCCAGGTAAACAGTCAGTGTGTATGCCCCGAGCTGTGCTCACGTCTGTCTTCCCGGGAAACCTCCCTCCCTGCTGCCCTTCAGGCTGTGCCTCCACCCTGCCTGCCTCTCTGTCTTGTTCTCCAAGGCTGCCCAGTCTTCCCTGGGAACCAGGTCAGGATCCCTGGCTGTCAAGTGTCATGAATCAAGGCCCTGCAAGGAGAAGGCGGGAGATGTGGGCCAAGGCCAAGCCGGAAGGCTCAGTGTATGATTGATCGGGTTGGCAGCCATTATCTCCTAAGTTAATAGTCTGCATATGAGGGGTCATTTCTTTCTGGGAGAAGTTCAGGTGGCCGAAAACCATAATTTGCTCAAGACTTACTCAGCCTTTTTCAAGCCTTCAGTGGAGTATTGAATTTCACACAGGTGTGAACGTCAGGTGATGGAAAAATGGCAGCCTCTCCTGTAGGGCATTTAGATAAAGAAAATTCATTGTTTTTATAGGTGGTCTCAGGGTGGCAGAATTTTCCAAACTGTTGCGAGCCTGGTGACAAGCTCTCAATCTTAATGCTTCACTCTCAAAGACCTGCCGACCTGACCTGAGTGTCTCTCCCCTGCTCATGTCCACTTGACTGACTAGGTTGTTTGTGGTTGTGTTGAGTGCTGTGATCTCACAAGGGTAAGACCTGTGGAACCTAGGCTTGGACCTCAGACTTGGGACATGACACTGGGCTCAGATTTATTACTCAGAACTAATGATATGTAGTGCATTCAAGGGCCAGTGAGAAGGAATTCATGCTGCTACAGAAAATCAAGGAATGATTTCCTAAGGCTATGCAGCCTTACCTGAGCCTGGGAGGGTTCAGAGGAGTGGGCATTCCATATTCAGCGATCAGGCGTTGGATTTGTATTATACTGGTGTTCACTATAAATGATGAATTCATTTGGAGCATTTAGTCAAAAGAATTCGCTAGCATCACAAGAGGAGTTATGCTAGGCATCTTAGTGATTTCCCCTGTTACCACCCTACTGAGGGATCCAGGTTTTGAACCCTTTATGAAGTGGTTTATAGTGTGAGCATTTGAGAGACGCTGGAAAGCAGATGAAATGGGTCAGCGTACTGAGGTTAGATGCTGAGCTATGTCATCCTTACAACTTCACTCTTTGAACATTACCATATTCCTTCTGGGTAAGGCTGGTTTCTTGCTCATCCATCTTTAAGTGCCACCTGTCTGAATGCTCCCTTCACTGTTTTCATCATTTACGGAATGCCTGCCAAGGAAGTATTCATAGGCGACTAACACACAGCCTGGTGAATTGAACAAGATAATCAAAATGCACCTTAGTGAGTTCTAGGTCTGGAGAAGCGCTCCGTTTGGGAGCCAGAGGTCAGCATCTTTGGACCATGGATATGAAGGACAGTGGCTGGTGTGCTCAGACAAGCAGAGGGGTTGTCCTGGGGGAAAGGAACAGTGGCAGGAAAGAATCGCAAGGATTCTGTGTTCACTCCCCAGGGCTCCAGTGATAAAGAACCACAATTCAAATGGCCAAAATAACCACAAATGCAGAAAGGTAGAAACCCCAGACCCAAGTGTCATTAGGGCCAGGCTCCCACTCAAGACTCTAGAGGAAACCTGCGTTGTGCCCTTCTCTGAGCTCATTGGCATTGTTTGCAGTCCTTGCATTTCCTTGGCTTGTGGATGCATTGCTTTGGTTTCTGCTCCTTTGTGTTTTTTTTTTGTTGTTTTGTTTTTTTGTTTTTTGTTTTTAATAAGGGCATCAGTCACATTGGATTGGAGCCCATCTTAATTATGTGTGATGTCATCTTAACTTGATCATACCCATGAAGGCCTTATCTTCCATCAAGATCTCATGTGTGGAACCTAGAAATAAGGTCTCTACCATTTCTTTGGGGAGGTACACTACTATTAAACAACTGATAATATAACCTTTTAGAAAAAAACATAACAAAAACCACACAACTAATTTTGGCTGCAGCATAAGAACTGAATGGTAGGTAATAAAGAATATGAAATTTTAGAATCATAACTTCTTGGTTGAGACTTGAGAATTAACATGTAGGGGGTGGGGGCCCAGGAATTTAAAAATAACAAAGAGAGAGGTATGATCATCTTTTACTTTTGGGTATGGTGCTGGTCTGGAACCCAGGGCCTTGGGCATGTGAGGTAAGCATTTTACCATTGAACTATATTCTCAGCCCAGATACTATGTTCTAATGGTGATGCCCTTTGCTTCTCTGTTTGCACTGAGAGACCTCAGTGGGGTCCGTAGAGTTCAGATGCCCTTGCTGTCCTCCTCTGATGCTTGTGATGAGACTCAGAGCAATTAGAGATGGTGAGTCTAATTTCTGGAAAGATGTTTCTCATCATGGTCCTGTCGGGACTGCTGGCTGATGCTATCTGAGGGAGACTGTAGTTAATGTGGGGAGGAAGACAGTGGAAAGAAATGGAGTTCAGACTGTCACACAGAAGCAGTCAAAGATGATGCTGAAGCTTGCTGACAATGTTCCAGTGTACATCACCTGAAATCCTTGAAAGACAGAGGCTTAAACAAATGAGTGAGATGAAATTTATAGAGTTAACATTTTAAAAGGTACAGTGGCTTAGATGAGACAGAAAGGGAAAGTGTGTCTCAAGAAAAGAAAACATCCCCTTCCCCCAAGGAAAAAAAAGTTCAAGGAAGGAAGGAAGAAAAATGTCAAATACCTTGCCCTGTGAGACTCACCGGAGACAAACTTGTTTTCAGTGTTTGTGTTTTGTGTGAGTAAGAGTTCAGGAGCAAGTTCAAACACACAGAAGTGCAATATGAAAGCAAAGAGATAATACTGGGGAAAGTTCATGATAAGATGTGGCGTTTTACATAACACCTTTTTTTTCCTTTGGAATTCATAATCTCCTTGCTCAAAAAAAAAAAAAAAAGCATCATCATCTTCATCATCATCATCTTCTTCTTCTTCCTTCTTCTTCTTATCGTCATCATCTTCTTCTTCCTATTATTATTATTATTATTGTTGTTGTTGTTATACAGATGCCCTCTAGCAAAATTCCCAGAAGTCAGAATCAGGTATGAGAGCAGGAAATATCCACCTGCTTATTAAACACTATGTCCTCCTCTTAGCTGAAAAGATGAATCTTGCCACTTGTCATGTGGAGATGCTCACGTGCTTCAGAGGTGCTGATTTTGTCAGTGAGCCTCATACTTACAGTAGAAAGTTCTAGGTAGTGAGTTGTGCCAAGTGTCAGGGTGGAATCCACTCAGTTTTACAAATAGGTAAATGGAGGGACAGGGAAATTAATGATATGACCAGTGTCACAGTTAGAAGGTGGTGGGGCTGAGCTGGCAGAGTAGCTGAGAGGTAGAGACATTTATAACTGTGATGCTCTTCACTAAACCTTCAGCACTGAGCAACAACAATGAAAAAAGACTTGAAAAAAAAACCAGCAGGGCACGGAGTTGAGTCATGCAGCCTTCTCTAGCCCCAAGGTCCTACTGCCACATAAGACAGCAAAGGACACATAAGCTGGGCTTCGCACGTGACAAATACTGGTGCTTAAAGAAAAAAAAGGGCGGGGTGGGGGGCTGGAGAGATGACTCAGCTGTTAACGTCTAGGCTCACACCCAAAAATACAAGGAAAAAAAGGGTTGTGGCA
Source organism: Acomys minous (assembly GCF_964271855.1). Taxonomy (NCBI): domain Eukaryota; kingdom Metazoa; phylum Chordata; class Mammalia; order Rodentia; family Muridae; genus Acomys; species Acomys minous. The sequence continues at coordinate 42,806,321 of NC_140493.1, read as the reverse complement.
CGTGAAAGTGGTAATGAAGTGCAGAAAAAAAAGCACTAGGCTCTTGAAGAATGGTCAGGTGGTACCTCTGGGACATGAGGGGATATTGAACTTTGGAACAAGAAGGACTCAGATAGAACAAACTGTGTATATTTTTAAAAAGTGGTGCAGACCTTCCTCTTATGCTGGGTAGTAATTTAACAGGAGACTCTGGGCAGGTCTTGTTAGTTGCCAGCCTACCTTGATTCAGCAACGTGGTAGAATTCTGGAGAATAAGGCTGGAAAGGTTAAGAGGTGATGAACTGTTTCTAATACCTAGCCCAGTGCCTAGACTCAATAACATAGTTGCCTCTGAGTATCCATAGAGGATTGCTCCCAAAAACCCTCCTGCAGAAAGCAAAGTCCTCAGTTGCTCGGTTTTCTTATATAAAAAGGTGCAGTGTTTACATACATCCTATTCACATCTCTAAACACCTCCATAGTCTTCAAACCACACCTCCCACATCATAAATCCTATATGAACAGTTGCTATCCAATACGATTTATGGAAAAATGGCAAAAAAAAAATAAGGGTTGTACATGCTGTACTGATGAAATTATTTTTGTTCTGCAATTTTCAGATTGAGAACTGACTTTGGATTGTGTCTACAGAGCTCTTTCAATGTATTTTTTCCTAGAGTGCCTTGTGTGTGCATGTGTGTGTATACATGCATGTGCACATCAGTGTGTGCAGTGCATGTGTGTCCACATACATGTAGAGGCCAGAAGATTACCTTACAAGCTGTGCTCAGGAATAAGGAAAGTTCAGAAACTTTCTTTGTGAAAAGGTCTTATTAGCTTGAAGCTCACCAGTTAGACTACATTGTCTCCCCAGTGAGCTCTACTGGTCATCCTGTGTCCACCTCCCCGTTTCTGGGATTATAAACCCATGCCGCCATACTTGACAGCTCGACATGAGTTCTGGGTCAATGTCAAGTCCCATGTGCCTATGAGGCAAGTGCTTCACGAAATAAGGCTTTCCCTAGCCCAGCAAAAACGATTTTGTAACACAGAACTGGCATTGAAGATATAGCAGCAAATGAAATGGTGGTTCTACACTCATGAAGGTCATCATATAGTAAAGAAATGGGTTATTTTAGATGTTAAGGCATATTTATGGATTATATTTATAGGTTGTAAAAGTAGAGTATTGAATGAAAGCTTGGTCTTGAGTCATTGTACAGTATGTATACAAGGTGGCACTACCGTAACGTACAAAATGGCTTCATTTCTTTTCCTTAATGAACTATTTATCAGGATGTTTTGGCCATCACTGAGTGATGGATAGATAATGCCTTGCCTTACAAAATTTCAGTGTAAGTGGCCCTGAGCAAGGAAACAGTGACCATCTTAGCAGACTTAGAAGGCTGCTCTCCTACGTAGCCTCTGATGGTTTTGGTTTTTTGTTTGTTTCTTTGTTTTTGTTTTTGATGAACACATTATAGATCTTTTGTTTTCACCAACATCCTTGTTTCTTTCCTTTTAGGCATAGATTGGGGTGACACCTCCCAGCCTTACTTTTTACTGGGTGGCGAATAATAAATGCCGTGTATAAGGATGGCTTTTACTCTGACCCCTTTCCACTCTCTAGCTGATGGATAAGGGAAAATAGGACTTTAGAGCACAGGAAGCTGAGAAGGAAGGAGACCGATCCCTGAGCAGGTCTGCTGACGACCCTGGATCACACAGTGAACTATCATGGGAGAGGAAAGCAGGCTTTGGGATCAGTCAATGGTGTGCAGGCACATTCCCTCCATTGTTAGTGCCACAACCAGGACAGGGAACGTCACACCAAAGAAACGAGTGGACCCCGCACCTAGTGCATAGAGTGCAGTGATAAATATCTTGTAGTACACAGGCCAGCCCCATAAGAAAAAAAAAGCATGCTGTCCCAAATAATGATGGTATCTCTGAGATATTAAATTTTATTATGTAGTATTATTCTATAGCCGAGATAGTATTATATAGTAAATGACAGTAAGCATTAATGGGAGGATCATTTGCTTATTCACTCAACACATTTTAAGTACTTGTGATATGCCAGGGAACTCTCATAGGCCATGGAGATACACAAGGGCAGAACATGTATATTGGGAAGAAATTGCTGCCATGAAGGCTACATTTCAGAGTGGAGCTAGAGAGAGAGATGAAACAACCCCATAAAGCATGTAGTGTGCCCATGGCAATAGCTACTATGGAGACAGGAAAACTAAACCCAGAGGAGGAAAGGCTCCATGAGAACACCCCATCTGCATCTCTCATTAAAAGTACTCTTGCTGTGGTGAGTGCACCATGGTGAGGATGCTGCCCCAGTCCCAGTCTGCAGCCCTGTTCTAGAACCCTACCCCTAGACTAAGGACTCAGCTGTGTGCTGGGTCTCTTTACTTGATGTCCTTGGTCACCCGAAACTCCACGTGCCTCAACTTGAATTTGCCAGTTGGTAGCCTTTTTCTTCTCTCCTCCTCCAATGTGACTCTGTTAGTTGTAGTCAACACAGCACCACACACCCGTACCTTCAATGTGACTTTGGATATCTTTTCCCTCTTTGTCTCCACCACTCAAATCTTGCTGAAATTACTTCGGGGAGTTTTGAAATCTTGCTCCGTCCCATTTTCCATCAAAGGCTAGGCTCTGATTGCCACTTCCGCTCTCTTAAACACAGTCGCAGTTTGGCTAAAAAGGAAATCAAGGCTCAGAGAGGGGACAGTCTATTTCCCAGGGTCCACCAGGAAAGGCATGGTTATTTCTTTTCCCCTTCTCTTCAGTAGTTGTGCTTTGGAGAGTTCCTTTCCTGTGTCAGGAGGAGGGATGTGTTTGTAGCTATTCCTAGAGTGTGTCAGTGCTATGTATAGAAAATCAGTGCTAGATCCTGACCCAGAGTCTGAGTATGAGACACACTACACTCAGCTGCCTCCAACATAAGAAAAGGTGCTGGCATTGCTGTTCTGTCCTTACCAGTATCAGATGAGTCAGGTGTCACTGGTGAGGTGAGGGAGGGGCTAGAGGTGTTGCCGCTGTGAAGAGCTAACTCTCCACCCTACCTGCAAATATGTAGCCAGGGAAAGTAAGGTGAGCTTCCATTATTTCAGGTGTCCCTCTGCAGCCATGCAATACGTACGGATCTGTGGATTCAAGCTGTGGATTGAAAAGAGTCAAATTTGTGTATGCACTGAACATGCCCAAGTATTTTCTTCTTGTCATTAGCCTGTAAAGACTATAGTGTAGCAACTGCTTACATAGAACTGCCAATATATTAGAGATTATAGCTAATCTCGGCATAATTTAAGTACACAGGATCATGTTTGTAAGGTATATACAAATATTAGATCTTAACTCTTTTTTTATTTTTTTATTTTTTTTAGATCTTAACTCTTATGCTTGTACTATTTTTTATATTCTAAGGATTTCATATTTGTATACAATAATAGATTATCTTGTGCACCCCAACTCCCCCTCCAATTCTCCCATATTTCACCTAACACAACCTTTCCTTCCCTCCCAATTTCATATCTTTTTTTTGATAAGCCATTGAATCTCATTAGTGCTGTCCATATGTGTATGGCTGTGGGATCCATCCACCATAGCGTGTGAAACCTACTAGTGGCCACAATCTTTTCTTTCTTTTCTAATTTATTCTTTGATTTCTTCTTCTCTCTTACATTACATCTTGGCTGCACTTTCCCCTTTCTCCTTTTTCCCCAGCCTCCCCTCCAACTCCTGTTCTCCCCACATCTACTTCTTTGTCTCCCTTCAGAAAAGGGCAGGCCTCCCAGGGATATCAACCAAACAAGTTACAGTAGGACTAACCACAACCTAATCTTTAAAGAAAGGTGATTTCTTTCTTTTCTTCGAGCTATGAGCTGCCAGCCACTCCTCAGTAAGGGATGAGATCTTTTGGCTGACTTGATCTTATGTAGATCTTACTTAGATAACCAGAGCTGCTATAGGTCCAGGAGTGCAATAGTTGTGTCATGTCCAGAAGACAGCATTTCATAGCACCCTCCCCATCCTCTGGTTCTTACATTATTTTTTCCTCTGTGATGTTTTCTGAGTCTGGCATAGAGGTGGGTGGGTAATAAAGATGTCCCATTTAGACCTGAGCACTCACACCCTCTTTTCTCAACACTCTCTCTGGTTTTGAGTCTCTGTATTAACAAACAAACAAACAAACAAAAACAAAAAAAGCGTTTCTGATCAAGACTGAGGACAGCCCAGCTCTATGGGTATAAATGTAAATATTTAGAAGGTAATTTGACAACATGGCCATTTATCAAAATAACAAGAGCTGACTAACTTCACATGGACTTTTGAGCAAGGTTACAGTACCAGGCATGAAATTCCCTCCTGTGGAGGAGGCCTCAAATCCAATCAGAAAGCGTAAAAGGAACCATAAAAGTTGTGCCACTATTGCACTGGTGAGAAATCTTGCATGGCAGATCAGTATGTTAGCATGCAGGTTGCAATGCTGAGCAAAACCATTGATGTCCATTTCCCTAGAAGCTTGCTGAGCGTCTTCCAGCAGTATGAAAGCCAGCCAGTGGGGAGGATTGTTAGTTGGAGACTGATTTCTCTCTGTTCTACAGCCAAAATGGTTCTAACCATCAAATGCTATGCTCCTGTGAATGGGAGTAGAGCAGCCATAGATGTTTGTTGCAGATGATAATTTTTCCTTAATAGTTTCCTTTCTCTTCTTCTTTATTTTTCAGTTTCTCTTTTTAAGATTGCAATATAATTACATCATTCCTTAATATATATATATATATATATTTTTTTTTAAATCTATGCCTGTTCTAATTTTCTGATGTGAAATCTGCAGACAGAAACAACTGATTATACCTTCCTCGCGTGATAGAAGACAGCAGTTCAGCTTTTTAAGAGGCAGTGAATAGAAACAGAGCCCCATATATGGATGAAAGCAGGGGAGAGCTGACATGAGGTAACAAAGATGTGAGTCCCGGGTCTGTGAGTCACCGGTTATGTGGCCTGGATCAGCAATTTCAAAACCTTTCAGAACTCTGCTTCCTTATCTGTAAAGTGTGAGCTCGGTGAAACGGGGAAAGAAGTATGGCTTTACTGAGCAAAAAGAGGTGCAGCCAGGATGTTTCAGGGCTCCCCACATTTCAGGTTTCCCCATGATGGTGAACGCAAAAGTGCTTTGCAGGTCACACTCCGCTTTTCTTAGTTCTGTTATCACAGCCACGTCACTTCCTGAACCTGAGCTGCACTGTGACAGTGATGAGTTCCACTTCTCAGGACAGTGGGGAATAGGGGTAAAGAGAATTGAAGGGTGCAGCTTCAGGGTCTGTAAGATACCCATTCGTGACGACCCTTGGTGGGAACTCAGGATTCGAGTGGCTCACTGACCTGTAAGGTTGATTTGAACTATCCGTTCTGTTGGGTGTGTTCATGTCCTACACTTTGATGCTGTTCTTGATGCTCTAGGTGCTCTCCCAGGATCTCTGACATGAACAACTTTGATCCTATAGTCAGATGGCCTTCCATGAGAGGCACTGATGCAGAAATGATGTTCCAAATAATTCATTCCCACACTAGTCTGGGAGTCTCCTATTTTGAGCCCTATACCAGGTGCTTCTTTAAAGTATGGCTTCAGAGGAAGCCTATGAAAGTTAAAATTTCACCCATCACTAGGTGGAAGCAGCTGAAATAGCTGACTACTTTCTATGGGAATAAACTTCAAAGGAACAGGATCTGAAATGGTTGTAGCTGCATATTAGAAACAAGAATGAGCCAAGGAGTTAGAGACCCAGTGCTAACTGCCACTCACTAGAGTAGAGGTAGAGATGACAGAGATGTTTGGGGACCTCTTGGGAACTGAAACAGATAAGGATGAAGAGCAGGTGAAGTGCCCTTGTCTCTTGGAGAGGTTTTCTGCCCACCTAACATTTCTTTGATTCTTTGCTATGTGTGCATGTGCCATGGAGCACTTCTGGTCATAGGACAACCTGAAATTTCTCCCCTTCTACCATCTTGGTCCTGAGTATTAAACTCAGGTCACTAGGCTGGCTTCGATGGAGCTCATATCTGCTGCGCCATCTTGCCGACCAGCGCCGGGGAGCTGAGGGTGGGGATAGCACCACCACTCAAGCTCCAGAGAGGGTTGTAAAGTGGGAGCAGAGGAAGAAAGAAGAGGGAGAAGGACATTTCCCTTGGACATAACTGAAGTTAGTGCACATTGCTATGAAGTTTGTCGTGGAAAACCAGCAAAGGCTGTTTTTAAGCATCCTGTGATAGTTAATTTTTGATATCATCGTGTTTGGGCTACAAAAGCTAGACCTTTGATCAAGCATTATTTCTATATATTTCTGGAAATGGAATTTCTAGATGAAATGAATATTGACAGAAATAGAGTGAATAAAGCTCATTGCCATCCATCATGTAGGTGGCTTTTTATCAAATCAGAAGAAAATCTTACTAGAGAAGGACCAGACTGATGGGAAAAAGAATTCTGCCAGGGCATGGCTTTGTCCTTGTGAGGAAAGGCTTCCCTGGCTTTTCAGTCTGCACTGCTCTCTGTGGAGTTTGGATTTACTAGTCTCAACAATTCTTTAAAATAAGTTTCCTCCCTTTCCTTCTACACATTTGAAACCCCAGCAAATGATTTCAGTACTAGCTCCTCATACAAGCGAGGTAAGTAAAAACCTCAACAGTAGGGCTGAATTCATGTTTCCATTAAAAAAAAAAAAAGAGAGAGACTGTCAGTTTGGGATACCCACCTGTAGCATCTCTTGTATCCCAAGATGGGCATTGCAATATGGCGACCCACGTCGCTCAGGGACCTAGCTTCTTCATCTGTAAAATGAGGGCTGTGGCCTAGTGGCCACTAATACTAGGCCCTCGCAGCTCATGCTGGCCACTGGCTACTCCAACAGCCATGCAGTGTCAGTGGCGCCTCAGGCAAGATCAACATGTAGACGCCTTAGCCTTCCCTTCTCATTCTCATCTTCAAGCTCCAATCCTTCTGCCCATATCACATTCCTGCCTTCACCAGAAGAGCTTCCCTTCCTCCTCTCAGACATGCTTGCTGCATCAGAGATGCAGTGTGGACATACCCAGCCCACCATCTAGATCACTTATTTATTTGTACTTTCTACTGTGTGTGCATGTAGAGGCCAGAGACTGGTGTCGCGTGTCTTCATCAATCACTTCCCACCTTATTTTTTGAGACAGGGTCTCTCAATGAAGCCAGAGCTCACTGATTTGGTTAGAATGGATGACCAGTCAGCACCAAAACTCTCCCTGTTGCTACCTCCCCAGAACTGGTGTTACCAGCATGTAGCACTGCACTGGGCTTCTTTTTCTGAGTGCTGGGGATCTGAACTCGGGTCCTCATGCTTGCATAGTAAGCACTTTACTGACTGAGCCATCTCCCCATCCCCTATTCATTCATCAGCCACTAAGCTCCTTCCTCTGTTAGTTTTCATTGCCTTCACTTCTTTTCCTTCCGGTTGTCATCCTTCCTTCAACATCCTCTGTTCTTTTTTATGTGATGTGACCAGAAGCTTTTACTTATGCACCGTTTGACTAGACTAGCTCTGCAGATACAGTTTACCTAGGGGTTTGGCATATCAGTTTGTTCCCTGTTTTTTCTCTCAGTCTCCTTTCCACCTGCAGGGACTCAGGGAGATTAGAGTCCAGTCCTGGGCAATAAAGTGATTGGGAAGCAATCTCTCTGCCCTGGGACAAGCACCTGCGTTACAGCTTCCTCCACTCCTTTCCTTTATCTCACTGCCCTTGTTTCTTCCCTCCCTCCCTCCTTTTCAGTATATAAGTATCTTATTTTTAAATCAATTTTATGGAGGTATAATTGACACATAGTAAACCAACATGTTTAAAGTAACCATTTGATAAGTTCTAATATGAGTGCATACACAAACCCATCACCACAGCCAAGATAATAAACTTATCCATCACTCTCAAGGTATCTGTGTCCCCTTGTTACCTCTTCTGTTCTCTTCTTTACTATAGTTTAAATCTTACATAAATCTTTATACTAGGAACCATTTACAACTTCTGATATATTGTCCTGGCTTCTTCACTTTTAATTGTGAGCAGTATTTCATTGTATGGATATACCACAATTTTTTGTTATTGATGGCTATATAGCTGCTTTGGTTTTGGAGTGTCACAAAGCAAGTTTCTGTAAACATTTAAGGAAAAGCCTTTGTACGGATGTAGCTTTTCACTTTTCTTGGGCTAGCGGCTAGAGGAACGGCTAGTGCACATGCGATGTATCATTAGCCCCACGGAGTAATATGTTAGACATCGGGTCTGCAGGTAGTGCTATTCTGGAAGGTAATGGAAACTTTAGGAGATGACACTTAGCTGGAGAAAGTAGGTCACTTTGGATATGGCTTCACACTCTCTTTCTTGTCTGTCGTAAGGAGAACAGTCCCCTCCACACACTGTAGCCATTGTGACATTCTGCATCTCCAATGGCTCTGGCTGAACAGAGCCTAGGAATGTGGACTGAGGCTTCTGAAGTGAGGAGTCAAAACAGGCCTGTCTTCCCTTAGTTGTTTATATCAAGGGCTCTGCTACTGTAAAGTTTTAGTTATGCAGTAGATATTATAATCAATTATTCTTCCCTCCCTCCAAGCCCCCTTCTGCCTCAGACTCTCTTATTTTAATCTCTCCCTTCCTTCCCCATTCCTCTCTACCTTGCTCCTGCTTCCTCCATCCTACTTTTCCTCTTCCTTCTTATTTTTTTTTAAATTCCTTTCTTTCTCTTTCTATTTTCCTCAAATGGCAGGATCTTCTCAGGCAAAGACATGGTCTCATATAACCTGTAGGGGCATAGTGACATGGATAGATAAAAGATTTATGCACCCTTTAATATTTATAGGTTGACAATAGTAAACTAAAGTGGATACTAAAGTCCATAATGAATGGAAAGGAAATCTATCCGGTGGTGAAGGCGAGGAACTGGAAGAAGGAGGAGATAGGTGTGTTAATGATGAATTCACAGATGTGTCACTCTCAGATTCCACCAGCCCACAGGGTCATCAAAATTCTAAGTCAGGTAGTCTTTAATTCCTTTTGCTCTAGGACAGATGTGAATGGTCCAGCTGGGAGGGTAGTACAGAAGGAGTAACCCGGAAAGGATGCTGTCTGTCTACGTGGCTTTGTTTACTTTACTCATCTAAAAGTCCCTGAAACAGTCACTTAAATGATGGCATCACTCACTTAAACTTGAATGCTTTTTATTGAACAGAATGTCAAGCCTGGCTAATTTCTACAACTCTAGGGAGGTCTAAATTCTCAATCTCATGACCATTCAGAGCTCCTGAACAAAGGCATGTCTCCCCCCATTTTTTTATAGTGTCCATCTCTAAGTGGCTACCGCGAAGCCTGGCATGAGGTTAGGTAGGTTTTCAGAGACCACTCTCTGAGAGTGAGAACTCTTGTCTGTGATTCTCATTGGTACCCCCTTGCAATACACATAGTGGGGAGTAGAACCTAACAATGACTTTTCATACAGCCAGATCTGTGGCCCAGTGATGCTTACTCTGAACGTCTAGATCTTTGCTTATACCTCACTGCTTATTGAATTTGGGAGGTGGGGATTTAAAGGGAGAGGAAAGAAGCCAATGGCCTGTAGCTTGTTCTATGCCAGTCATTGTAGTAAGAGCTGCCTCCTGGGGACTTATTCAATGTTTTTTTTTTTTTTTTTTTTTTTTTTTTTTGGCAACAAAGGAGTTATTGTGTCCATCTGTTACTGATGAGGACAGGGAAACTGAGATGATGGTACTTGTCCAACACTTCACTGCAGAACTAAGATTCGAACACACAATTTCCCTAGCATGTTAAACTCCTTCCATAAACATTGACTGAGGTATGGCAGACGCTGGGGACTTGATGAACAAAGAGTAGGTTGAGAAGAAGGGTGCACGGAAGTAGAGTGAGACACAATGCAGCTGGCGGAGATAACCATGGCGACCGGCTGGCTATGCAGGGCATTATCCACCAGGCTAAGGAATACGAGCTTTATTCTGCAGGTGACCAGAATAACATGGGGCTTTAAGTCAGTGAAGAACAGGGTTGGACTCACGTTCTGAAAGCTTGTCCATTAGTGATGTGGGAAGCAGAGGGAGAAAGGGTCTGAATCAGCCCTCAGACCACAGGAAGACTAAATACCATGGCAATGAGCTGGATAAAACAACTGGACCCTTCGGTAGATGGCATATGTGTGCCTGCTCCTTAAGGCTCTATGTAGTAGATGCAGGAAGACCAAGGCAAAGAGCTTAAGCAACACTCGCCTCAGTCATTACAGAACAAACCGTCAAGGGATGTGCCCCATGTACTGACTCTTAGTAGTCTTCAGGTTATGCACTACAGGACACATCATATACCAGATCCAAAGATGACATCCATAACCTCTCTATGGGGTATATTTGCTTTCTCATGCACCAAGCCCCGTAATACAGTAGGTCCTGGGGACAGGCAGGACAAATCGTTATGAAAGCCAGTCCACTTCTCCTCCACCCCACCCAGGTACTTACATCCCTCTACCACCCATTTAACCATTTCCTGTCTGTGACAATGGCTTCTCTCTCTCTCTGTCTCTCTCTCTCTCTCTCTCTCTCTCTCTCTGTCTCTCTCTCTCTCTCTCTCTCTCTCTCTCTCTCTCTCTCTTTCTCTCAAGCACCCTGTGCATTTTCTTTCCTTTTTGGTCTTCTGAGACAAGGTCTAAGTATCCAGTCCAAACTGATCTAGGGCTTACAAATCTCCTGCCTTCATCTCCCAAGTCCTAGCATTACAGACTTGTGCCCACTATCCTTCCTTCACATGTTTTCACATAAAATTATGAAAATTTCATCTCCTTGTTTTGTTAAAAATCTAAGATATGGGCTGGGTGTGATAGCACACACCTTTGATTCCAGCACTTGGGACACAAAGGCAGGCAGATCTCTGTGAGTTGGAGGCTAGCCTGGTCCACAAAGTGAGTTCCAGGACAGCCAGGGATGCTACACAGAGAAACCAAACAATCTAAAAGATGTTTATTAAGATGGTTCTCTTGCTGTTTCTCTGAAGAGCCAGTGCTGAGATTATAGAATAACAAAGAGATTGTAATTGCTTTCAGCATTTAACATAAGATTATTTATTAAAAATCAAAACTATAGTTTGATTATAATGGTTACTATCGTTGATGGATTTTGTTGAGATTAATTTTATACTGAAATAATGAAAAATATAATAATGTACAGCTCAGAAAAAGAAAGAAAGAAAGAAAGAAAGAAAGAAAGAAAGAAAGAAAGAAAAACAGGATTCCCACACACCTCCATCCAAATGCTTTTAATTCTGCTTTCCCTCAGAAGGAACATCTTCCTGGCAGCCTTGCTGTCAATGTCCCGACAGGAAAGAAGACAGTTTAAAAAGACACTTGTATCCCTCCCTATGGTGATCAGACTTCAAAAATAATAGACTCTAAGAAATACAACTTTCTCCAGGGATCCCTTGCTGGGTCTAGGAAGAGGCTGAAAGTCTGGGGTCAGTGACAGTGATTGCTCTGGGAAGACATTTCACACAGTTTTGACAAATTGTCACATCACTTTGTCGTGAAGACTGGAGCCCAGACAATACTTAGAGAGTGGGACCACACCTTGAGCAGGACCGTTTACTTAAGCATACCTCCTATTGAACTCTAACAATGAAGACGGACCTGGAAATCTCTAGCTTACTTTGTCGCCCCTCTTCCCAACGTGGCCACACTGCATAAGCCATCTTTTTCTGTTTATCACTCCTGAACATTTCCTCAACTGTCCCAATGAGGACTGGTGGCTAATCTGGGCTTGTTATGGGTCTATGGCCATACTGGCCCTGAAAACTCCAGTAACATAGCTTTTCCTCTGGTAGGCTGGCAGAGCAAAGTGGAGCAACCTAGCAATGAAAACATGGCTGAAGATAGGACTTCTGGCACCTTGGGGCCACACCTTGGGTCTCTGTACCTGATATAGTTTCTGTGTTTCCTATTCTCTGTTCTAGATGAGGGGGGGTGGGTGGGGGAGGGAGTGGGTCAGATCCTTCCAGAGAGGCTTGCACTCTCTCTTAGGAGGGGCTTTGCTACTAGGAAGAGAATTTTATTTTTAATCTTTAATTTTTTTTTTCAGATTCCTAGTGAGCTTGTCCCATAGTTTTTGGTACTTTCTCTGAATCGTTTTGGCCCTCACTCCACTCACTGTACAGCAGTTGAAGGTAAGGGCTGGAGCTTTTGGTACTATCTGGGACAAAGTTCAACAGAGATTTTTAGGGAGTGCTCTTTGCACGCAAAGCGTTGCGAGCTGGACTGGTGCTAAGTGGCTACGTTTGAACTGCGACATTCAAACCCCAGCAACACAATTAAAACTGGAAACAATCAGCTGGGATTAGAAGAATTCAAAGGGTAATTGCTTCAGGGCACACTGTATTGCTTGGAGTAGCAGGGCACGGACAATGGGTGGAACAGGAATTAATTATATTGAGATACTTGTTTATTTTTATAGAGAGTTTTAAACTCATGTGCAATTGGCCAATTTGTGCCTTTTCTCCAATACTCTTGGGTTTGGTTAACTGCTGAGGGCTTATCTGCCAACTGCAATTACTTCCATTCTTGAAAACCATGAAGGCACACAGCTGTACTCACTATAAATCAGTGTGATAAATCCTTTTATTGCCTTTGTAATAATGATGCCTAAAGTTGTAGCGTGCTCATAACATTTTCAGAAGGCTTTCCCATGTGTTATCTTGGTGTGTCTTTGCAGAAACCAGAACAAGATGGCTCAAGGCTGGCACTTCAGCCTAAGATGGTGAAAACAGAGAAGAACAAAAAAGTGCACAGCAGGGTACTGTCAGCCCAGCTTGCAGCCCACAGTGCCTGCCTCTCACCAAGCATGCTTGTCCTATTGCACTGAGGAGAAGGGAGCAACTTGTTGCTAATTAGGCAGGGCTGGGCACATCCACTTCAGAGTGAAAAGGTCACTGTTGAGGTGTAAACAGAAGTTGAAACTCATGAAAGAACTGGCCATTTGAATTGAGGGTGAGGGATGTGAGGTGAGGGAGTAAAAGTGTGTTGTTCTATATGAGGCTTCTGGACTAAGCCCCAAGGAACGGACTTTGACTTAGAATTGATAATCTGGCCTTATTCCTGCCTGTTTTCTTTTCATGGCTTTGTATCTATCAAGTGACTGTGCACCAAACACTCTCTGAGCCATAAAGACTTATGGCTCTAATCATGACGTTAACCAGTATTACACTAAGTGTACAAACTTGAGCTAGGGAAATCAGACACTCTGGCTACTGCCATTATTCTGCCTCACAGGTACTTGTCTGTGACGTCATCACCAAAGGCCAGCCGCTATGGTAGCTGTTTCTTACCACTTTTCACCCCTACGCTAGTCTTAGTGTTTCTATTGTTGTTAAACACCATGATCAGAGTAGCTTATTAAATAAAGCATTTAATTTGGGGCTCACTGTTTCAGAGGGTTAATGTTCATTATCATAATGGCAGGAAGCATGGCAGCAGGCAGGCATGAGCTTACATCAGTAGCTGACAGTTTACATCTTGGTCCAAAAGCACAAGCGCGGGGTGGGGGGGGGGGGGGAGAGGGAGGGAGGGAGGGGGGAGGGGGAGAGAGAGAGAGAGAGAGAACTTTGAAACCGTGAGACCCACCCCCAGTGACACACCTCCAACAACCTAATGTTCTCATCCTCCTCAAAAAATTCCACCAGCTGGGCACCAAGTATTCAAGCATATGAGCCTAGGGGGGCCATTGTCATTCAAACCACCACAATGTTCTAAGGTGTGTTTAACAAAATGTCTCACTGATTATGACAGAACAGGTTAATAGGATTTCAAAATGAGGGCACAATAGGCAGAGGTAGATGAATACAGACGAATATAAACAGCACCCATGAGATCCCCTTCCAGTTCTGAAGTGCACATAGAACGCAGGTTCTGTGACAACTCTGTGTGTGAATCCTGCCTGCTCCAGCGTTTGTTCTGAAGATGGAGTTTTCACACAATACTGGTTCCCAATTGTGGAGTAATTACCCAATAGAAAACACTGTTCTGTGCAACTTTAAGCCAACACACAGAAGTCAGTAGCATTCCAGGAGTGGGGAGCAAGCTTGCTGAGAGAGAACCCTGACTGTGCAAACTGAGTTTGAACCCTTGGCCTCCGTGATGAGTGCAGAGTTCTGCCATGAACACATATCACTCTAGTGCCTTGGCAGGTAGAGCCTGGAGGCTTGCTGAGGCTTGCTGGGTGCCAGCTTAGCCCCAGGTTTAGTGAGAAACCCCGTTCCAAAGGGATGAGGTGCAGAGTGACAGAGAAGAATCACAAAAATGCTCTTCTGTCTTCTTTATGGACATCCACATCTGTATACACATGAGGGTGCACACCACCTAAGCACACACAAAATACACACATACATACACACACTCTGAAAACCTCAGTGGTGTTCCTAACAACCAACTATCTGAAAGAGAAATTAAGAAAACAATCCAATTTGTTATAGCTAAAAGCAAATAAAATTCTTCAGAATAAAAAAAACTATTTGTTTTTGAGGCAGGACATCACGCTGTAGCACAGGCTAGCCTCTAACTCCTGCTCTTCCAACCACAGCTTCCTATGTGCTGATTTTACAGAAGTGGGCCACCATGTCCAACAAGGGAAAGAATCTTAGCAGATATTTATCAAAAGACACACAGAAGCCGAAGATGTCTTTTTAAAAGGCTCAGAATCAGCAATTATCATAGAAATGCAAATTAAACACACAGCGTGATATCATCGTCTACTTGTTAGAATTATTTTTGTTGTTAAAAAGAGGAAAGAAAACAACTGACAGTGAGGATGTGGAGGAAAATAAACACACTGTTGGTGGGAATATAATTAACATGCCCAATATGAAAAACAATATGGAATTTCCTCAAAAGCTAAAAATAGAACTACCAGGCTTGGGGGAGGCTCTGCTCAGTGGCAGAGCACCTGTGAATGTTGTGCAAGAAGCCATGTGGGTTTGATCCTTAGAACTGAAAAAAAGGATGGCCTATCCAATGAAAAAATGACACCAATGCACAGAACAGTGTTGTTCTCTATGTTCGGTGCAAAAATTTTCATTATTGGCTGGATATGGAATTAACCTATGTGTTCATTACTAGATGAGTGAAAAAGGAAAATGTGTATACATAGAATTCTACATCTTTCAAAAGAAGAAAATCCTTCCAATTTTCAACATCAGGGGGAGTCTGAAGGACATTGTGCTAAGTGAATAAACTATGGCCAGGAGGGCAAATGGTCACACGATTTTGTTACACACAGAACCTAAAAGAGTTGAACTCAAAATTAGGAAGTAGAAAGGTGGTGATGAAAGGTTGGAGTGGTATTTTTGGGAAGGGTGTTCTAGATATACCAGCCTAAGGAAACAAAACTTTGGTTAGAGAAAAGAGTAAGTCCAAACATTTTTGTATGGTATGGCTTTTTTTTTTGGGCTTGTTTGTTTGTTTGTTTGTTTTTCCTTTCCTCCCTCCCTTCCTCCCTCTGTCCCTTCCTTCTTTCCTTCCTTCCTTCCTTCCTACTTCTTCTTCTTTGGTTTTTGTTTTGTTTGTTTGTTTGTTTTTGTTTTTGTTTTTAGAGACAGGGTTTCTTTTTGTCTCCTTAGCCATCCTGAAACTTAGAGACCTGCCTGCCTCTCTCCCCTTTGTGCTGGGATTAAAGGTGTGAGATTAAAGGTGTGCCAGGCAGTTTTTAAAAGACATTAAGAAATCAGATTGAAATTATTTATTTAGTGGCTGGAGAGCTTATTTGTGTTGTTATCCACTCAGAAACCTTGTCAATCTACAAAGTAGGTTTCAAACATGCTCACCATAAAAACTAAGTCAGTGAGGGTAGCTATATATGTTAAATAGCTCAAAGTAGATACTCCACAATATATACATTTTTCAAAACAACATATGGTACACCATAAACACATATAAATTTCATTTGTCAGTCAAACCCCGAGAGTAGAAAGACTTCCAGTTACAACTCAATACATCTGCTCCCAAAGGCCACCTGCAATGGCGCTCTCACTTAGTGTCTCAGAGTCAGTGAGCGACTTTTTGCCACAGGCTCTGCATCTGGGTTCATAGGTCCAGAGGTGCAGGTGAATAGGAAGTGTAAAGAGAACTTGCTTTCACTGAGGGTAATACAACGACACCAGATGAACATGACTGCTGAGGTCCAATATGTCTGGATTTCAATCCCAGATTTATCACTTGTAACCTGGAAATTGTTGAGCCTCTCTGGAACGCAGGTGGCCATAAAGGAGAATGAAGAATGTCTTTAACATCAATTGAAATATTCTCTGGAAAGCATTTATCACAAAACATAAGCCAGACTTGCCAGGTGATGGCCCCAGCATTCTGGGTCCCATTTTATAGTTGGTTAAGACCTTTGCCTGACTAAGAACCCAGACCTCACTTTCCCCCTTTCTCTCTATGCTCTGCCAAGCAGCTTAATCTAACCACTTAAAAAAATTTTAATTTATTTTTAATTTGTTCACTTTACATCCTGATCATAGCCCCCTCCCTCATCGACAGCCGGTCCCACTCTCCCTTCTTCATCCCCCCCCATCCCCACTACATAGTCCCCAGAAAGAGGGATCCCTCCTCCCCTATCATCTGACCTCACCCTATCAAGTCTCATCTAGACTTCCTGTTTGCTCTTTTTCTGTGGCCTGGCAAGGCGGCCCAGCCAGAGGAAGTGATCAGTGAGTGGGCATTGGAGTCCATGTCACAATAGCTCTTACTTACCATATATACTGCTCAGTCATGTTCAAAGCTGCTTGATTCGTAATAGCCAGAATCTGGAAACAACCTAGATGTACCTTAAGCGAAGAATGAATCTAACCACTTTTTAACAACTGCAATTTAATGTGCCTAGTTCATCTGTGTAGAATCTCTCCAGTATTCTTGGCTCAGGAGACATTAACACGCCCCATCTATTATACGGTCAGGGACTGAGTCTAATTCTTTGTCTTGACAGTAGCCCTTTGAACATGAGAATGTGCTTACGGTTCACAAATGAACTCCCACACCTGACACCAAAAAACCCAAGGCCCTTTCTCTTTGCAGCTTAGTTCCAGCTGCTTGTCTGCTGCCTCCAGAATGCCACTGTGATGGCAGTCTGTCCTTATGTTAGTGACACTTGGTAAAATGGTTCTGCACACACGAAGTCAGACCTGGCAAACAATTGCCTGGAACAGAGACTGAACACATTTTCAGTGTGCATAATTCTGGTCGTCTGGGAGGATACCCTTCCAAGAGAGGAACTGCCTAACTGTAAGTACCCCATACTTTTAAGGTTGAGTAGACATTGCCAGTGCTCATAACCTCCAGCAATAATTCATGTTACCATGAAAATTCTGAGTCTTTATGACCGTGTACCTATGTTACAGCCTCATTTTCAACATTTTGCAAATCTGATGATATAAGCTGGTATATATCATTATTGTTTGAAATCTTAGATAATTAGGAAGGGTGAACACTCTTATATTTGATTCCTGACCAATGATGCTTTCTATTCTGAGAGTTGTCTTTCAGTTGGGCTTTGTCCTACTTTTGTATTGGTTGAATAGGTAGTCTTTATACACATTCTGGACATATAAGAGCAAAGACATATATGTGTGCCTATATGGTCTGGATTAATTTTATCACTGCATTTTTTTTGTAATTTATGTACTGTATTTTCATATACTTTATTGTATCTTTGTCAGAGAGTGTTGCACTTAGCAAGGTCAAATTCAACATGTTTTCCTTTATTGTTTGAACTTCTTGTGTGATTCTGACTATTGGAAGCCATGTACCTCGGAAGCACAGGCAATATGGGGAATAAGCGGAGGCTAAATCAAAGGAGAACTACGGCAGGAGGTTCCTCAGAAGGATTGACTCTAAGTTCTAAGTTTAACTTGTCATAGCGAAACTGCAAGCAAATGCATAGGGAGGGAGAGACTTAAGAAAACAGAGTCTTGGCTCCATCCCTCCCTTTTGCATACCCACAGTATGATATCATCAAAATCAGGAGATGCACCTTCATTCAATTTACGTAATTTATTCAGACTTTATCACTGCTACTTGCCCTCTTGGGTGTCTGTATCTGGTGAGTCTGCTGCAGCTTTATCGCTGGACATAGATTCCACCATGCACCTCTGCAATCAAACCACGGGCCCTGGTGCTGCCCAAATGTAGCCTGTGATTTTGTTGCAAGTATCTCAAGACATTGTTGCTGAAACCAATTTTATTTTCTGATGACTTTAAAACAGTATGTTTAACTTTAGTTTTTAAATACATCAACATCTTTTGTATCCATGAATAGTAGTTTTAGGTTCCCTGGGCATGCTCAAATCCCTAAATGTTGAAGAAGCCTCTTTTCATAAAATGCTGTAGTATCAACACAGAACCAAGACATATCCCTTAATATTGTGACATCTCCTGATGCCTTCAAATACTTGGTACAATGCATATGCCATGTATTTGTTTTTAAATGTGTTTCTTGGAGATTAATAGCCAGTATCTGTACATGTTCAGTACAGACACAAGTGTTAAAATATTTTAAGCCCCAATAAGTTGAATCCTTGTGTACTGGTAAATGTTTCTGTTCTTGTGATGGGATACCTAGTGCAAGCAGCTTAAGGGCGGAGAGGCTTATCTTGGCTCACAGTTTAGTGTTTCAGTGTCTTGTGGTGAGGAAAGCATGGTAACTAGGACTCCCAACTATGACATGGATGTCATGTTACTCAACCCAAGACAGGAAGCAGACACAGGTAGCTGGACATGAAGCCATCCTAGAACCCTCAAGCCCTGCTCCTCAGGCACCATGTTTGCCACCTAGGCACTATGCCCAAAAGACCCTGCTGTTTCCCTAAGCAGCTCTGCTAGCCAGAGGTCAAGTGATCAGACACAGATGTCCTTGGGGGATAGTTCATATTTATACCGTAGTAACACATGGATTTGGATGTTGCTGCTATGGACGGACAACAATACACGCAGCCTACCAAGCTGAATGAGCGTGGCCTCTGGAGTCTGGTGCACCTGTGTTTGCAACACCACATGGTAACCTTGAATGACTTTTCCTAGCCTTGTTGATGCGGAAATGGGGGGGGGGGAGAGGACCTGAAATACCATGCAGCCTTGCTAAACAATGGCCAGTATATCATAAGAGTGATAGTTACTGCAAAGCTTTCTCCTCCAACACCAACCTCATCATTCTGATTTTCTTCCATAAGAGTAGGGAGTGCTGCTGCCTTTGTCCCTAACTCGCCACCTCAGCTTATGGTGCAACCTATTTGGGAAAGTCTTTAGTTCGTTTATGCCTTCTTCCTTCAATTTCCTCCCGAGTAGGAGGAGCATCTTCCATAGGTGCTTCCTAAGTCCATCACTGGGGACTCACAGCTCCCATTTTTGTGTCTCTCACATTTTCTGTTTCACCTGCAGTTTGCCAGGAAGTGGCTGGCCTTGGCTGCCTTCCTTCCTACCTGGGAAAATCCTCTCCGTGCCTATGCTGGCATGCTGGGTGCCCTTTTAAGAGGACTGCCACAGAGGCGTGATGGCTCCTGATCCAAGCACAGAAGACCAAGTGGGGAGAGTCCGTGCATCCTCCCAGGAGAAGAAGCTAGTCTGGGAAACAATCACTACAGTCATCTCATTAGCATAATCTCAGGAATTAATGGCTTGATTGATGTCCCACGTTTCCCTGCAGTTTTCTATAAATGATAACACATTAAAACGAGATGGAGGAAAGAAAACATGACACGACATATATTATTTAGGTGTTTGCAGAGAGGCCGGCACACAAACACACACAATTTATCAACAGTCAGTTTTTTTTTCATGGTGTCCTGAGCTTGAAGCTGCCAAGAAATGGAATTAATTTCATAGCAGGTGACTCTAGACTATTTCACATGGGCCATCTGTCGCTTCTTCATTTACCTCTCTGCTGTTACAATAATTAATCATTTCAGGCGTAGGCTTGGCACAGGAAGCTCTTCCCTGCTGGAGAGCCCTACAAGAGGGAATAGCATTGACTTACTTGCTCTAAAGCAGCAGGTTTCTGTGAAGCAAGGATGTTCACATTTTTTTTTTTACTCATTTCCTTTTGTCTCTGCCACCAGTGTCTCAGGAGTTGGAGGTGGCTCCGTAGAGCATGGCTCCAATAATACATGTTCTTTTTGGGTAGCCAAAGAAACTGAGGTCAGGGAAGTTTCACCAACTGCCTGCTTCACATAGCTAATAGATGAGAATAAGGACCCAAATGTAGGTTTATCAGATTTTTAAGACTTAGTCCTCTGTTAGGATTTAGTGCCTGACAAAAAGCAACTTAAGGAATAAGGAAGGAAGGGTTTATCGTAGCTCATGGTTGGAAAGTACACACCATGAATGGCAGGAGAGACATGGCAGTGGAGGTGGGACGATGACCACGACGTTCACAGTCAGCATGCCCAGAGTGATAAATGTTGGAAGCTCAATTTGCTGTCCACCCTTAGCCCCCCCCCCCCTTGTGTTCAGTTCAGGAGCTGAGACCATGGGATGCTGCCACCCACATTCATGTCTCATCTTTCCTTGTTAAAGTCTCTGATAATGGACTAGGAGTGTGTCCCTTAGGTAATTTCAAATCCCGCTGTGGTGGTTTGACTGAGAATGGCACCCATAGGCTCATATATTTGAATGTTTGGTCCCGGGTTGGTGGAACTGTTTGAAGATTAGGAGATGCAGCCTTGATGGAGGAGGTGTGTCACAGGGGGCTGGCTTTGAAGTATCAAAAGCTCACACTAATCCCAGTTATACCCCTCCCTACTCTTGCTCTCAGCTACTGCTCCAGTGCCATGGCTGCCTCTGCCTGCCTGCTGCCATGATTCTCAGCATGATGGTCACGAACTCACCCTCTGATACTGTATGCTCCAAATACGCTATTACCCCTGTAACCTGCCTGGTCATGGTACTTTGTCATAGTAATAGAAAAGTAACTAAGTCTGAAGCAAAGGTAAAAGTGAGTACTGAAAATCCCAGAATGTCTGCTTCCCAAACTCGTGGTGTGTGTTTAAGTCTGGGAAGCTTTCAAGATGCAGGTTTTAACAGGGACAGGTGTTTGCTCGGAGTGGGTGAACCATTGGTTCCAGTCTCATTCTCTCTGTCCTCTGGTCTATGCCACACACATGGCTGCAGCCTCATGTCCCCTCTTCCGTGGGTAAGCCATTTCGCTGGTCATGCTTTTCTATCACAACAGTTTAAAAATCTCTAAGAAAAGATAAGCCAACAGAAATTCTTCATCTTTAAGGTGTTTCTTCTATGAGGCAGTTTGTCCCAACAATGAGGAAGTCGTAAGTGCGCCCTTCTAGTCCTTGATATCTGAAGGCCATTTCCCACAGGAGAAAATGAATTTCATTAGAAACAAGAGGACCATGCTGCAGATCCTACAAGTCTTTGGACTTAATAGTCTAGAAGTCAAACCACTGTGACGAAAGCATGTGAGTCACTGGTCCAGTGTGCTTCATGAGACAGCGGGAGGAAGAAAGGGTCAGGGTGGCTTCTTGACTGAGACTCATTCATCTACTCGAACGTATTCATTTATTTATTAGTGATGTGTCCTTATCAGCTGACTAATTGGTCTCTGCCAGACACAGGGCCAAGTGCCAGAGACTTTATGGGGAAGTTCTTGCACTCACATGCCACCGGTGCTTTAGTAGGAAGATGTAAACTGATTTGTTAAACAGATGAAAGTTGAGATATGTGCTACATGCGAAACAAAGGGCAGAGGTGGAGGAAGATTGGTGGCTGTTTTCGTCTCCCCTCCCCCATGTATGGAGTTGTGTGTAGCTGGGATAGTCTCAGAGGAGGAGGCTGTGCTATGATGTGGATGTAAAATGCACCCTGTATGCGCATGTGTTTGAAAACTCAGTCCCCAACTAGTGCCATTGTTTGGGGAGGTTGTGGAGCCTCTAAGATGTGAAACCTAGAAGTGGATCTGTTGGGGCAGGCCTTATGGTTTGTTACCAGGTCCTAATTCTTGTCCCATCTCTGTTTCATAATCAGTTCAGATATGAGCAAGAATCTTGACACTCAAGAAATTATTTATTTAATCATTTTTTTTTAAAAAAAAAGATGTATATATAAAAACTATATATATAGTTCTCTGCCTGAATGTACACCTGCAGGCCAGAAGAGGGCATCAGATCACATCATAGATGGTTGTGAGCCACCATGTGGTAGGTGGGAATCGAACTCAGGACCTCTGGAAGAGCAGTCAGTGCTCTTAACCTCTGAGCCATCTCTCCAGCCCTTATTTAATCACTTTACAGACTGATCCCAGTGCCCAAGTCACAGCAGGACTAGAAGCTTGACACTCTTGACACTGAGCCTTCCCTGTCACAGTGGATTATACCCACACATAGTGATCCAAAATATGCCCTTGGTCTTTAGGTTGATTCTTGTGAGTTGTTTGGTCACAACAATAAGAAAAATAACAAATAGAGGCCAAACCTGCGCGATGGAGCTGAGCGTGTTTACAAGTAGGAGGAACAGAGACTGACACAGAGTCCCTCCTCCCTTCTACCACCACCCCAATCCCCACATATAGAAAAGCTCTGAGCTTAAAAGGCCAGTGGAGTAGGAAAGGTGTAGGCCAGTGGAGCCTGGTCAGGAAGGGACAAGAAGGAAACACGAGACATTGTTCCATACTTCTCTGTGGGTCATGGTGGAAAGTTGACTGTGAATAACAGAAGCCCACTGAAGGAGCTTTGAGAGAGTCTGATAGGTATTTTGTCACTTCCATTTCCAAGATATAGACACTGAGATATAGAGAAATCGTAGAGCCTCCTGGGACTCCTACATAGGTGACAGAGTAGTTCCAACTTCAGAGGCCAGTGTTCTCAGCCAGGGGTCACCAAACCATGACCAAAGGACCACTTCAAGCCTCCTGTACTCTTTTAAAACATCGATGCACATTTTGTGTCTGTCCATTCCTATCTTGTGAGACTGTGACCCTACACAAAGAAGTGGCTCCTTTTAACAGACAACTCAGGGCCGGTGGGTCCCAAACACTCACTGTCTTGGCCTTTCACCAGACTTACTGTCTCCTGCACTAGTTTGTGAACCGCAGGTGGGAAGGTATCATGTCCATTGGCTACTGGTGTCTCCCATGGACAATCAGCAACTGGCATTTAGCTAGCATCAGCATGTGAAAATGAATAAAGAATGGAAAGTGTTGTACAGAATACAGAAGTGAATGGGCCAAAGACTGAATGGGTAGGGTCAACTGGAGACAAGAGACATAGGTAAATTTGTACAGGGTGCACTTACAGTGAAGCAGGTGACCCAGCTAGGCAAGGAAGCATGGCAATGCAGAAGGTAGGAGCAGGTGTCACACTGATGATCCCCTGGGGGTTGATTGAGAAGAGCCTTGAATGCCATCATCATTAAATGCTCAGGACCTTTAAGGGGCTGAGTTAGCAGTCAGAGAGGCATTGAAAGAGATCTGCTTTTTCAAGATGAAGATTGTAATTGGTTATTGATGTCCTATTTGTATGCTAATGCTGCTCAATAAAACAGCTAAACCCATAATTAACGCTCTAGCTTCTTTTCAGGAAAGGGGGAAAAAAAAAGATAGACGCCCATGGAAAGGTCAATAGATTTCATATAGTAAATTATTAAATAATGGGAAACACAGGAAGTCAATTCTGAACTATAATCTTTTCAAGTTTTATTAACTATCATTTGTTACAAGTGTCGACAGGATTTGCATTCTGCCTCTGCCATTTTCTCGCAAGCTCCAGAATTTTTGGATTGAGAGTCAGTGCTGAACCGCAGAACGTATTGTTTGTTAGAGTTCCTAGGTTTGAGAATGAAGAGTGTTACCTTCCGTTGTGTCAGTGTTCAGTCAGATGGGACAGTAGCGCTTTGGCAGATGTTATATTCTATAGAAAAATAGGAGCCATGCTATGCTCCTAGTTAGAGATAGCCTTGTAATGTTGATGGTTCCCTGGGTCCTTTCCCAGGTAAAATCCTCATTCCTGCTAGGAAAATTCTGCCAGAGGGAATATCTTGCTTGTGAGATTTGAGAATGACAAAGGGATGCCCGAGATGAACTTGGGCTGTGAGAGAAGACTGAGCGTGAGTCCCAGTTTTACTTCTTCATAGTTGTTAACTCTATAGTTAGCTCTCCTGTGCCTCATTTTACTCACGTAGGAAGTGGAGACGTCAGCAGTATTTACTGAGAAAAATCCTGAAGGCTAAATAAGACAAGCAACATAAAACGCCCAGGAGAGCAAGCAGCTTTGGTAGGGGCTTCATAAGGAAAGCTTAAAATGCTGAAGTATGATTACCCATGTCAAGGCCAACTGCACTGAAGAATTTATCAGAGTTCAATTCTTTTTTCAGTCATCAACTAATTCACTAATAGTTTGCCTATCATTGTTTTGCATTTGAAACAGGGTCTTATGTATTCCACGCTAGCTCTAAATTCACCTTGTAGTAGAGGATAACCTTGGATTTTTTTCTATTTCTTCTTCTGATATAGTGTCTCACCTATGTAGCCCTGGCTGGTCTGAAACTCACTGTGTAGATCAAGATGGCTTCAAACTCCCTCTGCCTCTTAAATGCTGGGATTAAAGGCATCAGACACCATGCCCCACATGATCTTAAGCTTGCGATTCCCCTGCCTCTAACTTCCTGAGTGTTATGATTAAAAGCGTGCACCACTGTGTAAGTTATATGTGCTGAGGACAGAACCCAGGCCTTTGTGCACGCTGGGAAAGTACTGTACACACTTGTAGCCTTGTATCTTGTATTTGGGGAAGATGCTGGATGAATACAAGTCAGCCTTTCTGGCAAAGAATTTTTAATTCTTAGGCATGGAATCAAGTCAGACTCCAAGAACATAGTAAGTCCTTTAGCCACTGTTTAGAAGAACTCATTATTCATTTGATGTGTACCTACTATTTATCAGAGAATAAGATGGATAATGGGGAGAGAGAAAGGAGTTAGTCAACACTGCTCAGCATTTATTGGGTCTGCAGGTAAGAGGAGACACAGAGTCAGTACTGAAGGTGTTCTCCACAAAAAGAATGAAGTGAGCTTTGGATTTTTGTCATGGTTCTTCTAAGAATATAATTTCCGCACATTATATAGACCTAATTTCTTCTCTTGTGTTTGCATTTGTGAAGGTTAGTCTTCATTGACAACTTAATTGACATAGAATCAACTAAGAGGCACTCCTCTGGGATGGTTCATGCAGCCACTGCCAGGGAGAACTGACTGAGGTGGAAACCAGCTGTGGTCAAGCCTTACAAGGAGTTCTTGTTTTGTTTTTACTTTTTTTTTTTGAGACAGGGTTTCTCTGTGTATCCTTGGCTGTCCTGGACTCACTTTGTAGACCAGGCTGGTCTTGAACTCACGGTGATCCCCTTGCCTCTGCCTGCCTCCATGCTGGGATTACAAGTATGTACCATCATGCCCGGTATATGAGTTTTTATTCTGTAATAAAGTAAATGAGCTATGAGCCATGGAGGAGTTTTATATGCAGAGTGTCAAATGACAGAAACTTCTATGAATGGATTGTGTGTTATGATTCAAATTATAACTCACTCTGGGAAGACAAACACTGTAAGGATGGTAAAAAAAAAAAAAGATCAGTGGTATCTCAGGAGAGGAGAGGGATGAAGGGGCAGGAGAGAGAGATGGATGGGCAGGAGAGAGGGATGAAGGGGCAGGAGAGAGGGATGAATGGGCAGGGGAGAGGCATGAATAGGTGGACCACCAAGGATATATTTTCTCTGAATCTCGCTTGATTTAGTTATTTATTTTATTTTAAAGTAAGATATAATTGCATCATTTTCTTTTCCTCTCTTCAAACCTTGCCACATACCCTTCCTTTCTCTCTTTTAAATTGATGACCTCTTTTTCATTAATTGTTATTATACTAATATGTACGTGTATATTGCTATATACATGTTAACATATATCCCTAAATATAATCTTCTCAGTCTGTATCATGTTAATTGTATATTAACAGTATATAACCTAGCTGGCTATTTGGTATTGGATAACCAATCATTGAACACAGAACAACTTTGAGGGAGTAAAACTATTCTGCTTGTTCTGAGGTGGTAGAGCACCTGTCAAACTACCCTTGACAAGAGCTGTAGAATGTACGAGGCTGAGACTGAATCACCTTAACACAAATTGTGGAGTTAAGTTAATAATAATAATAATAATAATAATAATAATAATAATAATAATAATAATAATATAGATCCATCAAGTCTACCAATACATGGACTTAATAGAGGAAACAGAAGAAAGCTCTGCTTTCTGCTCAATTATTCTATAAATCTAAGGCTGTTCTACAATAGTCTAGTTTTCAAGATAGGCATTCTAAATGATGGTTACAGTATACCCTCTACTACTGGGTACACATTGGTTACTTTTAAATTGGCAAAGAGGTCAGCCATAATAGCCAAAATGGGCAGAACAATGGTGTGATCCCAGTCCTATTTGGGGAAAGTTCCCAGGCCTTCTTCTCCAATGTGTTGTTGTTGTTACTTTGGTTTGTTTGTTTGTTTGTTTGTTTGTTTTTTAATTACTATGGCCAAGAGTGGTAATGTAAAGTTACAGCCAAGACATTACCTTCTTGGACTCCCCCA
>NC_140493.1:42487133-42777133 GCF_964271855.1 Acomys minous | reverse complement strand
GCAGGTTACCAAGAAGAGACTTGATACCCTATGAGCATATACAGGGGGAGGTAATCCCCCTCAGGAACAGTCATAGGGGAGGGGAATAAGGGGAAAATGAGAGGGAGGGAAGAATGGGAGGGTACAAGGGATGGGAAAACCATTGAGATGTAACAAGAATAAATTAATAAAAAAAATTACCTGCCCCCAAAACAAACCAAAGAACTTGGAGACAAAGGTTCTTATGACACAATGTTTATATTAATTCTTAGAAACAAGGTTTCTAAAATATAAGGAAAGTACAATTTCAATTAATTAACTAATTATTAATTTATTAATTAATTAAGTCAGTAAGTAATTGGAGACAGGGTCTCACTCTATAGCCCTGGTAGGCCTGAAATTCACTATGTTAGTCAGGCTGGCCTTGAACTCATGGAGACATACCTGCTCCTGCCTCCTGCCTGACGGGATTAGGTGAGCAACACCACACCTGACCAAAACTGTGTTTTGGCATGGCAACAATTGGTTTTTTAAAAGATCTGCCCCTATATAAACTTCTGTCACCCATGAATGAAGTGCCCCACATTTCAAATTAGCCAAACTATGTAACCTGGGGAAGTATGTTTAGCTTAATTGTTTCTTGGTAATAAACCGGCAAAAGAAAAAAAATGGCTGACTATTTTCTGGTAGAGAGTGCCAAATCCCAACAAATCAAATTGGGCATTAGCATCCCTGCACAGCCAGGAAAGGCTGCCTGAACTGAATGAAGCTCTACTTGGAAAGCATGAAATTACTGACTTTGTTTAAATCTAACTGCAATTTATCTGTGGGAACAGTGCTGAAAGGTGACATTTGTCTTGGTGAGTCCCCCATTCATTTCCAGAGCTGGAGTTCATCAGTCATGCAGCTCTAGTGCATGATACATGCAGATGAATATTTATTATGGATGATGGAGTGTCCCCCTGGCCACATAATACACTTCACTCACTTGAAAAGGGAAGCCAAACAGATTTGTGATCGACCGCCTGTGCAGTGGACTGGCCTTTCACCTTCTTTCAGAAGAACTTGGTGAAGCTGCCATTTCTGTCCGGGGAAGAGCCACATAGTGCCCATGTATAAACTGGTTTTACAATGTCATGGCTCATTAAATTGAGTTAGGTAACTTTCAACTGGAAACTAATTGCTATCTCAAAAATATTCACTTATGGTTGATGAAGGAAACAAGTTACATGTTTGGCTTCAACCAATAGTCAGAAACACACTGGTTATGTGAGTACAATTGGTTGTCTGAATCCTTTTAATTGAACATGTAAAGAAACATATTTGTCCCGATTAACAGTGTCATTGCGCTAGAAAGGACCTCGACACAAAACACGTATTCCCTGTATCATTATTTCAGGAAGCTGAATACTTCTGTTTCTGGAAAATCTGGATCAAAGACAACAAAATGAAAGAAGAAAATATACTCAGTGAATCATGTTTTCTTTTAAGTGTAGAAGTCATGCCTCTTGCCAGGAGAGCCCAATACAAAAAATTACTAGAAAAGTACCTTCCCGGTGCCCATTAAGCTACCTTTTGTTTTCTCTTGTTGACCTATTGGAATCTTGCTCACTAACATTGTATGGATGTCCTTTCTCTTCCTTCTAGTGTTTATTTATACATAAAAAATAGATGATTCTAAAGACTCAAGAACCTAGCTACTACAGCTGCTGAAAACCTCCAAGCACATACATTTTTTTCAGACCCCTCCAGACTTTCCAGGTATATCTTATAGTGGATTCAAGCAGGTGGGTCTGGTGAAAGTGTGGGCAAGGTGGGGCATCTGAGGAAAAAGAATGTTACAACAAGCCTTGTTTTATTTGACAAATGAAGAAAAACCCAGTGACCCAGTGTCTGAACACATGCCTGTCCCATTATACACCAAATGGAGGGAGGCTAGGTATTAGAGACCAAAAGTATGGTCTTTGAGGTTAATCTCAATGTGACCTCCAAGGCTGACGGCTGAATGAAGATTGGAGAGGGACTGTGTATAGCTAAATTGCATTCCATCTCTATTACCGTCTTACAGCATTAGTAACATTGCACTTTGATAATTCTTCAAT
This sequence comes from Acomys minous, assembly GCF_964271855.1. NCBI lineage: Eukaryota > Metazoa > Chordata > Mammalia > Rodentia > Muridae > Acomys > Acomys minous. The sequence goes on along the minus strand of NC_140493.1, from coordinate 42,775,052 downwards.
GTGAAAATGTGTCCACTTATCTCAGGCTGTACAAACAACCGTTGATTCAGCCCTGCATGGCTCCTCTTGCCAAGTTATCATGGGCAGAAGGGCAGTGTATTGAATTAGGGTTGATGCAAGTTTTATTCTCCCTCTCCTCTCTCTCTCTTCTCTCTCTACCACCTATCATCGTGTCTCCCTATGAAGTGTGATTTTAGTATTCTTGCTGTGTGGTTAACATGGTGCGGTTTCTGGTTAGCTACTCATTGATGTTCAGGCAAGTTATCTGAGGTCCTTGGGGCTTGTTTTCTCTTCCATACAAAAGGAAACCTATTTCATTAGTAGCCTAGTTAGGAAGCATGAAAATCAAAGGTATGTTGTAGGGCATGGCATGCTATAGGAACATAAAGCTTAGGTCTTGCTTGGGCTATAATGGCTATTGGTATCCATAGTTCATTCACTGTGTACTGGGTTCAAGAGCCCCAGATAGGAGTAGATTGTATTCCTTGTTTTTTTCCATCCTCTTGAAGAGGTGACCTATAAAACATGAAGGTGTGGTGCTTCTGAGAATGATGTTTATAAAAACAGAAGAGTAGATCTTGAAGCAGGAGTAGGATGGCAAATGGCAGCTGTGGGTTCTCTTTCAGACCAGGATTGTTAAACTGGATTATCCAGACTTTCCTCTCGTCACCCTGAAATCTTGAGATCTTATATTCTCTATAACTTTTTTTCTGCCTCAGGGACTGTGGAGGCTGCTGTTGCCATTTATGATGCAGCATCTCCATGTAGCTGCTATTGATGGCTGGAAATGAAGCTGAGGAGACAAAGTGGTGAGGACATGCAATGATTGGGAGGTTTGTGTGTCCTTCACCATTTGTCCTTTCTATTGGTTACATGGTGCATGGGGAGGAGCTGGGTGCTAGGATAAAACATCTTCTGACCACTCACTCACTTGGTCCCTGAGTCTTCACACTCACCTGCTACATAGATTAGAGTGAGTCACTCAAACTCCTTCAACTCTGATTTCCTTGTTTGGAAAATTGGAGAAACAAAAGCAGAAAACTCCTGGGAGCACAATGATTACATTAATTACCCCCGGCCTCTGGTATACAAGAGACACTTAGCAAATGTGTATCATCTCTCCTTATCTGGAGAAAAATGATAGAGGAGAGAAAGAAAAATGAGCCCTCTTTCTCTCTGGATACCACTTAGAGAGTAATATACTTTGTTTTTTATTTTTATAAGGAACGAAGTAAAGAAGAGCTGTTCTAGCGGTCATACCAGCTGTTACAATTGACAATCTCCTTTAAGTGCTTGTGTGCTCTAGGGAACCTTCTTTAAGGCTGTACAATCTGTTTGTCATCCATGCTGCTTGCCCACTGAGGATCAGGAGATGCTTTGACCCTTCTGGCCACTTAGGGATCCAGTTGATAGACGGTCCATTTTAACATGTGGTTCATGAACTTGAAGGCTGAAGATGGGTATATGGTAAATATTGACTTGACTCTTTCTTTTCAAAATATTATTTTATTAACAATACTGTTTTTTATTGTCAGTCATCTATGTATTTATGTATGAGTATAACGTAATACTTTATTCTACACAAAGTATGAAATTATTAAATAATATTAATAAGGATATCATTACTGTTGTGGATTAAATGAAAATGGACCCCATAGCCTCATAGATTTGAGTGCTTAGTCATCAGAGGGTGGCACTATTTAAAGGGATTAGAAAGTATGGCTTTGTTGGGGAAAGTGTGTCACTGGAGGTGGGTTCTGAGGTTCTCAAAAAGCCAAGCCAGGCCCAGTGGCTGTCTCTTCCTGCTGCTTGCTGATCCAGATGTAGAACTCTCAGCTGCTGCCCTAGCACCATGTCATTCTGTGTGCCACCGTGCATTTCTCCATGATGTTAATGGACTAAATCTCTGAAACTGTAAGTAAGCTCCAGTTAAATGCTGTCATTCATAAGAGTTCCATGGCCCTGGCATCTCTTCACAGCAGTAGAACAGTTGCAAAGACAATCACTAAACTCATCTCCAATTTTTAATTTACATTTTATTATTATTAATATATTTGTCAATTTTTTTTATTTCAATACCCAAGAAGAGGCAACTTAATGAAGGAAGAATTTATTTTGGCTCCTTGTTTGAAGGTATACTCCATCACTGGAGAAGGCTTGGCTGCACAAGTGCCTTAGTTACTTTTTGTTTCTGGGAACAGACACCATGACCAAGGAAACTTATAAAGAAAGCATTTAATTGGGGGTCTGCTTAAAGTTTCAGAGGGTGAGCCCATGACCTCCATGGTGAGGAGCTTTAGCAACAGGAAGTCAGATACCGTGCTAGGGAAATAACTGGGAGCTTACATGTGAACCATGAAAACAATTGAGAGAGAGAGAGAGAGAGAGAGAGAGAGAGAGACTAGGAATAGTGTGGACTTTTGAAACCTCAAATCCAGTGACATACCTCCTCCAACAGAGCCACACCTTCTAGTCCTTACCAAAGAGTTCCACCAACTGAGGACCAAGCAGTCAAATATATGAGCCTATGGAGGCTGTTATCATTCAAACCACCACAAGGAGTATGAAGTGGCTTGCTCTTGTCTTGATAGTTCAGGAAGCTAAGAGAGGGATTAGTTAGATGCCAGCCTGGTTACAATCCATTAGACCTTCTCCTTGCTCCAAACCGAGTTCCCTCTGGGATGCCTCACCAGCTGCAGTCTCTAAAACCACCTCCATGACCTGGGGAATGTTTCATGCTCAAGTCACAATAATAATTACTAATATTGGGCCCTCTCCTCAGGTCCTCTCATTTTCTACAGGGAGTTAGTATGCTGTTTTACTGAGTTGGGCTCTTGATGTTGTGTTAGTAACCATATATTAGGAAAAAGGTGAGCAAATGTTTTCTGTATTTTGGGGCCGAATCTTCATTCTGACAATTGTTGATTTTGCTGTATAGAAGTTTCTGACTTGACACCATTCCCTCTGCTTAATGAGAGGGGCCTTAATGAAAGAGACCTTAACCATAGACAAAGAACCACAGGCAGGTAATGAATGCTGAGAGTGGGAGAAATAGTCTTTCCCAGGGAAGAACACACCAAGTAGTTCTCCAATATCAAATGGTCAGTCATGAAAGCATACATTTAAGTAACATTAAACAAATTGAATGGGTTATATTATATATTTAGGAATATCCAAGAATAAAAACAATTAATAAAAAAGAGCCCACAATTTTGAAAGAAAATAAGAAGAGGTATATTGGAAGGTTTGGAGGAAGGAAAGGGAAGGAAGAAATTAATTAATTGTATTATAATTTCAAAAATTAAATACATATTTTAAAATTTAACAAAATGGTGTATTTTAATGTGTATAGGTATTTTGCCTGCATATATGTCTTTGTGTGTGCCAAATGCCTACCAAGACCAGAAAAGGACATTGAAATCTTGTGATTGGAGTTATAGACACTTGCTTGCCACCATGTGGGTACTAGAAATCAAAACTGGGTCCTCTGGAATGGTAGCCAGTGTCTTAAACTTTGAGCCATCTTTCCATCCTTTGCTCACTTTTAAAGTCAACCTGTGCCTTCAGGCTCTTACCAAGAGAGTCATTGTCTAGCCCACTCCCATGGAGCTTGGCCCCTGTGTTTTCTTGTTTTAGTTCTGTAGCATTAGATAGTACAATGGTATCTTTAACCCATTTTGACTTCTGTAAATGACACGAGACAAGAGCCAATTTTATTCTTCAGTGTGTCGATATCCAGTTTCCCAAAAGTACTTATTATTTGTTTTTGGCACATTTGTCAAAAATCACATGGTTATAGAGAAGAACTGACCATGGGTTGCCCAACACAAACTTATATACCTACAATAGAACCTCTAGACTTACTGCTTAGGAAACATTGGAGAAGAGGTGCAAAAAGATTGTAAATGCTAGTGAACTTTGATGTTTGCTGTAAGATAATGTCTTTTATAGTATGACAAGGAAGATACATTCATGAAATTTCAACAATAAGTTGATCTGCACAATGACAACACAAGTTGATATGCTAATGTGAATGGGGGAAATATCCAGCAGCACCCTCCCCTTAGGTGAAGAACTTCAGGCAATTTATGGTTACTGAGTGAAGGGGACGTAGTCTTGCCCAGGAATGAGCCTTTTAATAAATAGTACAATATGAATTGGTCTTCTCTAAAAGCATATATGCACAAGTAACACTAAATGAACTCAGCAGTCATATTTATATGTATGTTTATATATAACAATAAAATGAAACAAAAATGAAAGAAAAAGAAAAAATAAAGATGAAATTTGAAGTTAATTGGTTGCTATGCTGACCAGTCTAGGCTAGAGTTGAGCAGGTGACTCATTTCTTGTCACTAGACTGCTTGCAAACTTCTAGAAAAAGAAAATCTATCTCACCTTGATAAAATGCCAGAAAGAAAATTTCCTTTGCTCTTTCATTCATCTGGTTTTTCCTGCTTGTGACACAGTTACTTGAAAATGTGCTATGCTAAGCTCTGGCAGCCATTCTGTAACCATGAAGGAAAGACCAAGGAAGTTACAAAACACTGATTTAGGGTAACGATAAAATGGTGTTGCTGAAGCAAAGCTGGAATAACTTACCTTCATACTTCCTGTTATGTGAGAAAAATCATCATATTCGTTTTGTCTTTGTAGGTCAAGCTTCTGCACTCACAGCCAGTGTGGTGCTATTGAACCATCTTTAGCACTTGCCTCCTTCTCCGGTGTTGTCTGCATTGCACTTTTGTTCCAGTCCCACAAGATGCTGGTAGCCCTGGAAACAGCCTGTGTTATCTACTTGTGGCCATTATGTTCCTGAAGAGGACATTTCGGGAAGAGAATGTCCTTACAGTTTGGCAATTGTTTTTAATTCTTTAAACCTTGCTTCTTTTCTTTGATGTCTTTCAACGTAGAAACCTATTTCGCTGTGCTCATCATCTTACATGCTTCATGCACAGGATTATATGTCACTTCCAGGAAGATTTGCTGCCCTACTTCATGTTCCATAGTTCTGCTAGTCATCAATGACCCACAAAAAAGAGCCATCATCTTTATTTCACCAATGAAGGAACAAATGCAGTGGAATTATTTTTTGCCCACAATTATACAACAACTAGTGAAGCTCAGCCTTGACTTCAGGTCTGCTAGGTTCTTCTGTGCAGGAGAATTGGAATTTGATTACAGTTCTTTAACTTGTATTTCTCAACTACCAGCCCTAGGTAGGAGTGACTTTAAAACTCAATCTGTGCTTCATGACACCAACACCCAATGGTGTCAGGCTCAAAGGAAATATGGGAGAACTTTTTGAATGGCTGAAAGATTAGTTGTCATCATTAAGGGATGATGGCTACAAAGGGCAGCCGAGACACTGAGCATAGGAGCCAGTGGCAGCCTTCAGGAAGATTTAGTCTGCATGAGGCAGCTTTGTCTGAATGAACAGAACCACAAGGAGAGGCTGAAGCCATTGAAAGACATCTGGTGGTCTTGTTTAAGAGACATGGAGATGATGGACTGAGGGTCTCACAGCTGAAAACTCTCCCAGCTCCAGGTCACCACTTTTCTTTCATGCAGAACTGCCCCATCACCACCTTGCAGCAGGTGATTTTCTTGGTTCACAGCTGAAAATGCTAATACAGTTCTGTTGCTCCACTGGGGACAGATCACCAACCCTGTGTGAACCATCAGCAACACTATCTCTCTAGCAATTTCTTCTTTTTAAGAGAGTGAAAGTAACTAAATTGCCACATATGTTTGGGAGATGCCCACTAGCCCCATGGTCTTGCGTGAACTACTTAACTTTATTACCCATTAGATTACTTTTCTGCTAAGTGGAAATTCTGGGCTTAGTAGCTGCCCTCAATGCCATTCTTGTCTAATGGGAACATGAACACTTCATTTCTCAGTCTGTTTAGCAGATGTATGTGTCTGTGTGACTAACTTTGATGCAGTGTGCTTTTCAGCATATGAGTCATATGACTGTCCTGGGAACCCTCAAGAAGACTCACACCTCAAGCAATCATTACTTCTTCCATCCTGAGCCAGGAATGTTCAGGCTTCCATCTTGGGTATTGACATGGTGGCTAAAGATACTGGGCAACATGGAGTTGAATTCTCCATCAGAATTAAATGCCATTATGTCTTATTTTAGAGTTTTTATTACTCATAGTTCAATCTTTTTCTTATGTATTATCTATTACTTAAATGTGACTAATGATAACACCATCTGAACATCTTATGTAAAAGAGATTCCCAGGCTCCTCCCTAAGAGATTCCTAGTAAGTAGGCTGAAGGAGAGGCCCAGAACCTACATCTTTAACAAGTACCCAGAGGTGATTTTTGTGACTATACAAACACTGAGCCAGATACCATCAGTTGCCCTCCACCTTTTAGAGCAGGAAGGTGATACGTTTGTTTATTTGGGTGTGTATGTGTTTTTGCTTTTGTGGTTTGCTTACTTTTAAAACTCCTTCCAACCCACACAGCAGCAATATGTAAAGTGTTAGGGGAGCCTGAGGTGCAGGGATGGAGATAATCCTGTGGTATCTACCTGCTGCAGTGCTGGTGAAGAGTTAAGACTGGAACTCAAGTCAAAGAGGCAGAGAGGAGAGAAGGAATGTAATATGTCAATGGACCTTGGGGAGTAACTTAGTTTGGAAGCGAGGAAGCATATGAGTAATTGCCAGGTCTTGGAAGGCAGAGAGGTAGAGGGGTGACCTTTCCAAGCATTGTATGTAGTTAGGAGAAATGTGTAGGCAAGACACAGGTACAGGTTAGAGATGCATCTTTTATTTTTTATTTTTTAGATACAGTGACAAAGCTGTCCAGATCACTTTTTAAGCTTCAGATCCTTAGGTAGTGTCTGATTTATGGGTAATGGTAGATGAAATGGTTGGCATGATTCCTTTGTTTAGGGAGGTTAGAATGATGTAGTAAAGTGGAAAAAAAATAAGTGGAGGTAATGAAAAGGAGAATTATCAGATGGTCTATCAAGAAGCCACTCTGGAAAGTATGCAATACAGACTACACATGGTTGACGGAAAAAAATAGTTCATGATATGGACCTGCCTGTCTCTTTCCTTTGTGGTAGGTTTCAGGACATCATGAAGGTAGCATCCTTGTCTACTCAATGAGGTGACCATTGCCTTCTTCATTTCATGTGGTTGTGCACTCAGGGTATATAACTGTAGTAACAGGCCATATCCTTATCTCAGTGGCTTAGGAGAATGACATTTGTTTCCCACTCATGGTCTTGGTTGGGTGCAGCTGGCTATAACTCTTCTATGTGTCCTCTCAGAAAGGACACTGTGGCCACTTGCATCCCATGTCACAAAGAAAAGAGAATTGGCAAAACCATATGCTGTTTGCTGTTCCTTCTTGTATGTCATAGATTGCCCTGCTCATATTTCACAGGACCAAAGATGTGGCATGACCTTGTGTACTTGTTTGTAAAGCTCTTTTTCTGTCCACTGAATGATACCAAAAAAAAAAAAGCATGGTAGGAAGAGGCAATTAATATTTTAAAATAACAATAAAATGACAGGGAGGTATACCTATGATTGTAGCAAATGGTATGCAAAATGGTAATACATAGATGTGAAGATAACTTTAGGGATTGTTACATAGATTGTATAAGAGTCCAATGAATATTAAGAAGTAGTTCTCTCATTTATAGCCTGTGTTCTACTTGAGAAGTTACTTCAGGTTTCAACAATAGATGAAGACCACAGTAGGTTGAGACTTCAACTATTGCTATATCAGTACCCATGTAAGGATGATCACAAGACTCATAAGGATAGTTGAAAGATGAAAAAATGAAAATGTTATCTTATGTTAAGATCCCATGATTGCTGATGCTTAAATTTCTTACATCACTTACTTAAGATCATATGAATAGGGTTTGAGTCAGGTTAGCAGGTACAAGCCACTCTGAAGTAGCTACGGGAATGGGCTGAGGCTCTCTTTAGCTCAGCTTCTTCTTTTTTTTCCAAGATATATATTATTTTATTAATTTGTTCTTGCTAGTCCCCTCCCCTATGACAGTTCCTGAGGGGGATTTCCTCCCCCTGTATATGCTCATAGGGTATCAAGTCTCTTCTTGGTAACCTGCTGTCCTTCCTCTGCTCTCTTTAGCTCAGCTTCTTCTTAAGAAAGAAGCAGGAGAGCTACTCTGAGACCCACATTCTCGGTACTTCTCAGATACCAAATAGCTGGTGCTTTTAGGTACAGTGGTGATTGCTAAAGATAAGGACATAGCGTCTTCATGTTTAAGGACTTTACTATAGTGTGCAGAGGGCACAGGGTTATGTTGTTAAAACTGTCCCCTTTATCAAAAGGGAGGGAGATGCACTTGAAGTGGGTGACTTTTGGGTAAGAATTTGTGAGGACAGGGTTGCTTTTCTTCTGTGTACAGAGGGCAACCTTAGTTGCAGGCAAGAGCCAAAAACCTCTCCGTTGTTTGGTGAGCCTTACTTACCCATTTTTCACTCACCTAATTCTTATTCCAAAGTCAGATTTAGATATCAGGAGGCCCAGGTCTATTTACTTGTCCTGAGCATGTCATTTGCATGTCACTCCAATTGACTTGTCTATGACTAAGCACCTTCTAAAGGAAGAGCTTGTCAAAGCTGTCATTTGTTATCTTTTCCTTTGTTTTTGTTCCTGTACGTCACAGTGGACCCATGGCCTTTTCAATGCTGAGAGACACTGTCTAGTTGAGGGACTCTTGGAGTGGCATGAGCAGCGGTGAGAGCGATGGAGTCTAATTTGAAGACTACCAATTTGAATGCAATGAAAAGATTATCATGATCCTATTTGACATTCAGTAAGTGTCTTCTTGTATAAATTACTTTGCTGATGAGAATTAAGCTCTATCTTATTATATCTGCCACAACCTACAGAGTAGTCAGTTATTTGCATTTTACAGGTGAAGGGACTCTATAGTCCACACAGCTAATGACTAGTGGGCTTGGGTTCAAGTTCAAGACAGTTTGACCCCAGGATCCACCTTTGTAACTTTACTCAGGGCGACCTTTCTCTTTCCCATGTACTGAGCCCAGATTACACTCACCCTGTTCTGAAGCCTTGTCTGTCAGTAAAAGAGAAGAACCGATCTCAGGAGTCAGGAGAGTTTCATTCTCCTTGCCAATGGGTGTTTTCTGTCTGGACATACTGGATACACCTTCATCCGGTATGAGGGGAAACTGGCTTGAATGTCCGGAAGAGTATTCTTCAGTAAGAAAGAAATACTGGTGAAGGCACTTCCCTATTTTTCATACATTTCCTTTGCTGACCTCTACATGTGAGGTCTTGCTGTGTTGTAATCCTAGGAAAAGAAATGAAGGAGGGTGAAGTGAAACAATGGAAGCTGGAGGTGTGTTGAGGTGTTGAATTAAGCAGTGCTGCGGTCAGTATACCCTGAGCCCTCCTATGAGATAATGAACATCTCAATTACACAAGGCCCTAGTTGCATATTCTATTACTCGCATCTGAAGCTTCCTATCAGATACAGGATAATGCAAAGATGAGTGCTACGTGGAGCTTATCCTCAGAGATCTCCCAGCCTGTGGTAGTATGAGACATGCCTAAACACAGGCATGTTCCAGGTGATTTGGGGCGACAGAGGGGAGTGTGCTTGGTTGCACTGGTTGGGCATGGAACTGTCAGAGAGGAGGTGGCTTCTTAGGTGGAATTTTAAATCAGATGAGCCTTACCCTCAGGTTGGTGAGTTCAAAGGCAGGGAGAGCCGAGTTGTGTGTGATCAGGCTTGTTTGACTTGGCACAGCTGGCTTACAAAGGGGACAGATGAACCAGTGGGAGTGAAGTAGGAGGAAGTAGATAAATAGATGGATCAAGAAGGACCTCCTGAGGGCCTCACGAAGGGGTATTTTGGTAGAGACACAGAGACCTCAGAGCAGCAGATACAAGTTTTACACGTTTGTTCATTCTGTGTAGTATTGATATTTTCTTCCATGCTAAGGCACCAAGCTCAGGGTAAAGTGGTTAGTTTAAGTGTTGGTGAGAGTTCAGAATTAGGCTGTGTCTTTGCACTCAGGGGACTCATGTTCATTGAAAGAATATCAAGGTAAAGCATATCTTGGTCTTCTAGGTTATTATGAGTGGAAGAGAGGGAAACAGGCACTTAGTAAAACACAAAAAGTTTACTCAATACTACTTTGATGAATACAATCTGTGAACATTTTGAGTTGTATCCATGAGTTACAGAAGAATATCTGACAAAGGGGCCAAATTAGTATTTCTTGGTGTAGGCATTTTTGAGTAGCATCGTCTTTATTTGTAAGGATGTTAACAATCATAATTCTTTTAAAAATTTTAGTGTGACAATTTCATACATCTATATAATGACTCATCCATTTTCATCCTTCATTCTCCTTTGTTATCCCATTCCTGCTGGAACCCACCGTTCCCTGTTTACTTTTATGTTGACTATTGAATTTAATTAGGTGCTTGCCCAAGAATGAGTGGGGCAGTTGAATTTCTTAAAGCCACTTGAACTTCTTGCTGGAGGAAGCACATCTTACTAGTGGTTACATCACTGAAGAAAGTGACATCCTTTCTCTTCAACAAGCATTAATTGCCAATAGTCCCTAAGGGTGGGATAAGGCCTCATGGTCTCCTTCTCAATTTACAATGGGATGTAGATAGGGTCAATTTTATGTATGTCCTTTGCAAATAACCCCAGCTGCAGTGAGTTCATGAATACAGTAGCTATGTCATATCTAGAAGACATCTTTTTAACTTCACAGATCACATATTCTCATACTTTTCCATTATTTCCCCCCTTGTTTTTCAATGTTCCCTCAGCCTTGGAGAGAATGATATATCTGTAATATTTAGGGCTGAGCACTCTACCATTATTTATTCTCCATACTTAGTCTAGTTTTGAGTTTCTTTATTGGCTCTCTCCTGCTGCAGTAAGAAAATTCTTCGATGAAGGCTGGGTACAATCTCAAGCGGTGACAGGAGTTGGAACTGATGATAATAATTCTTATTAACAATGAGTGTTGAAGCTAGTAACAAAAAAGTTAGTTTTGTATGCAATGTACTCATGTATATTTTTATTTTGTTCATTTGTTTTCATGCAGTCCTAGGGATGCATGCGCCTTTTGCATACTAGGCGAACACTTTGCCACTGAGCTATACTCCCTGAACTATGGGATTTATTTTCAAAGCATGGGTTACCACACATCCACATACTGTATCTTGACAGTCTCTGACATTTGATTTGCCAAGATCAAACTTTAAAGCCATTGCTCTCAAGGAACTTGCACCGATAGTTCATTTCTTGACAATGGTGAAAATCTGATGCATAGTTATGCTTGGTAATGAAGAAGCCTTTGCAGGACACGTAATATAGCAAGGCTGGTAGAATGGACACCTAGCACATGCAAATCACTGGGATTTTCTGCCTAGCACTGCATAAACTCAGCACAGTCGTGCATGAGTAGGTGAGCCTTCAACATCTTAGCTTCTTATTTCAAGATAGCTCTCACTTTCTTAAGGTTTTTCAACAGAGAAGGTTTGCAGAGCTAAAGACAGAGCTTTAGCGACCTTAAGGGCATCCAGAACAGAGCTTCATCCATGGCAAAACTTTGTTAGTGACTCATTTGGGGATTTTTGGTACACAAGAATGCAGATTTCATAGGGAATAATAAAATTCCCTAGCTCATCAATCAATTATCTTGCAATGAAAGTCTTGAGTCAGAGAAAGAAAGGAGGATTAATAGGTACCTCCCAAAGCTCATCACGAGGGCAAGGCCACCCTTGGCTACCAGACCTGACTGACAGATGGATGATGAGCCAGGGTACTGGGGCACTGAAGCTTCTGATGGGCCCAGAGGGCTCTGGGATTATAACTATGAGAAGCTGATGGGACCATACTTCCTTCCAAAAGCCATCACTGATAGCTCAACTGCTTGGATACGAATAAGGAAAAGTGCCATAGTAGCAGACAAGAGCCCTTTTTACAATCCTGGACTTATTTAACTGTCAATATTAGTAATAGCAGCAGCTGTCACTTTCTGAATATCTATAATGAGAGGGTAATAATGCACTCATCTCATTGAGGTTCTGGGAAAATTGAAAGCCTATAAATTGCTTACTGTAGCCTGATATGGTAAAGTACAACATATGTGTTCCTAAAATGCGTTGTGCTGTGCAAGGCTCCATAATAAAAGCTATAGAGCTTATGAGAGAATGAGGTTGAGGAAAAAAATCATTCAAGGGCTGGAGAGGTAGCTGGCAGTTAAGAGAGCATAATGAATGCTCTTGCAGAGAATTAGAGGTTGACTGTCAACCTTCCCACCAGGCAGCTCACACTGCCTATATTCCAGGAATCTGATGCCCTCTTCTGGCCTCTGCAAGCACGCCTCTCAAATGTGTGTGCATGCACACATGCACACATCCACGTAGACACCCACACAGACACAAGACACATACACACACACACACACGCACACACGCACACACGCACACACGCACACATGCGCACACGCAAACACGCACGCATGCACGCATACTTTAAAAAGGAGAAAAAAAAATGTCCAGAAACTCTATCAATGACATAGTCGTAGCATCGGTTTTAATTGCCATCTATGACAATGGTAGAGTGATGTGATAGTAGTTCTATTGACTAGAGGGTAGGAGATGTGTAAACACTAAAATATGTTACTTTGTTATTATCTTGTTTGTTCCATAATTATAAATCCATTTTAATGGGTGACCCTGTGTCACTTTCCCGTAATATTGACTTATGTATGTAGAGGTCAAATGGGTTGTAAGTTGTGAGTTATTGCACATGGACAGCCACGGAAGAGTTGCTTGAAATTAGATGGGAAGTTGTTTTATAGGAAGTACATGGGTGTGCCACATAAAACATACACCATCGTGTACAGATGAAGGAGCTCGGAGATATTTGAGGCGTGCTCTCTGTGTCCTTACACAGCTTGTTGTGGCTGGGTGCACCTTGCGTTTGGAGCAGATGACATATGGCATAAGCAAACATGACATTTACAGGGTGCTCAAATTGTCTCCTAATACACCATTTGTACCAGAACTACTTCGCATTTCAAAGTAGATGACACATCGGAAGCCACTGCACAGAATTCATGGCAAATGAGCAAGAAATGGTAGTTGTAATGGTTTCAGGGAAAATTTATCACTATATTTTAATGCCATGAGCTGAGTACAAATAATCCTATTTTACAGGTGAGTAAAACTGAGGCTCAGAGTGGTTGATTACTCACTCAAGGACACAGTGTTAGGAAAAAAAGCTAGAGCTGCTGTGTATTCTCTGCAGTTCTTTCTCTCAGGTACGTTTCTCCTTACACCTTCCTACAGTGTACTGGGATCATGACAGAGGCAGCCACAGACAGCCGCCTGCTGCTTCAGTTCAAAATCTTAGCCAGCTTGATACTGCCTGGAATGCAAATTTACGTGGTTTTTCAAAGGCTAGACAAATTTACGAGAAGGTCTGCTTTGTTGCTACTTCCTTTGATTTGTGAATACTCCTCTGTGCTTAGGAATAAGAGTGGAAAATGTTGGAAGTGTTGTGATGCCTCCTGCTACTTGTTGACGGGGAGCAAATTCCTTATTTAGCTAAAAGAGATGCATCTGAGGACACAGTGGTGTGTGTCCTTATGTGACCTGATTTGAAGTTCCAGGATGAACCTGGCAGGTAGTGGTTTATAGATTGATAACTCTGATGAATTCTGGGGTGCAGAATTGAATGCATTAACCCCAGAGACACTCATCAAACATAGGCCTGGAGGATCTTGATTTCAGGTCATATTCGCCTTTGTAGCAGCCGCCTCACTTCGCTGACTTGCCTTGTTGCTGGGGCCATACAGTCCCCAGACCCTTTCCACATGACCATTTCTTTTTATCCCAGTACTGAAGAGGGGGAGGCCAGCAGATCTCTGAGTGCCAGGCTAGCCTGGTCTACAATGTGAGTTTCAGGCCAGCCAGGGCCACACAGAGAAACCTGCCTCGAAAAAACAAAAACAAAAACAAAACAAAACCACACAAAACAAAACAAAACAGGGCACCTCTGTCTAACACTTTATTACAAATTAGTCTAGCTTATTAAAATAGAAAGAACATTGTAAATCCATATTAGCCCATTAGCTTGGTGAATCTTATCAATGACCAGATCATGGACAATCTTGCATTGTAGAGTTCTTATTTACCTTGGACACTGAACTTCTAAAAGCCTAGTGTTTCTTGGGGCTGGAGAGATGGCTTAGTGGTTAAGAGCACTGCCTGTTCTTCCAAAGGACCTGGGTTCAATTCCAAGCACCCACATGGCCGCTCACAACTGTCTGTAACTCCAAGACCTGACACCCTCACACCAATGAACAGAAATTTAAAAAAAATTAAATAAAATACTTAAAAAAACAAATACAAAAAAGCCTAGTGTTTCCAAGGGAACAATAGACATAAAATTCCACTGTCTGAAGTGTTTCTTTTTAAAATTAAAATTTTAAATTTCCCTGTGAATTTTATATATTAAGACATTTTCACCCCTCCTCTCTACTCCACCTCTTCTCACTCCTACTTCTTCTCAATTTCATGATCTCTTCTTTAATTGTTGTTTTCTACACACACACACACACACACACACACACACACACACACACTCATGTGCATACACAAATACCTTAATCTGAGATCATTTACTGTTGCTCATATGTGTATGCATTTAGGGATGGCCACTTGGGATTGGAGAACATGTCATGGGAATCATCCTTCTTTTAGAAGTCACTAATATTCTGTAGCTTTTTATGTAGATCTGGAGGCTTGTGAGATTTCCTTCATCCATGCTGGCATGCCAACTGGTGTCATTGTTCAGGTCTTCCTTATGTACCCGTATTATTGAGACTTCATGGGTGTGCTTTTACTGTCCTATATAGCAGACACAATATCACAGCAGAAGTCCTGCTCTTGTGGACCTTACAAATATTTATGATCCCCATACATGGGTCTGACCTAGGTCCTCTGTGTGTGTAATAGTTGTGTAGTTTGGTCTTCTTGTGAGACTCCTAACAGTTGAAGCAAGAGCTGTTTCTGACTCTTTTGCCTGCTTTTGGAAACCTTTTCCTCATACGGGGCTGCCTCGTCCAGCCTAGATGTGAACAAAGGTTCCTAGTCTTACTGCCTGAGTAAATCCTCACTCTGTGTCCCTTGATGCCCCTGACAGTAGTTCTCTTCACTGTAAGGGAGCATATTCTAAATTACACAATGCCTGAAACCACAAAAGCTCAGTACCAAATCCTACCTACTACCTTTCCCCATTGTGAGTAGATAGCTATGATAAATTTAATGGATAGATTAGGCACAGTAAGATTTTAAAACCAACAATGCAATAGGATAATTATAACAATATAGTAAAACGTATTTAAACTTTATGCACTGATTATTTCTATAATTTTCAGCTTAGTGTTTTAAGACAGTCATTGATGGGAATCAATGAAAACTGAGGAAATCAAAACCCTGGAACAGTATGGGAAAAGTATATTCTAGGTTTTGCCTTTTAGTTTGTCTATCCTAGGTATCTTGCATGAATGAAAGCACAGTATTTATTCATTTTCCCCCTTGCTTATTTCATTTTGTCTAAAACTTTCAAAGTTCATCCACAGTGTGGGAAATATGTGAAACCCCTTGTGTGACTATACCTGTTTTTTCTTGTTGATAGACTTCTGGACTGTTATTGCAAACTTATTGGTAATAAAGGGTCCAAGGGTGGCATTTATATATTTTATAAAGATATTTGTGGTGCAATCCTTGTTAAAATCATGTAAATCTTGATTTTTAAGATTCCATTCCTAAATGAAAGTTTTAGATGTTTGTGTCTTTTCTGCATCTGTGTTTCTCCCATCTTCAGTTTCTGCCTTTCCCTGGATCTATCTCAAATGTTTCATCTCTAGTCCGCATTTTCTATCACAGTTTGTATTAAAAATGCTCTTCTCACCTTAGAGAGACCCATCGTACCTCAAGGACCTGCTCACCAGTGCCTTCACATTTCACAGCTCCAATCCCAGTGTGCAGTTCACAGTGGCTGGCTGCCTCCTTTCCAGCTTTTCTGGCTTTTGTTTATTTTTTCCCTTCTCCTCGGAGATACCTGCCATGCAGTGAACATCTCTAAACTTTCTAGTGGGGGTTTCCATTCCCCACCATATATTAGAAATGTTGATCTTAGCTAAGCACCCCCTTCCCCCCTTATTTTTTCATTATCCTGGAAGCATTACAGAAAGGATTACTACTTCTTTCTTTGGCCATGATAAGGTTGGCCTTATTGGTTCCACCTCAGATGTTCAATCCTCTAGTCCCATTCTGGCTTATATACTTGCTTAGTGGTTCCATCTCAGAAAATTTCATCTCAGCTGTCACCTGCTTTGACCTTGGCTTCTTAAATAGCCACCTTTCTCCTCTCTTCATCACTCAGTAGCCCAAGATTTATTGATTCCTATTAACCTAGTTTGCTTAGTTGATATGAGAATAATTTTCTTACCAGCAAGTGTCCTTGTTTTTTTTGAGCTCTTATGACTATGCTTCATTCATTAAAAAATAAATCTAAATGGGCATTTCAGCCCTTGTCCATATGCTGTGCCTCCACGACAGTGTGGCAGGGATTACACAGTTATATAGACTAGTAAGATTAGATTTATAGTACCATGCCCCAGAGGCACTGCTTATCTTGTTTTCTTAGTGTACTTTACCACTGTCTTTGGATTTCCTCATGCTCCATACTCAATTCTTCTTCTTCTTCTTCTTCTTCTTCTTCTTCTTCTTCTTCTTCTTCTTCTTCTTCTTCTTCTTCTTCTTCCTCCTCCTCCTCCTCCTCCTCCTCCTCTCTTCTTCTTCTTCTTCTTCTTCTTCTTCTTCTTCTTCTTCTTCTTCTTCTTCTTCTTCTTCTTCTTCTTCTTCTTCTTCTTCTTCTTCTTCTTCTTCTTCTTCCCCTTCTTCTTCTTCCTCTCCATGTAGCCTTGACTGTCCTGGACTCACTTTGTAGACCAGGCTGGTCTTGAACTCACAGCAATTTACCCATCTCTGCCCCCCTAGGTGCTGGGATTACAGGCATGAGCCACTGTGCACAGCTCCCTGCTACTTCTTAAAGAAAACAGAGTTGCTGCTCCTTCTGTGATTCCCTCTGGTTTTTGCATGCCTTTATAGAATTCGTCTTCATCTATTTGTGTGTTGTTCCTTCAGACAAATGATGGAAATACATTATATCAGAAACCATAGCACTCACACTGTCACATTTTGGACTAGAAAGAAAGACAAGTAGCCTGGGCTGGGTGGCTTTTGAGATGGAAGCAGAATGAAGGGAAAGGAAATTCCACTATGGATGTCAGAGAAAGTCATGCACCATGGACCATTCTTCATTGCTGGCAAGGCTTTTCTTGTCCACTCTGAGTGTTCTTTCATGGCCTTTTCTTGATCTGCTTCCTTTCAAGAGCTGAGGGCAAATTGCTTCACCCTTTGGTCCCCTGGGAGAAGTTATGAATGCAATGTTTGCAAAAGGTTTTGAACTCTGTCCTGCAAATGCATACCTAGAAGCCGTGGCCTACAGATTCTGGTGGTGATGATAAGTCTGTATTCTATGCATTAGGGATATAGAATCAAATCTTGGCTCTATAGAATATTAGAAATATAAAATCTTCCATCTTTGAGTTATGATGTACTTTCAGTCACACACACACACACACATACACACACACACACACACACACACACACAGAGTGAGAGAGAGAGAGAGAGAGAGAGAGAGAGAGAGAGAGAGAGAGAGAGAGAGAGAGAGAGAGAGAGAGAACCAGTTGGAAGCCTGCTAATCCATTTTCTCTCTTGGCATATTTAAGAGTACATGCTTGTTTTGTTTTATTATTTAAATATGCTTATTAAGAACATGGTGTCATTATCTGTAGGTTTTAAATTCCCCAGTCATGAATGAATCTTAGGGATCCTGAGATGCAAAATACCCAAACCATGATTGATGCAGATGATTCTACAACTTTATGGCTAGGATCTCAGAAGTCCTGACATATGAATTATTCTAGGCATCTTTCCTAACTCATGTGTTCTGCAGCCCTACCTCAGGGTGAGGAATGGAGAGGGACTGGATTTTCCCCTACACTTGCACCCACTCATCACCCCAAACACTTTGGACCATTTTTACTCCTAGTGGTGTTGGGGATCAAACTCAGAGCTTCATCCATACCAGGCAAGGATTCTTCTAATGAGCTACATCTCTAGTCCTCAACTACACTCTCTTCTCATATCCATTGTGACATGTCTTTCCTCTATGCCTTTCCATGCAAGGAATCCTTAACCTGGGGACAGCCTACTTCACTGATGGATGAACATTCTAATTGCTAGAAAGTTATTCCGTGGTCATCAAGTTATGTGATTTTAGACAAGCTGCTTCCTGTGTCTGGGCCACAGATTATCATATGAAAATAAAACAGCTAAGTAAATTGACATGACCCTTAAATGCTAGACATCTATGTCCTTTGAGTCAATAGTAGTGTATTCATTTAGTTTCTGAGGCTTGGAAAACTCCTTTTCCCTCCATGCTTATTGGCTTCTTCTCCTCCTTAATGTAGACTGCGAAGGCTACCATTCTACCAGGCATTGCCCACTTCCTCATGCCATGCATGGCATTCTTTCCCTGCTTTCCAGGTAATGCTGTGGTGATTCGATCTATTCCTATCCATAAGAACTTTGCAACACAATACTTCAGCCATCCTCCATATTTCACCAGGACTTCTCTGAAAGTCATAGAAGCATGCTCCACATGCACCTTTGTCTTTCCTGCTTCTGTTTTTTTATCTATTTTGAGTCTGAGGAATGAGGCTAAGTAAGAAGGCAGATTGATTTTTTTACTTATCCTTAACCCTCCACATCAGTGCACTGGTTGGTGACTTGGTCTGCTGGATCTACTGATGAAAGCTTTCTGCAGCATGCCCCCTCAGCTCCTTCTCAATTTCTCCAGGATGCAGCCACAACCTACCATTTATTGGCTGGGCTTCTGCTATGATACCCTTCTGAATTTTGTACCCGTTTCCTTCTCCCAGAGCACTCTCTGCAATGGCACAATCCAGTCTGAAGCATAACCCTTCTCTGCTCAAAGTGTTTTAAGCTTTCATATGTTTTCTTCAAGGCTGCCAAATACAAATAGCCAAAACACTATAAATGTAACATTGATATAATTCCTGATTGTTTTATGGCTCTTCTTGATGTATGTAGCCTATTATATATATGTGTAATACTATAAATGCATATGTAAAACATTTTTTAAAAAAGCTTTCTCATTGTGCCTCTAATAGAACCTGAAGCCTGTATAGTGCTCCACAATCTACCAACCCAAGGCCCAGGTTATCTTAGATCATCGTCTTTATGCTCATCTCACACTGGTCTTCTTTCTCAAAACTCCAGTCCCTGTCTTATTTCATGCTCTTCAGATGAGCGGTTTCATTTTTCTCAACTTCTCCTTGCTGTGCTCTTTTCTCAGCTCATCTTTTGAGCTTTAGGTTAAAACACCTCACCACCATTTTCTCCCCTGTGGTGGTAGAGATGAGATCCGGAGCCTCACATGTGTTAGGCATTCAATCTACCATTGAGCTGTCTCTTTAGTCCCTAAACCTTCACTTGACAAGAAGCCAGACCTAGTCTAGAGTCCTCTGCCTATTTGCCATACATATTTGGAGACATAATCTCTCTACCTAAAGCTTTCATTCTTTGTGTCTATAATTAGAAAATTACAATAATTGTTTGTCAGTGTTGTGAAGGTTAAGCTAATTCACACACACACACACACACACACACACACACACACACACACACATATGCACACAGAAACTGCCATCACATCACCACCAATAAATATCTTTTGAATATAAATGTTTCCTCTGTGCTATAGCTGGGATATGAGAACACAAGGTAGGTATTTTCTTTGGGTACCATTTCTCCTACACTGAAGCCTCACCCCCTCTTTATTTCTGGAGTAGACTCTAGGATGTCAGGAGTGCGAGTCAACAACTCTACCATTAAGCCTCTCAATCCACTCTCTGAAAGAATTTTTCTTTTTCTTTTTCTTTTTTAAAAGAGCTTTGCACTTGTAGTTTCCCCAAACAGTTCAGTTATAGCGAAGTAGATATGTGTAGCACTCTGTGTTCTGTCAGCTACTCAGCAGCAGCATCTAAGATCCAGATGATAACTCATGGTATGAATGAGTTGGTCTCATGACTCACAGATGAAGATGAAGCTCCTAGACATTGTAAAACCAGCCCTACTAATAATAACACAGCACAAGAGGACTTCAGTGTTGTCTGTTCATGTCAGCCTCCTTGTTCACTAGGAAACCATGCTGTTTCTTCAGATATTTAACTGCTTATCTTCATTACGAGGCCTTTTATTGGAATTAAAATGAACACATGCATGCCCCGGACAGTGTTCAATGGTAACACCACACAACCCTGTGCATTACCTCATGAGCAAAGTTCCCATAACCTCAGGCTCACTTCCCACAAGAACACATTTTGTGATCCAAACAACTTCCTAGTCTTGAGGGTATCAGCTGGCAATGTGAACAGGGGGATCAAATGGCCATTAGGACTGAGTTCCTTGCTGCTGTGTGACCTCTGGCTGGTTCCACGATCCTTATGACTTGTATTTCATCTAAAAATTGGGTCTCTGGTTTCTTGCTGTCAACCTCATTCCCTAAGAAGTTAAAAGTTGGAGTTTGCAAAGTGTTTCATTTTGTCCTGGGTCCTTTAATCACATACAGGGTCTCCTAGCTTCCTCCAGTGTCGCAATTACAATATGCTACCTTGGCCAAAGTGACTCAGGCTAGTTTTGTATGGTTTCTCTAAAGCCCAATCTCTTATCGTTCACACATATTGTTCCTATCTATAGAGTAAAATGAGCAGGTTACCTGACTAGCAATTTTAGATCACGCTGAGATAATAACAGTGGTAAATATTTTCACATGTTTAATATATAGTAAGAATCATCTCACTTAATATTGATAACAGTTCATATATTGTAGGAACTGAGGCCCACAGAGATTAGGTCATAGCACTTGTAAGTCATGGCTCTGGGATATAAACACATGTAGCTTGACTTTGCCTCCTGAAGAGGATTTGCATTTGAGAACGAGTGATATGGAGGATGGCATAAAGGACTTTGCCAGAGAATGCGATGACTACTTGGGTCTTGTAGAACGAGTGGGAGGACCTCCATGATATAAACATGAAATAGGAAAATGGAAGGATGTACCGAGTCAAGGGAACCACATGCAGAAGGGCAAACCGTGCTGAACTGAAACTTTGTCAGCTTCCTTCTGAAAACGAGGACAATAAGAACAGCTCATCAAAAGGGTGTGGTAGGAGAAAGTTTATAGGAGAACATACATGCAAGTTACCCAGCCCAGTTGCTCAGCACAGTGTGCATGTTGTGAATGTGATGAGAATGATGGTGGATGAACATGTTGACGATGACCTTGATCTTCTCAGTACGTAGCCTTTCCTATATTAATGGTTTTATTTTTGATGCATGCATGAGTAGACCCCCCCCCCCCCCCGCATGTGTAGAGGTCTCAGATTGACAATTGGGATCGTTCTCAGCTTTTTTTCAGTGTGGTCAGGGCCCTTACTGTACTCATGGCTCACTGATAGGGATTGTCTAGCTAACCAGCTTGCTCCAGAGCTCTTTTACCTCTGTTCTCCAAGTGAAGAAAGTATAGGAGGCTCCCATGCCCACCGCACATTTAGTGGGTTCTGGGAATTCAAACTCCAGCCCTAACACTTGCACAACAAACACTTCACCTACTGAGTCATCTGCCCAGCCACAATGTTAATGGTTTTCAATGTTATGTATATAGCAGACACTTGTGGCTTGGTTGAAAATATTCATTCTTACCAGTTTCTACCCTTTCTACCCCTAGCATGGAATTACTATGTCTAAAACATGGCATTCAATATCAATTTTTTTGGGTGTATTGTCTTTGAGAAGAGTCTCAGCATTGTAGCCTAGACTGTAATGGAACTCGGGCTTCTCCTGCGTTAACTCTCACAGTGCTGGAATTACAGGTGTCTACTATGGTGATCAAAGAGATCCAGAGAGATAAGATTCTGAAACCAACCACGAGGAATTGGAGAGCCTTTCGAGGATACAGAGCTTCACGGTGTTGCTGATGAATGGTCACACAGGTGACTTCAGGAAGGAGCCTCTAAGCTAGATTGTCTAGCTAGCCTGTGGTCAAAGGTTATAAAGCTCCACAAGACACACGGCTCAAAGGAGGGGTTGGGGAGGTGGTGGTGACTCTGCCTTTGCATTATCTTCATTTCTTCTGGCTGCTACAATAAATAGTCACAAATTTGCTGCTTAAAACAAAGGAGATCCATTCTGCTATGCTTCAGGACAGAAGTCCATAGCGAAGTGGACGGTGGGCTTATGCTCTTCTAGAAGGAGGAGGATAAGCCATTGTTTGCTTCTTGAATCTTCTTATTTCTGGTTTCCTTGGCCTGTGGCTGCATTTCAGTGTCTTCCTTCATCTCCTCATGGTGTTCTCCCATCTCTCTCCCTCTATGGCTCTCTGTTATGGACAGCTGCATTGGGTCTTAAAGCCCATTTAAACCTCTGAAAAGGTCTCTTCCCCCAAACATAGGTTCTGAGGATCAGGATGCAGTCATATCTTTTCGCGGCTTCCATTTTGCCATTGTGTCTGGTTAGCCACGCTTCCTTTGCAGAATGCTTCTTGACATGCACATTGTTTGAAATGAGTCTTATATTAGCCTGGGCAGCAGGCTAATTGTTGGATATTTGGCAATGAAAGGAATTGAGGTGAAGCCTAAGGCCAGGAAATCTCTTGACCTGAAATGGGTTTAGGCTGTGAAGGCATGAGAGGAAGAGAGATGAGAGATGAGCATGGGTAAGCTCACAACCTTCTGGGGAAAGACGGGCAGTGGTTAATTATGGTTCATGAATCAGTGACTTATGGACCAACTGAGAAATGCTAATGGGATTTTCCTTTTCCCTAGTGTATTTCAGACATTAATAAAGACAGTTGCTAATATTTAAAAGCCAGAAGGGAAAACCATCTAGAAGTTCCCACATCTTTAAAAATGTCAGAATCTTTAACCCAGGCACCCATTTGCATGGGCTGATGTCAGGAACTGAGTAGACATAGTTTCTCGGGACAAATCACACATGACCATTACAACTGCAATAAAATTCAGCCCATGAGGACACAAACATTATTTCATCACTTTCATAGACTTTGCGGCTGAGAAAGTCAAAGATGACACAGCAGGCAGCTGGTGTCTGCTCCAGCATATCCAGGGCTGGGCTGAGAAGCAAGGATAGCCTTGCTGGGAAGTGTATGTGCCACAGGACTCCAGAGCTGGGCTTAGCTGGGATGGTGAGCAGAGCTGGATGGTGAGCAGAGCTCTTCCACGCAGCTCTCAGTATTACCACAGCAGCTGGTTGTGAATGGGAAATGTTCAGGGAGAGACACTTCCTTCATGGCCCATTTCTGAAGTCCTACGGCTTCCCTTAGGCTGCACTGAGAGAAGAACTGTCAATCAAATTAAAATCTTCTTCCTTCCACAATCTCTATAGAGAATATCTGAGGGTGTTTTCATAAACCTGCTGTTCAGATGCAGGTAGCTGAATTATTAAACTCTTTAGTTGATTGTACACTCTCATCCCAGTACTGCTGGTTTTCAAAAAGGCCCTATAATTTTTTTTTTGCGTCTGTGTTTGTTTTTTCTATTACCCGCCACTTTACAGATAATATCTTAGTGTCCTGAGACACACCTTTCTCTTTGAAAGTGTTGTAGTATGACGTATACAAAACACAATGCTTGTAATAGGCCAAGTTAAATGACATAAATGATACTGTCACAGTGATCTCATTGTCGCTCTTTATTTTGGAGACAACCCAGGCTATAAGATGCACTGTACTGTATCCACACACTCACACATGGATTATAGCTTCATTTCTTCTGAGTACTCTGAGGTAGATAGACTACCTAATAGTATTTGTTCCTCCAATGATGATCATCGGTATGGGAATTTCCATTCTCTGTTATGTACTGGGAAATACCAAGCAATCCTTATTTGACTGATGGGCCTGTGGGAGGAATACTTGGACAACAGTTGTAAGAGTAGGGGTGCGGCTGGGTCATATGGTCATATGGTCTAATTTTGCTTTCTGGAAGAGCTGCAGTGTGTTCATTCAGTCTATCAGCAGTATGTGATTGGTGAGAATTCTAAGGGCCCACTGCTTGGTGCTTTACAGCTTCACTGACGCCTTATTTCACCTTTATTCTGTGAGTTATTATATTGAATACCCACCATATGCTCTTGGCCTTTTTGGTGTGTCCTCCAGTAAGTTAGTTTTCATGCTTCCTGACTTTACTCTGTTGTGGTTTCTGTTCCCTTTTTGTTGCTTTCCCGAATACACATTTTTTAGTTGCTGCTGCATCTCACCACTTCACAGATGAGTGCTGTTTGCTGGTCCCCATAGCAGGTGAGTTTGATTCCCTAGGTTGGAGTGCTATTGGAAGGAAGCTCTCAGGCTGTAGTTCTTACTAGCTTGCTTCAGCTGAAAGGAAGGGTAATTCATTACAGTAGGCTCTCCATTGAAAACATGTGGCCAGTGTAACAAACTAGCACAAATGTGAAGTCACCAAACAACAGCAAAAATATGATTTTATTGTTTTGGAGGTCAGAGTTGAAAATCAGTACCACAGAATTGAAGTCAAGGTAATTTCACCACCATGCTACCTTTGGAGGCTCTGGGAGTGAGTCCTCCCTGACTATTCTTAGATGCATCAATCTCACCTCTGTTTCTATATTTGCATTGCCCTTCCCCCTAGCGTGCCTTGTCTTCATTGGTCCTTTCTTTCTTGTTTGTCCTGTAATGGTACTAAGACACAAAATTGTCCTACTTCCCTGCATGTTGTATGGCTAAAATGAGCTAATGGATACAAGTTTGAACAACATGATGATTTTATATATGTACATATAGGCATTCAGAGCCTACCTAGATAAGGTAAGGCTTATCTCAACATTTTTAATGTAAGCACTTCTGCAAAACACACACCACACAAAAACAATGTTGTCAGGTCCCGGTGATTAGGACCTCATATTGATTACTGTGAACCAGGAGAACTACACAGAGCCAGGAAGGGTGCCAGAGGTGCGAGGAAGCATAATACCATTGGAAGAGCTGCAGGGAGTGTGGTCCTAGGATGGGAGTAGATGGGAAGAAGGTTTGAGGATGAGTACTGAGGAGGGATGAGAGGCTGGATTCTTAGCAGACATATGACCTGAGCAGATGGGAAGAGGGCAGTAGGTCCTGGAAAGGCTGCATGGAGTTTAGAATAGGTAGGCATTTCTTTGGATGATATGTATATTACTAGTAAACACTATATTACCCAAATATTCATCTTCATCAGCAGTGAATTGAGAGCAAACACCACCTCGTGCTTCCTTTAGACAAATTCTAGAATCTAGAAATAGAGGTGAATTACCCAGGACCTCATGATTTACACTACTGTGTAATTAAGCAGAGTTTTTTTTATGGGAATATTTAATATTATGTAAGTATTTAGTAGTTAGAAAACAATATCCTTTCATTTGATTAATTTTGTGAGTGTTTATTGTTTGCAAGGTTCTTTTGCAGAAGACAGACCTGCTGGAGTGAACATGACAATGCTTCAGTGAGCCTCCATTACAAAGGGGAAGGGGGTAGACCACTAAGAAGTAATTGGTGGAGGCCAATGCTACAGAAATAACAAATGATGTGGCCAGGATCGGTACCACTTTTTATATATGTGACAGTTGGGAAGCAATAGATGGTGCTCGTAAGAAGCTGGTCTTAGCCCCTATGCCTGCCTTTATGGCTCTGGGTAAGTTATTTCACCACTCATGTTGATTCTTCTCCTCATGCAAAGCGAATAGTAGCAGTGTTGCAGCTTACCTGCAAGTTACTAGACAATGTTTCCTTAGAGAGGCTGCATTTGTGTCTCCTTGAATTTGGGCAGAATTGTGGTCATTTTGGTCAACATAATAAGACAGAGGTGACAGTCAGACTTGCGAAGTTAGATCCCTTACAAAGCTAATTCATGTACTCTCAACTGCCTTTCCTAGACCATTGGCTCTTGGGTGCCCAAGGTGTGCATACTCAGAGCCATGATCTTGAGAATGTCTTCATGAAGGCCTCTGGCCAGCAGCCTTCAAGCTATCCAAGCCTAGAGACCTCAGATGCCCCAGCACATGATTTTCAAGTTACCAGAGCCATTTGAGTCTTCTCAGTTAAGGTTCAATGTCCAAAGGAGAAGAATAACCATTTCACACTGCATTCTGCATTTTATGACCCAGAGACCCTGTGGACTTAACAGCACAGGCCATCTCCACAGTCTTAGTTGTTTGTCATGTAATGGTACTAAGACACAAAATTGTCCTACTTCCCTGCATGTTGTGTGGCTAAAATGAGCTAATGGATACAAATTTGAACATGATGATTTTATATATGTATATGAAGATATATGTATGTATGTACGTATGTGTGTGCCTCTCTCTCTCTCTCTCTCTCTCTCTCTCTCTCTCTCTCTCTCTCTCTCTCTCTCTCTGTGTGTGTGTGTGTGTGTGTGTTTAGGCAAGGCAAGATGTCAACCTTGGCTGTCATTCTTCAGGAGTCATTCATCTTATTTGAGACAGGATTTTTCACTGGGATCTTAGACCTGGCAATTAGGGCAGGCTGGGTAGCTAGCAAACCCCAGGGATGTGTCCTCAGAGCTGGGGTTACAAGTACCTGCCATACCCAAAGTCTTATGTAGTTGTTGGGACTGAATTCAGCCCTCATGTTTCCAGGGCACACTTGACTAAGTTCAGAATATCCCAGCTCTGAAAAACCTATTTGTTTATTTATTTATCATTCATTTATTGTAAGAACAAAGGTGGGAATGTCCAAGGTTAAGGGACAAGTCTTCTTGCTGTCTCTTCCCCATGGTGGAGGTATTACAGGGTGAGAAATCACACCACAGAAAGGAAGGGCCTTAACTCATGCTTTTATTGAAAATATATTCCCTAAAAAACTTCCCATCCCTACAATAATGACATTAATCAAAGTACAAATGTTCAACCTCAACACTGTACTATTGGGAAGTCAGTGTTTTAGCACATGCATTTTATGGGATATATTCACACCATAACACTGACCCATTTATTAAATGTCCATCTAATCAAGCCACCTCTGTCCCTAAGTCTCACTCTGTCATTTAGCCATAATATTCAACTTTTCTTTGTTATATTCAGTGTTGAGTCTAATCTCTCTTCGTCAATGCAAAACCCTGCTGAAGTGGTCCATATATCTATCCTAAGAGTCCCGAATAAGTCTGCCTTACCAATATAACAAGCATCAGAATCCAAGTTTGGGATTATTTTATTGTTGTTGTTTTATTTGTTTCCTTTTTTTTTGAGACACTTGGCCCAAGTTTAAACCAGCTTTTAATGACACACACTCACCCACACATGGCTTTTGCTTGCCACCAAAATTTTTACTTTTACTATTAGTGTGTGTTGGGGGCAGAGTGTACACATGTCACAGTTCACCTGTAGAAGCCAAAGGACAATTCTGTTGAGTCAAGTCCTTCTTTCCACTCTTACATGGCTTCTGGGGACCCGACTCAGGTCACCAGGCTTGTACAACAAGCACTTTTACCTGCTGACTCATCTCATCCGCCCTTGACTGTCCTATAAACACAGAATGGAAGGTGACAGGTGTAACCCCTGCTTCCCATCCTGCCCATCTGCTCCAGCTTTGTGATGTCCTTAATATACTCTGCCTTATGGGTTTTCTGCTGACTGTCTCCTCTGCCCTGGATGATCCCATAGCTGCACAGGTAATGTCTTCTCTTTTAAGCTTGACTTAAAGCTTACATTTTAAATCAGGCATGCCCCTTCTAATCTTGCTGTATAGTTCACCTCATATTTCTGACCCCCCTCTTCTGCATCCTTGTTCCATTTTTTTTCCTGTTTCTTCCCCCTTCTGTTCCCACCGCACAATGTGATGTGCTAAAATTTAAGATGCACACAGGCTGAGTATATTTCACCACTGAACCACATCCCCAGTCCAGATTTCATACTTTACTATGTCCCAATCACCGATGTACCACATGTGTCCAGCTCATGGTTGCACGATGTACATCATTCAATGATTGAACATGCATGCCTGATTTCCACAGTGGAAATGAACAGTGACATTCAGTTATGTCAGGATTCCACTCTCTCCCAAAGTCACACTAACACCCCTAACAGCAGAAAGGTTCCAATCCTAAAAGAAGACCTGGAGACATTACCAGCTCTGTGGCAGGTCAACCCAAATTCTGGAAAGGGGGAAAATCAGATGAACACAAACTCGGCTTCAGAACTCTGAACTGGAGCCTTCAGTTCTACAAGACCAGACTATCTGCTTTGCAAAGTCTGGGAAAGGATGGGGAAAAGGACCTAAACCAAAAGAGCGAAGAAAGGAGGCTACCTATTTACAGGGTCTCTCTTTTTGCTCTTGAGAAATGAAGGCGTTTCCAGTCTTTTACATCCTTTTTCTGTGTTGCCTCTGTTCTGGAGTTTTCTGCCATTCTGCACCAGAGACACCAAAGTCTCCCTTATGTTACTAGTTCCATGCCCTATGCCAATATTTTTGAGCTCATCAGAGAAATTTAAGGTCTCTTTGAGTATGTCTTCAACAGTGTTTTGCTCCCCTAATTCTATAAGAAGGTCGTGCTTGGTTTGCAATCGAACCTTAGCCTTCTAGAAAATTTCAATTTCCTTTATAGGAAGCTGGAATTCTTCTCTAAAAGGATGCATCTCCTGACACTTATCTCCAGGAAGCAGGATGTTTGGGGGAATATACAAAAGTGACTGCGAAAACATCGAGAAGTCCTTTGATGAAGCAAAGAGACTTCTCTGTGCATTTGCATTGCATCAGAACAGGGCTAACCTCACTGTCTGAGATGCCCTCCAGCTTCTTTAGAATAACCTGTTCAACAGCCTGCATCACGTCAAGCAGATGGCCTAGAAATGCTATGCAGATCCTCACCAGGCAAGTTTGTGCTGTGAAGCCAAAGAGCTGCACCTCTGAGGCCTTCGGCTCCACAGACATCTTGCTTTACTTACTTTGAGACTCCCAATTGTGAAAACTAAATACTTTTGCTCCAACCCAACTAAATTCTATTTTCTTTCCTTAAAGTAAGCACATACTGGGCACATATGCTTCAAGAGCCAGTTTGAATACATGTCCCTGAAGAACCAGTTACCTCCTCCTTCAAATTTCTCTCAGTGTTATTAACTTATGTACCATCTCTTCTTTTCTGGATTAGGGTCCCTGTGGTTGAGATTAAACCTGAGAGGTCCAGGCCATCTCAACAAGTGTAATGACCTTTAGATTCCACAACCACCATAGACAAGACCCAGAAACCACAGCCTGAAAAACATTTTAAAACTCAATTACTCAAACATCATTTACTTTGAGGGAAGGCATGGCTAGAGAAGGATTGTTTTAAGATGACTTGCGAAGATAATTTCAATCTTTTATTTTCCTTATCCTATATATTCGCTGTGTTACAAGAAATCAGTGGCCCATGTCTTCTTGGTTTGTAGTAATGCAGATAATTGGTGTTGTGCATGCCTCAGCATGGGACACTTTCAACACGGCTTCTTGGGTCTTTGTAATCATGAGTTGTTGAGGGTGTCAAATCCAAGGAAGTGTCTTATTAGTACAAACTCTTAGCTAATTAAATAGCCAGCATGGATCAATCAATAGGGCATTTCTGCACCTCAGCAACTAATGTTTCTTCTCTATAACTGTCTTTGAAAAATGGAAACCTCAAGTTTGTCCTTGACTCCAGATGCCCCCCAGCAACCACCCCTTTTCTGTTCAAACATTCACAGAGCTGTGAGTCACAAGCTGTGTAGATTTGCTCTCATAACATCCTCTCATCCTTCTCTCTTATTTTAAGCAGAGGCAGATCCACACTGTTCTGTGGTGATCACCACTGGCTCCTCCATTGTTTAGCTTGTCACTGTCTCCAAATGCTTGGCTTCAGTCCATCTTCCATCCTCTATCCCCAGGGGGCTGTATTCAGCTATCAGAGTACTGTTTCATCATCTGACCCAGTTGGTCACTCCACTCCTTATGGAAGCCTTTCTTCACACCATGACAAGAACTGGCCCTCCTTTGATCCTCCTGCACCTCACCAGAGATCCCCTGTCTTGCCTGGTGAAATTTTTCTTTATATGCTAATGCCCACTGAAGCATCTTTACACAAATCCTTTCACTAGGCTCGAGACCCTTCTGTCCAATGACCTGTTGACCAGATGCCTCAAACGTGGCATGACCAAAAGAGAACTCCTGGTTTCCTTCAAACCACTCTGGCCCAACCTTCCTTTCTTAGTAAATGTCTCTTCCTTTCTTCAAAGTGATCACTTTGAAGATCTGGAATCATCTTTGAGTCTTCTCCCCTCTGTATCAGATCCAGTCACAGATTCTCAGACACTTGCCTTCAAAATATTTTTAAAAATATGTTATGACTCTGAACACTTCTTCCCTCACTGTTGCTACCATCCTATTTTCACCCACCCTCATGTCTTATCTCATCTATGATAGTGTTCTTGGAATGCCCTCCCTTTTTCCATGTGGGTGGCTTTCTGGCCTGCCATCTCAATGTCATTTTAAACTCATGCATTTAATTACTTTATTCCTTAGATCTGATTCTTGCTGGGCATTCTCTTGCCACTAAGAGTAAAGCCCACAGCTGTGGTCAATAAGGTTGACATGCACCTCTGACATTACCTATACTTTGAACCATACCACTTATGCCTCCTTTTATTGAGTGTTTCTCTCCAGCCACATGACCCTTGATGATCATCAAATCTTGCATCAACTGGTCCCTCTGCCTGGAGTGATCTTTTGCTTGGCAACCCACCCAGAACTCTATCCATATTTCCATTGAATTGTCTTCTTTTTAAGAGACCTCTGACTAAGCCCAAGTGAAAAATTCTTCTTATCTGCTATGCTGCATTTTCTTTTCCTGCTGCGTTTTTTTTTTTTCGTTTGCAGGCATTAGCATAGTGTGGCATATGTATTTATTACCTACCTCCAGTGTCTACATTATAAGCTTCCTGAATCAGAGATTACTTTTTAAATGTAAAATTTTTAAACATTTAAAGCCTATACACTTAGACTAGTACACTAGAATATGGCAGGCAAGAGGAATATGATGAATGAATAAATAAAACTATCAAGAAAGGGATTCCTCTTTGCAACAGTCCACCCTTCCAGAGAGCTCTTTAAAAAAATATATGATAGCTGCAACAATCTTTGAAAATCCTGCTAGCTACTGTTACTGCCTTTTGGAAAGAGCTCATGTCACACTATCAAAGAATGATGGAGTCTTATATTGGAAACCAATCAGGGAGATCATTTAATACACATCTTTTACGTTGGTCCTGTATATCCAAAAATGTCTCAACCATTTCACAGCCACCAAATAACCCATCTCCTGACCCTGTATTCTGTATTGAAATCTGTCACTTTTCTTTTTGACCCTGAGTCATGGAACGCTAGTTGAATGCATTATCCTCAAGACAGTCCTTCAAATGTTGCAGACAGCTAGCTTGGTCCCTTTTGGACTTCGTTTTCCAGACTGAACACCCTGTCATGCTTTCCTTTGCCCTAGATGCAACATGATTTTGAGACCTCCCTCCAGCTCTGCTCTGAATGCTTTTGAATTTGTTGCTGTTTAATCTATGCAATTGCTTCCCAAAGTGAACCCAGCACTTTAGCCACAGTCTTCCTTACTTCCCTGCTCACTCAATTCTATGCCCGTTCTTTATCTCTCTTTAGAAAACAGGAAAAAAAAACATTAATAAAAAATAAAAAAAAAAACAAGAATATAAAAGAACACACACACACACACACACACACACACACACACACACACACACACACACACTGCAAAACCCCACAAAACTAAAAACCATAATAAATAGGTAAAATACCAGTAAGACAAAAAAAAAGTCCAAACAAAACAATATGAGACAAAAAGTCTACAAAAAATAGCATTGAGTTTGCTTTCTGTTGCCATCTACTGCTGGCATGGTACCTACACTTAGGTGTGAATAGGACACTCAGTGAAACCCCACTGGAGAAAACTAATTCTTCCGTTACAAGCAGATACCAATTGGAGATAGCTTCTTGGTGAGAGATGGGGTTCTTCTCTCAGGGATTCTGTCTGGCTTGCACCTATGCATTTCCTGTGCATGTTTCCACAGTCTATCTGAGTTCATGTGCCAATCTTGTGTCTAAAGTCACAGTTTCCTTGGTGTCCTCCATTTCCTCTGTCTCTTACAATCTTTCTGCCTCTTCTTTCAAAAAGTTCTCTGAGCCCTCAAGGAAGAAATTTTCAAGAAGATATGAAATTTATGAATGAATGAGTGTTCCAAAATCTCCCACTCAATGCAGATTGTCCAGCCCTGGGTCTCTGTGTTAGTTTCTATCTACAAGAGGAAACTTCTCTGATGATGGATGATATGGGCACCAATCTCCACCACTCTTCTTAAGGGCTTATTTATTTAGAAAATACAGCATTTATTTCACCTTGTAGTTTCTGTTGTCATCACACAGTGAACTTACAAACGACATGCACCTGAGTAGCTGATCCCTACCTGGTACCACTCAGAAGACACCGAGAGGCCCTGGCACCATTAAGATGGACAAGTAAGTGGTGGAGAGATGAAAAAGGAAGAAAATCAGAATGAAGGGTGTGCACCATGAAGGGAGGCAGAGCTGGAGACTCAAAGGTGGTAAGGAACAGCCTGACATGATTATGTGCCACTTAGATGAGCAAGTAAACAGTGAAGAGATGGAAGAGAAAGAGAAGAATGGTGTGTGCACAATGAAGAGAGGCAGAGCTGGAGACTCTAGGGTAGTGAGGAATAGCTTGATGTAAGTACCTAGTGATGCCACCTGAGGGGTGAGGTCCTGACTGCGTTGCGATGGAGGCCATGTCTGCATCCATAACCTTGTCGTGCAGGGATCTGTGTTGATGTCTGTGGCCCATGTTATCACCAAAGGCTATGAGGATGCCCCTGGTCTAGGCTCTCACCTGTGGCCACATTCATGTTAGAGGACTGTAAGAGCTGGCACTACCCCTAGCCTGGTCAGTGTGGGAGAGCTGGCCCTGAGGGCACGAAAGCAGAAGAGCTGCCTGCCCCCCCCCCCTCTGCAGTGACTACAGTATTCAGGAGAATGGCCAGTACAGTAGAGCTAGCTCTGGTTGTTGTTGCATGGATGAGCAAGCCCTGAGGGCGTGACTCTGGAGAGCTGCCTCCCTTCCCCTCAAGAGCAGTGTGGCAGAACTGGCGAAGGTGATGTGGCTGGGGGAGAACTGTTGTCAGGCTGACCAACTCAGCTACCACCCAGGCTCAGATGCAGAACTTTGAGTTGGCCAATCCAGCATCTACCCCATGTATGAAGTGCTGGAGCAGACGAAGGGGCTGATCCTGCAGAACCAAAGTTGTAAGATCTTCATCTCTGACACAGGACAACAGGATACCCGAGAGGAGTCCCAGTGAGGACCCAGTGTTGATTGTGTAGCAGAAACCAGAGGCCTGGAACCAGAACAATAACTCATTGCAATGAACATTTGCAAATAAAACAATTTGGGCAAAAGGGTATATTGTGTGACACACCACAACTCCCACAGTGA
Source organism: Acomys minous (assembly GCF_964271855.1). Lineage (NCBI taxonomy): Eukaryota > Metazoa > Chordata > Mammalia > Rodentia > Muridae > Acomys > Acomys minous. The sequence goes on along the minus strand of NC_140493.1, from coordinate 42,741,261 downwards.
TGCTTTTTTGTTACTTAGTTAGTTATCTTTTCAGGGGAGGTTGCAAGGGCAGAGGGTGGGTGTGGAGAGGAGGTGAGTGGGATTGGGGTGCATGATGCAAAATACACAAAGAATCAATACAACATTGAAAAGGCATGCACCTGACCTAGTTCTGCATGTTCTTAATCCAATCCTCCCTTCTTTTGTTCTTCCTTTTAAAATCCATACTTTTATTATTCCTCTTCAACAACGGACGCTATTATTACGTTGTTCTATCCAGGCCTTTATAAACCTGATTTTGAGAACATTTAAAAATCCTTCAGCAGAACTTTACTTTGATCCCTGAACATTTCTCATCTACTCTTCAGCCTCTCTTATTGTCTTTGAAAAGTTGCAACACTTTGAAACTTTATTTCTTAATCATCCTAGGTATCTGCTCAGCCTCCCAGGTTTTAAAATCATGTGTGTATTGGAAAAACATTGTAAGTGCTCAGAAGCCTCACCTTCACTGCATTAGCACAGAAGCATTAGCACACTGGTGGTTACTTGACGGCCCTGGCCACAGACACAGGGCTCCACTGACCACTCCTGAGGTACATCCTATAACCTGATGAGAATTCACCACAGACCTTGGTCCATATGGTGGTCTTCTTTTGTGTCACAGAATATCACAGGAGATCTCAAGAGCTTTGCTGGTAACACTGTCTACAACACTTACAAAATTTCCAGTTTGAATCCTTAATAAGCCAGGAAAATATACGCCTTTGTCAAGGCTTGCTATGGATAAGTTGATCATTTGCTACTACCTCATTTTGGCTTCTTTTTTTTTTTTTTTTTTTTTTTTTTTTGGTTTTTTGAGACAGGGTTTCTCTGTGTAGCCTTGGCCATCCTGGACTCACTTTGTAGACCAGGCTGGCCTCGAACTCACAGCGATCCACCTGTCTCTGCCTCCCGAGTGCTGGGATTAAAGGCATGCGCCACCACACCCGGCCTTCATTTTGGCTTCTTGAAGAAGCTTAGAGTGACAATATATAACCATGCCAGGCAGATAAGTAAGTATAAACACACATCCTAGTCCATTTGGCTAAAGAGGACTTCCTATGTGTTCAGCATTAACTTATTAAGCATGTAGAGTTAGTTAATATTATTCCTATTTTATGGATGATAAAACTGAGTCATACCAATGTGAGTCACCTTCTTAAGCCATTTAGCTACTGAGAAGTGGCACTCAGGCACTCATATTACTTTCAGAACTTTAACACTTTCTCTTTCTTATGCTGCTGTTTACACCTCTCCACTTTGCTCATGTGCTCCTGTTGTCCTATAGTTCAGTTCTCAGCTATCTACTTTGAGTAATAACAGTGTAATGATAGCTGATATGAACTTAGGAAATAGATAGATCTGAACTCAAACTCAAGTTTCACCACTGCTAGCTGTGTGGTCTTAGACAAGTCATTTCATAATTCTCAGCCTTGTTTTCCATATCTTTATTAGGTTGATGGTTGTGATAATCATTCTATAGAGTTGTGATAAGAATCGCTTGTGAAAAATATAGGGTGTGGCACACTTTGGAGATACCCACAAAACAGATGATGATGTTGTTACCACAATATTGAAATTATTGTTAGTATGTAAGGTGGGTATGACTTTCTATTCAAATCTCTGAGGCTCCTATGGAGTGGCTTGAGTTGACCAACCCATTGGCTCCACTGTAACTTAGGGAGCCCTCATTCTACTTAGCTAAAAGGCTTCCTAAACGCCAGACTTAAAAATTAGTCCTGCATCATTTAATGAAACAGTCATCTTTTTGAAGTATCCATGGTCCACTCATTAACAATGTGTCTGGGCTTTGATTAGGATTTAATATTCAGGTTATCCTTGGTTTTGTTTCAGTGTTTCCCAGTGACAAGCTTCATGTCACCCTGAAGTCTTCGTCAGGCATTTCTGATTTGTTTGAAGATGAGAACTCCTCTGGAGTTTGGGCTTTACAAAACTGTGAGTTGCTCTTCCACAATGCTCCAGCCTCTTTTGGCTCATCATTCCTATTCTACTTAGACAGAGGAACTTCCTTACAGGATAAAATGAACTCAAGTCTTCAAGGGTGTCTCCCTCATCTCCTGGGAATCAACAAAACATTGGTGACCCATTTCCAACCATATCCCAGATTTCCAAGCATTTTTGTACATTGTTTCCTCAGGTCCTCCACACAGGCTACAAGATCCACTGCCATTACTATAACACTCTCATTTCCTTAGGGATTTCAGCAAATATCTGTTCACAAAATCACTGGATTGTTTTTAATCAAGAAAAGAAAATTATAATTGCTTTTAGCGGGAGACTAAAGCATGTTTGCTCCTTGCTAACTGGTACCATTTTTCTGATCTAGTCTCTTAATGGAGACATGCAATAATCCTTCATTAAAGATGCATGAGGGTACTAGCAAAGCCGACGCTGCAGAAATCGGGGTTTGACCAGGATCCAGGTCTGTCTTTCCTGAGCTGTTTGATTTTTGAGTCAGGCACTTGGTTAACTCCTTCTGCTAAAACTGAGTTACCTTGTTCACTGTCTCATGGGTTTGGTATAGGTTTTAGATTAAAAGTAAAATAGTTAACACAGTCTCTGATCCATAAGATGCACCAAAAGATGGTTTTGAAATAATCTTTCTTACCCATGGTATAATCATTCTGTGCCAGTTGCTTCATGGCTATCATTTCAATGGGTCTTTGCAGACGTGTTTCATTAGCCCTGTGATAGTCTTGGAGTATCTTGGCTGTGGGCCCAGTTAATCGTAATGAGTAAAGTGAAGCATCTACTTGGATTCATCTGATTCTGAAACTATTGTGTTTCCTTCTCTATTTCCTATTCTTTGGAGTTTCCTTATTCTAAGTATTTTTGCGTTCTTAGTTGGTGGTTCCTTAAACTTTTTGATCCAAGCTGACATCTTTAATGTCCAAGTAACATGCTTGGTGCATGACTGTTGGTACCTTTCAGTTCAATCATTCAACCACTGTGTCTGAGGCTTGGCTATATAGATGAAGAAACAGGAACTTTGCTCTTAGGGAAGTCAAAGAACAGTATAAAACTCTACATAAGGATGTTCACATGAAAGTTTTGGCTGAGACCCTAAGGCAATAGATAATCATATTATGAAGTGAGATGGCTCACCCAGGAAAAAAGTTGGTGGTTAAGAGAACTTAGCAACCCTATTATCTCATATACATCAAAATATGAAAATACCAGATGAGAAGATGGTTGGGGGGGGACATCCTAGCAAACTCAGCTTGTACGTGGAGTTTAATTCCTTTGTAAAGGGTTAAGGAATGCCTGAAACCTACTTTAGTCTCTTGAAGGAAGCTTTATTTAGCAAGACCAATCAGAGAGTATCATTTGTGACTGAAAGTTGCAAGCTGCAGTAGGTTTTAGACTGTTGTTCACTTAATACTGTGAGTAACGGTCCACAGGAGAGATGGATGGTTTGGCCAGGTGGATCTTGGAAGTATGGCTGTTTTCATGACTCTAACATGGATAAACCATGTGCAGCAATAGAAGTATCCATGCTCAGCACCAAGGGAACTGTGGTCAGCCACTCCATCCTCAGCAACTGGGGAGGGTCTCTGAAGGATCCACAGAAGAAAAAGTGAGCTCATGCTCACTAAGCACAAAGCCAGACAAAAAATACCAGCCAATCCTGGACTCCTCCTCTGCTCCAAGTCCAGAGCAGCAGAGCTCACTTTGCAAGTGATGGAAAATTCTCAGCTCTAGGATTCTTCCCTAACATCAGCCTCATCTAGGAAAGAGAAGACTGATTTGGTAGTCAAGTTTGGAGTGGGGAGTGATGTATAAAAGCACATTCTAATATTTGCACGTAGATGATGCTTGGTGATCCGAAAGGACATTAGCTTTTATTAGCTAAGAGCAATTAGAAAAACTCACTTGATTGCACTTGTATCATTCAAAGGTGGGGGATAATTTTCTCACTAAATATACTTTTTTATTTTTTTACATATACATTTATATTATTACACATAATAGTAATAAATATCTACATAAACTACCTACAGTGAAAATAACCACAAAATAATCAGGAATTATATAAATGTTACATTCATAGTGTTTTGCCATAGTATTTGGCAGCCTTGAAGAAAACATCTTTCCTATTTTGGTGTGTCTAAAGTTCTGAATATAAATCAACATATAGCATATATCACCATTATCAACATAAAACATCTATCTAGACCTAAAAACATGTTAATCCTTAAACAACTAAGTTTATTGTAAAACTAAACTATCTGGTCTTCACAAGAATATACATTGTAGGTGTAACAGATATTCTATAGAAAGATAAGTTAAAATATATAAGGTCTTCAAAAATCTCAGAGACATACATAATGAGGCATTTAAAGATTTTTTTTATTATTTTAAAGATTCACTGACAATGAGACAGGTTAACTCCTGGCAACACTCAGCCTACCTCAAAGAAGATGATGAGCATCACTGAATATATTTTATAGGGGAATATAGTGAAGTTGCTTTCTGTTCAAATTCTACTTATCCATAATGCTAGTTACACTGGAAACTTGAGTGGACCTTGTCTAAAGGGTGCTGAGAATATTAAAGGGTACGTTGATAACTTTGCATAGCATTATTTCCACTGCTTGAAAATTTATCTTTATATCCCTATTCTCTGAATTCCATGACTCTGCCTGTAGGTACACACCTGTTTCATTTCTTTTTACCACAGCTACATTGAGTTTTCTGTGAACTTCCACAGCATTCCTTTCCTACTTCACTATTCATTCTATGTCCTCTCATTAATCAGTAAAAAAAAAACCATGATTACAATATTCATAAATACAGCATTTTCTTCATGCAGTATGAGACAAATTATTTATTTTCATTGCATTAAAACTCTGGCTATGCTGTTTGCCTCATGCCTACCTTGTCTTGAAAACCCCCTTTGACTTGTTAGGAAGAATTGGTAGAGAACACGGGGCACTATACAGGGTGGATTTGGGTTGTCAGTCTCTCCTAGGGTTGTTCTCAGTTTCAGGATGGGTAACATTGGTACCCTATTGTATAGTGCTTATACTCCTGTTGTGTGACTCCTGGTTTTTCACAGAACTACAGAGAATGATACAGCAGATTCGATGGTATGGACATCAGAAATATTTTTTTGTGTATTTCTGGAGGACAGAGGAGTAATTATCAAAATGTTAATAGACTTCAATCTTTTAAAAAACTGAAGATGAATGTTCTCCATGGGTCTTGTCTAAACTGGTCCTCTGTGGGCCAATTTATGTGCACCCTTGAGTTATGTGCACCTTTCCAGTCTCTACCTTTATTGTCATATGGAATACAACCTCTATGAATTCATGCTTCTAAATTTCTCTCTGTAAGAAATCCAATTGTCTTTGGGCATCAGCAGCACAGACTATGGACATTTGCATGGCTTTCTGTGGTAAAACAGGCCATGGAAATCAATATGGTTTCAGGCTGTGGGTCAGATAATGGACACCAGCATGGTCATTAGTGGTAACATGGGCCACAGATATCAACTTGGAACCTAGCTGAAGAAGGACCATGGACCCTAATGTGACCCTTGATAGTAGCATGGACCTCTGATATCAATATGAACTCAGGTGGCAGCATACTCTACTTACATCTGCTTGGCCCTGAGCAGCATCATGGTCCATAAGACATCAACATGGCTTTATGTGACAGCAGAGACTGTGGACACCCAAATGGCCTTCGATGGTAACATGGGCTGTGGACATCAACACTGCCTCTAGCTGAAGCAGGACCCTGGGTCCAGACATGGATCCTGGTGGCAGAATGCAGAAGTTCATGATCTGTGCTCCTACTGACTATAAAGAACAAGAAGGCCTCTTCTTCAGTCATCTCTCTGACTCCAGACTCACATTTGAAAAAGAGAGGAATAGAAGGCTTCTGTGACAACCTCTTACCCTCTGAAAAAAAAATACCAACCTAGATCAGAAGCTATCAAAGAGAAATTTTAAAAATTGGGATAAGGATGAAGTGTAGCTCTCTATAGTAGAAGGCTACTTGCTAGGGTGGGGAGTGAGGAAGATCTAACTTTCCTTTAAGGGTCTGGCCACTGAGAATTTGGCTGAACTCCACTGAGTATATGAGCAACAAAAATTGGGTATCTTTTAAAATCCCCCCCCCCCTTTTTTTTTGTGGGAGAGGCCACAAGGGCTGGGGAAGGCTGGGAGAGTTGGGTACATTATGCAAAATTCCCAAGTAATCAATAAAAATATTATTAAAAAAATAATAGTAAAGAGTAGCAATTGTATTGCACTGTGGACCCACTCTTCAATTTCAATGAACTAATTATATTTTCAATATCTTCATGCCCACATAATCTCACATTCTGGGGGATTAGAACTTCTGCATATACATTTTGGACTAGGGGTAGGGCATCCCTACAAATCAGCCCACAGTTATCTACAAGCTTTACTAACTCTTCTATAATGTACTGGCTTCTAGCTCTTTAAGGAAGTCTGACCCATGTGCACACTATTCACTCCCTGGTCTCTCAAAATGACCCCCTGTAAAATCCGGGCCAATTGTGCATGGGTGCCCTTTCTGTTCCCACTGGAAATGCTCTTATTTTCTCCCAAAGTTTTCCCTTTTTCTTCTTTCTTGACTTTTTGGCACTGCAATTCAATTTGTAGTTCTGATTTGCACTCCAGTCTATTGGGTATTGAAATGTCAGCTTTCTCCAACCAGTAGCCTTTGGCTCAGCTTTCCCTTTGGCTCTTGAGGCCTCAAATTTGTTCTTGTTCCAGGCTTATAGAATCCAACTCCAATCTTGCCAGAATCTAGGCTGGCAGTCTTGCCTCTGCTTGAGGCTCCTTGGAGAACTTGGCAGGGGTCTCAAGGACCCTTGTGGTACACCAAGAGTGTGGTATATTAGATCGATGCTTGTGGAAATGAATCTCCCGCTCCCTGAGAACACACATCCATGGCTCATATTCCTGTCCTCAGATAGGCCCCTGGTTCTAAATGATGGAGCGCAAGCACATGCTTTGTACGTGCCTGGAGCCTGGAGCTGAACAACTGTCTTCGCCATTTTTCATATTCCTGTCTATGGTCCAGGTACAGGGGATTTGATGGCTCTAGAGAAATTTCCGCAAGATGAAAATTGCCCGGGTCCATGAATTACAGTATAGATAAACTATCCCCTGAATGCTTGAGTTGAAGACTGGTAATTTAAGGAAAAAAATACATTTCTGTTGCTTATACCATTTGATGGGTCTTTAAGCAACTATATATAATTGCCTAAACTAAGAAGTTTGAGTAAAAAAAGAAAAGCTGAAGATTCTGTCTCAGTCCGCTTAGGGCTCTTGAAGAGTGGAGTCCTCACATCTGTTGGCTAAACTGAGAGAGTCCTCCTGAAATGTACCACGGCTGGAGTTGACCTTCTCCTAAGGGGCTGGAGCCATGTTGACAACTTCATCACTTATTATACACACACACACACACTCTCTCTCTCTCTCTCTCTCTCTCTCTCTCTCTCTCTCTCTCTCTCTCTCTCTCTCTCTCCTTTCTCCAGACACACACACAAACACACACATACACACACACACACACACACACACACACCCATTTATACATCACTTTAGTTTTATTTGAGATATATATATATATATATATATATATATATATATATTTGCTGAAAATTTCAAATCTTTTGAAAGTTGAAGTTCAATTTGCAACTGGAGAATTGAAAAAAGGGTGAGAATGACAGGAATAAAAGTTCTCTGCAGGGAGACAGAAGGAAATGCCACCAAGGAAACCAGTCTTCTGTGGGGTCTCCCTGGTGAGCATTCAGTAAGCAAAGCACTTAGGAAAAAGTAATGGAGATAAGGGGAAACATGGAAACAGGGGTTAAAAAACCTAGAGAATTTATTCGCAGATACTTTCAAACATGCAAACACAACACCAACAGGCTAGTTGCTTTCTCCTTTTCTTTTCTGATTTTGCTTTTTGTTTGTTTTTAGATAGAGGTCTAATGCAGCCCACACTGGATTACAACTTGCTAGATAGCCAAGGATGAATTTGAGCTTTAAATATTCCTTATGCCTTCCCTCTATAGAACTGGGATTATAAGCCTATGTCATATACACAGTTGATGTGGTTCTGAGGCACTGAACCCAGGACCATGTGCGTGGAGGGTAAGCAGTCTACCAGCGGGCCACATCTCCAGTCTCCCAAATTGTTTTTAGAGTGTGTTTTGGGGCTTTGGGGAGGCGGGAGTGGCCTAGCAACAGAAGTACAACTCAGCTTGTATTTGGAAGTACATCTGCATCCAAGACTCAATTCTGCCATTTTGCTTCTCACAGACTCTGAGGAGCAGGCCCCAGCCTCTGCTTCCTTCTCTGTCTAACAAGTACCCTTCTGTCTCACAGGGTTGCAATACCTAATTTGCCTGAACTCTGGCCTGGTCTTTACACTTAGCTGCTCTGCCAGTGTATGCAGTAATGCTGGGTCCCAACTTCTCCCATCACAGCATGTTCCTTAGAACAGGGACAGATTGTGAATGATTTTGCAAGCCACACTGGGGAGTTTGGATCTGCCCTGGGGTGAAAAAGTAATGTCAAGGATAATGAAGGCCATTAGGACCTTGAAGACCGTCTGTGCTAACCACTTTCCTGGAACATTGCTTGGCTTTCCTCTTTCTTCTCTGGGTGTTAGGAGGCAGAAGAGTTTGAGTGGTTCCATATTTATCCTCAAAGCCCTACATTATTCCCTTCTGAACTTTTCCTTTAGGGGATACTGAGGGGGTATTGCAGCCTCCCCTCTTTATACAGATCTGGGTTTCTACTGTTCTGGGACAATTATACTTAGAGCCTTCAATGGCAGTTGTCATTAGGGGTGTTCCTTTCCCAGAAATGTCTTCCCAATGGCTTCTCACCAGATGTCTATGGAGACTCAGGCGTTGGCCTCAGCACAACTAAATTCTTGGTGACAATAAAGGTATTATATCAAGGGTCCTTACTATCAAAACAAGGGATCTCAGAGGCTTTCAAATGTTTATTTGATTCTTCTAATCATCACTGTCTGTTAAAATACACAAAATAAGACTTTTTTCCCCTCCTTTATTAATTTATTCTTGTTACATCTCAATGGTTATCCCATCCCTTGTATCCTCCCATTTTTCCCTCCCTCCCATTTTCCCCTCATTCCCCTCCCCTATGACCGTTCCTGAGGGGGATTACCTCCCCCTGTATATGTTCATAGGGTATCAAGTCTCCTCTTGGCAACCTGCTGTCCTTCCTCTGAGTGCCACCAGGTCTCCCCCTCCAGGGGACGTGGTCAAAGGTGAGGCACCAGGTGCTATCTCAGAAAAATGGGAATAGGGCTTCCTCAAGACCCAGCTATTCCACTCCTTGGAATATACCCAGAAGATGCTCCAGCACACAACAAGAAAATTTGCTCAACCATGTTCATCGCAGCCTTATTCATAATAGCCAGAACATGGAAACAGCCTAAGTGTCCCTCAATAGAAGAATGGATAAAGAAACTGTGGTACATATACACTATGGAATACTATTCAGCTATTAAAAACAAGGAATTCCCGAAATTTGTGGATAAATGGATTGAGCTAGAAGACTTTTTTTAAATGGACCCAAGAAAGCTGGAAGAGCCTCTGTCAGCCTAACTAAATGTTCCCTTACAGGAGGGCCTAGAACTACTGTTAAAACAAGTTGAGGGATATATTTTTCTTTGGAAAACACCTAGTTTAAAAATTATTGCAAAGGTTAAAGGCATCAGGCTAAATCTATCTTCTTTTTAGGCCTGTCTATAAATGCTGAAGCAGAGGTTGTTGCTAGGGGGGGTCAAGTATTCTGAGTGGTAGCTAGGATGATTAGACACCCTGACAACTGTATCCTTGCTGGGGGTGAAAGGGGTTCCAATGCACAGAGCATGCACATGAGACTGAAGAATGTTCAACGAGCAGGACTAGCTATAGTGGGAAAGGGTGAGTTTCTCAATTTTCTCTGAGGTAATCTATTATCAGACAAGCTTCAAAGCACATTGCCTTTACTCTTGGCACCAGTGAGTGGGGGAGGCCTTGCAACCCACCCATTCTAGGACTCTTCTTTGGCCTGTTAATTTTAATAAGAAACTTGTCTCCACTGCTCACTGTGTGCCAAGTATTCACCAGATGTACATGTCTTTCTCTAATTCGTACAAAAGGTACATAATTTTAAAATAGTTTAAAGAATTTATTTTATATTAATTTCTTTCATGCAATATATCTTGATCATGTTCTTTTCCCACCCCATGGCTTTCCAGATCCTCCCCACCTTTCTACCCACCCTTATACTTTTTACAATTTATTTTCAGATGGAAGAAATAGAAATTCAGAGATATTGAACCATATTTCAAGGCCTATATTTCAGCCAGTAAGTGGCAACCAGGAACTTGATGTCCTGAAGCTGCCCGGTTTGTTGATGTAGCCAGTTGCAAGAATGATGTCGGAGACAGACAAGAGTCAGAGGTTGTTGCTAAGCGAGAGACTTGGACTTCAGGAACCACCATGTTGAGCTGCTCAGACTCAGGGTTGGCCGAATATCTTTCTGAGTTCGTGGCTGTCTGAGAGGTGGTCTCACTCTTTTAAACACATGCTATAGTATAACAGAATGAGTTGCATTGATGGCAATTTTGTGTGTGTGCGCCACATGCTCTTCATGGAGACAGGGACGTTCTAGTCAGATTATCTGACAGCACTGAAGGAAGGTGGTGGCAAGAACAAGGCAAACGCTTGGGATTAATTCTTCCAAGCTTGTCTGGTTTTCTCTGTTCTCTGTTAGCTGTTCTAGGCCCTGCCTCCCATCATGTAGAAGTGCAGGCAGAATTTAACATGGGTTTCCTATTGGGCTACTTTCCTCTCTCAATGCCTGGTTTGCATGATCTGCATCATGCTGTTTTCTAAGATCCACATATCTACAGAAGCTACGGAGTCTCTCCAGTAACCCCTAGTCCTATAGTCCTTTGGATATTGCTTAGGGGTCACAACACACAATGTTGTACGTGTACATGGTCATTTTTCAGCTCCTAAAAATCTATGCATGCACTTTCATATTGTCTTTATTCATAATTGTGCAAACTTGGTAACAACCAAGATGTCCTTCAATTGGGACATAAATAAATTACGACACATCCAGGCAATGAGATGTTATTCATTAACACATAAATGAGCTATCAAGTTATGAGAAAACATACAAGTCATTTAAATGAATATTACTAGGTGAAGAAAGGAATCTGAAAAACATGTAGATTGTGTGGTCCCTCCACCTCATTCACTTGATATTCTGGAAAAAGCAAAGCTATGGTGAGAAAGTAAAAAACAAAACAAAACAAGCAAACAAACAAACAAACAAAAAACCAAAACCCAGTGGTTGCCAGGGGTTATGGAGACAGGAAGAGGATGAAGGGCTTTTTGCACAGGGACACCATGCTCCAGTCCTTAACGGTGGATACTCTGTTTTGTATCTGTCTGAACCTGTGGAACGGATAATGCCAAGACAAAAATCCTAATGTAAACCATAGCCTCAGGGTGTTAGCATGCCAAAATAGCGTCAGCTCTTATAAATGTAACATTCTGACGAGAAACGTTGAGAGTGATGGAGGCTGTCTGTGCTGGACAAGCACCTGAGGACGACATCACTCCTCCCTCTGTCCAGTTTTCCTGTGAACCTCAAATTGTTAAATAATGAAGCCGTTAGAAGAAAAGAAGCACCAAGGCTCAGTTTGTGAGTAACTAACCACCACCCACCCTCCAGCTGACAGGTAATCCACAACCAATTTCCACTATGTGTGGCCCTGATATTGATAATATGAGGAAAACACATGGAAAAGAGTTTCCATATCTGGTTTTATGGTAGACTGCTCAAGCAGACTGTTGTAGGTCTCTCCTAGCTCTCATTTCTTAGGCCTTCAAGGATCTGTCTGAAGTGACTGGAGGATGGGGGTGAGCTGACCAGGTGACCCTCCTCTATACACCTGGGCTTCCTTTTGTAGTGAGTATCCACCTGTGTGTGGGGACCCCTTTAGGGTAACAGGTCAGATATCTTGCATATCAGATATTTATACCTCAATTCATAACAGCAACAGAATTACAGTTATGAAGTGTCCACGAGATAATTTCATGGTTGAGGGTCACCACAACATGACCTGTTTGCAGCATTAGGGAAGATGAGAACTGCAGCTTTAGAGGAAGAAGCCAGCAGTTGTGAACAGCTACGGTGTGTGTGTACTTTGTTTTCCTTTCTTAACACCAGTTGTGTGTCTAGCACTTCTTTTGCTGGGCCTAACTCCAGCCCACTTCCTCTTGACAGCCTGTATGCCATCGCTGGCCTGCCCTCTCTGAATTTCTCCAGCTTTCCATTTCACTTGCCATGGAATAAGAGATTCGCTAGCCTCTAAAAAGCTTTGTGCTTTCTCTCACGTGAACACCTGGAGATTTTACTTTTCTAGTATCCTGTTTGTATCCACAGTGTGTTTAAGAGTTCTTGGGAGTGCAAACACTTGAAGAGTTAACAGTTACTGGGAAGAAAGGGCCATGGTTTCTAGTTTATATTAGAAGTATTGATCTCTTTATTCCAATTTTCTAAACCAGGGTGTCAGAACTTCTGTGTTGAGATGCTGGCTGGGATACTTGATACTGTTAGGGTTGCTGTATGCACTGTGGGGTATATTGGAGCATCACCTAGCCTCTGCCCACCATGTTATAGCAGCATCCATCCCCCAAGTTGTAATCATCAGAAATGTTTCAGACCTTGTCAAACATTTCCTGGAGACAAGGAGATCCTGGTTAGGAAGTGTAGCTCTAAACTAGCAGTCATCATGGTGTTCCTGTTTGGTGCCCAACAGCTTTCTCATTTCTGGGAAAGTCCGGGCCTTCCGCTCAATTATAAGAAAGCCTGGCTTTGGGGAAGGCTCTTACAGGAAGCCATAAAGTCATTCTCTGCTCTCTCACCTTGGCTGTGAAGATAATGCAATCAGGCTACAGAGGCGGGGGTTTGGGAACTTCAAAGCTATGCGAGAAGGGAGTGGAAGGACAGGAGCTGGGACCAGAGGTCTTATCTGTGGCTTGAATGTTCCTACATTATCATTTCAGAGGAGAGGACCTTGGGAAAACAAGGGAGGAGTCAAAGGACAGATTGCTTTCTCTATCTACCTTTCTTGAGACAGAAAGGGGACAAGGAGTTAAGAAAGGGAAGCAAAGTCGGCAGCTTGATAGTGAGGTTGAGGGAGAGAGAATGTGGATGTGGCGATCTGTCTAGACTCTACAAGCGTGTGCTGACTTGCATGGACAGCAGGGGTCTGGCCTTGAGAACCTGAGGATCTTGGTCTTTGTTGCATAGACACATGTTCAATGACCTCGGGCCTTATTCATCACATCTTCCTTTGACAAGAGACATTTTCATATTGTAGGTACCATTATAATTTTGGACTTTATGATAGTTTACTTTTCATTCTTCCATTGAGCCCGCTTTATTAGAATCTGTCCTCTATACTATAGCTGTACCAGTTTATCTAAACAGCTCTGAGCACTGTACATCCAGACATCCACCAGGTAGGCAGAATGAAGTGCGACCACCTTGACAACTTTGTCAGAGATAGTAAAGGCCTGAGCTCAGATGCCAATAACTAAAAGAGGGCAACTAATACATCAGGGCTTAAGGAGGTGGGAAAAATAATCACACTTTCTGATAATTCACTACTGGCTAGGGTCTGATGTCTGCATGCATAGTAACTCTTTCTACCTATTCAACAACTCTGTGAGATGTGGATCATAAATGTACTCATCTTGTACGTGAGGCACAGAGATATTTAATGACTTGGAAGCTGCAGAGCAAATAAGATCTGGAACTGAGGCCCAGCCAGCCTGGTTATTTAAGTTTGCTTTGAATTTCCAGGTTACAATTACTTAGCAAACAGACTCCAGCAGCTAAGTGGATAATAAGGCCAATAACCTAGGTATGGATGGAAGGAGGATGAGTTTGAGAGCAAAACAGTGGGGTTGGCTTCAGAGTTGTTATGTCTGTAATGCATCTGGACTCAGATCAGTCTAGAAGTCCAGGGAGCTGAAGCCACCTACTTAAATGTATATACTGAGGGAACTGTGTGCAGTCACAAGATGAGAGGAGCAAAGAGCCCTGGAACACCAACAGTTAAGAACAGATGAAAGGAAAGTCAAGCCAAGCCAAAAAAAAAAAAAAAAAAATCGAAAGAGAAATCCATCCTTACAGAGGGTGGTGCTCTGGGAACTGAAGGTGAACGAGGTTCAGAAAGGAGAGCAAGGTCACTGGAGAGAAAGCTATAAAGGAGCTCATTGAGATAAGACTTGAAGAAAGGCATTGTTCTTCAGTGGCCTCATGAGCTTCTAAGTTCATTTCCGCCAGAAGATGGGAAACTTTTTGAGGTCACGTACTACCACCAGCACCATGCTAAGACATGGCCAGTCTCTAGTCGAGGCTGAGTATGCAGAAGGTACTCACCATCTACCTTTGCTTTGATGGTTCAGGCTCCTGTTGCTTTTTCCTCTTTATTGGGACAGGAATTTTATTAGAGGGGAGGAGAGAGGGTGTTCCCAGTCTTCCATGCACTTGACTTTGCTGATGCAAACGGCTGGCAGATGCAGCACTGTGGTTCCTTCTGTCTCAGTAGCAGTGATAAAGACTGAGGACCTACCACGTGCTGCCTCTGTGTACTAGATAGCTGGTGTTTATAGCTAGAGTCCACAAAAACCTGCAAAGCTGCCTCTTACTATCTTTTCTCAGATAGAGTGAATGTGATGAACGGAGTGGCCTTCACAAAGACCCTCCCATCAGATGTAGTGTCACTGAGATAGCTTGCAGCCATCTGAAGCCAAGGTCCTGGAATTCAACCCACCCAAGACTGAGCTTTTTCTCACCCACTTGACTGCATCTTCATAACTTCAGGCAGCACCACCATTTAGGAGGGGTTTGGCATAGATTCTGTGCTGTTCTCCATTAAACCGTTTTTCTAAGAATCCAAAAGAGGCCCCTGATCACTTTTGCCCTCTTTGTGCCCTATAGGACATGGTGTTGCAATGTGAAAAGCCTAAGCCCCGAGGTGTCCATCATCTGATCCCCTCTGTTTCTATTTTGCCTGTTGCCTCTCACTGAACTGTCTCTCCAGCCTCAGCACAACCATTTGGCTCTTTTTTTTTTTACTTTATTAATTTATTCTTGTTACATCTCAATGGTTATCCTATCCCTTGTATCCTCCCATTCTTCTCTCCCTCACATTTTCCCCTTATTCCCCTCCCCTATGACCGTTCCTGAGGGGGATTACCTCCCCCTGTATATGTTCATAGGGTATCAAGTCTCTTCTTGGTAACCTGCTGTCCTTCCTCTGAGTGCCACCAGGTCCCCCTCCAGGGGACGTGGTCAAAGTTGAGGCACCAGAGTATATGGGAATAGGGCTTCCTCAAGACCCAGCTATTCCACTCCTTGGAATATACCCAGAAGGTGCTCCAGCACACAACAAGAAAATTTGCTCAACCATGTTCATAGCAGCCTTATTCATAATAGCCAGAACATGGAAACAACCTAAGTGTCCATCAGTAGAAGAATGGATAAAGAAACTGTGGTACATATACACTATGGAATACTACTCAGCTATTAAAAACAAGGAATTCCCGAAATTTGTGGACAAATGGATTGAGCTAGAAATGATCATAATGAGTGAGTTAAGCCAGAAGCAGAAAGACTCAAATGGTATATACTCACTTATATCTGCACATTAGCCCAAGGGGCATGTCCCACGAAAGCCTTCACTTACCAGGAAACCGAGACAGAGGGGAGGACATTCTAGTGGGACTCTAGATGAGAGAATCATGGGAGAATGGCAAAGTAGAAGGATCCAGAGGGTCCTAGAAGCCTACAAGTAGAACATTATGATAGGCAGATTTGGGCCCAGGGGTCCCGCTCAAACTAAGGCACCAGCCAAGGACAATACAGGCGGTAAACCTTAAACCCATACCCAGATCTAGCCAATGGACAGAACACTCTCCACAGTAGAGTGGAGAGTGGGATATTACTTTCTCAACCATTTGGCTCTTAAGTGATGATACTCTGATGTTACCCTGCACGTTCAATTCTCTAAAGTTTATCCAGTGCCCCTCCTCTTTTCTAGATTCTGTGATAACTTTCTTTGCTTGCGTTCCTTTAATTTTCCTTCCTTCCTTCCTTCCCTCCATGTCCCCCTTTCTTTTCTTTCTCCTCCTTCTCTTCCTACAGCTCCTTCTCCTCCTTTTTTGGAGACAGGTTCTCTTTCTATAGACGAGTCAGTATCCTGATGCTCACTCTGCCTGTAATGCATTGAGATCTGCCTGCCTCTGATTCTCATGTGCTGGAATTAAAGGCATGCACCACCACACCAAGCATTCTCTCTCCTTCCTTTCTCCCATCCATCCTCTTCCTCTTTCTTTCTTTCTTTCTTTCTTTCTTTCTTTTGTCTTTTCTTCCTTCCATCTTTTGTTGCTCTTCCCTTTGCTCTTCCTTTCTTCTTTCCTTTTATTTTCTTTCTTACCTTCTCCATTTTCTCTTCCTTCCTTCTTCATTTTGGAAGTAAGGTTTTATTACGGAGAATATAGGCTGGCCTCGAACTCAAGATCTTCCCAAGTCCTAGGAACTGTAAGACATGTGCCATGACACCTAATAATTTATTCATTTTATATTCATTTTTTCCTCTTCTTAAAACATTTACCAGAAGTGCCTATGACTTAAACAATTTAGACCCTATTTATCTCTTCTGAGTTCCTAAGGGTATAGTCACACTGACGGCTCTATTTTTTTTTTTGTCACTCTGTATTCTGCTTGCCACCTCCCTGTTTCTTTCACTTGCCTATCAGCCTCAAAAATCAATGACCATATGTGATTCTAGTGCTCCATTGAAACTGATTCCATACTTACTAAAGAAGTGTCTAGACTTGGGTGGCAGTAAGCATCAATGTCTGAAGGTAAGGGGGAGGAGTGGATAGCAGCAAGAGGTTGGGGCAGTTGGTAGCAGTGTAATGCACCTCCCACATTTACTTCTTGCCCCTGCTGAATGTGTGAAAGACAGCTCACCCCTGCTTCCAGACAGTGCTAATCCTGCTAGACCCATCTGACCCAAGGCCTTGCCCTGAGTCTCATCTTTGGAGTCTCATTTTCACTTGGCAAGATGAAAGTAGGGCATACTTTCATCGTGGATTTTCTCGGCTTCAGGATGGGTGTTGGAACATAGCATAGAGCCTCAGGAAAATGTCTCGGAAGTCACAGATCAGGCTAGAAAGGTAGGTCTTTGTCCCTCCATTTGAAAATGTGCCCACTCATCTGAAATGTTGCAAAGCACAGGGAGACTTGGGCAGTGAGAGGTAAGCAGCTGGATGGAGAGAAAGCGCTCCCCTTTAATCCTAGCACTCTGGGAGGCAGAGGAAGATGACTCTCTATGAATGTGAGACTAGCCTGGTCTACAAAAGTGAGTCCAGGACAGTCAAATGCTGTCTCAGAGAGAGAAATGATGTCCCAAAATACCAAACAAGAACAACAACAACAACAACAACAGCAAACCTGTCATTATTCAGTGTTATTGATGCAGTGCTGTCTAGGATATATGCGATCTTGTCCTCAGGATCTTATATCTTACATGGGAACCCCAATTCCACTGTCTTAAAATTCTGGACACCATTAGCTATACTTGGTGGATTATAAAAAATAAATAAAGAGACATGAAATTGGGAGGGGGATTATTTTGGGGGAATATATTGAGAATTGGAGAGGCACATAAGAATATATATATACATATAATATATACACACACATATATATATATTCATGTGTGTGTGTGTGTGTGTGTGTGTGTGTGTGTGTGTGTGTGTGTGTGTGTGTGTATTCACTAGGCAGCAGCATGAACTATCAAGAAAAGAAAGATCTCTACTACATGGTCAGAGCTCATTGTTATTATCGTTGGGTGTCTATGACATATTCCCCCAGCCTTTAGATTTTCAATGCTGGCATTTCATAAATGCTAGGTAAGCAGTCTACCAAGGAACTACCCTCCCAGGCTTATATATATTCCATTTAAGGAGTGACTGATGAATGATGGAGGAGCAAGAAAAATAGAATCCAAGGGGAAATCAAACAGAAGACAAACTTTCCTGTCTTTTCATTTCATGCCCACCACAGTGGCCTGACACAAGGACTTCTTTACCCACCTCTGTCTTTTCATTACATGCACACTACAGCAGGCTGACACAAGGACTTCTTTTCTCACCTCTGAATTCTACCACCTAGACTCTTTTTTTATGCGATATGGTCAGAAGAATATTTCTTAGGGCTGAAAAAAAATGACACTTGGACCCTTCCCAAGGATAGCTCAGTTATTGGGTAAATATAGGGGCAGCCTCACCCTGGCAGTGTGTTGGCAGCTGCCCTGGAAAATAAAAACACAGGCCGTTTATACATTCAGGAAGCTGAAGTGTTTTATGGGTGCAGTCATCAAAAGCAAACAAAGACAGGTTTCTGGACAATATCTACAGGAAGCCATTTACCTGGACAATAGAAGCCCAAGAGGAAATTTCATAGTCTTCAAATATTTGAAGGACCATCATGTGGCAAGAGGACCAGCCTGGTTTGGGGTGGCGACAGGGAGGGGCAGCAAAGCCGGTGGTAAGAAATGAGAGGGAGGCAGGTGCAGCTTCGTGTCTGGAAAGAACATTCCAACAATCTCAACTGGACAGGGAAAGAATGGGGTGGCTTTGGGTGGTATTGAAATACATTCTTCCACTGTTAGAAGAGTGCATGTGAGGGGGTGAAGACAATAGTTCAAGAAATGCTTTTTAAAATAATTGATTCATTTAACTAACTAGTACTTATTAAGCAAGCACTATATGATAGACATATGGGTGCTACACTGCAAAAGACGATAAGCAAATGAACAAAGAGACACAAAGATTGTTGTAACAAAGTGGGACTGACATAAATACCATAAAAATAAGGAACATGACAGACACAACAACTGTGTGCATTTCTGTATTTATATTTCTGCGTGTTTGCATGTACATGCATGCACATGTTGTGTAATAGAGCAATTGAACATTTTTTTGAATGGCTAGAGCACGTGTTCCTGAGGAGACAACTTTTGTAGTGAGGACTGTGACCAGAAAGGTCAACAAAGAACAGTGTAGGCATTGAAACTAGCTTGGTACACCCAGAACTGGATGCATGGGCAGTGGGCCTGGGCATAGTAAACAGCAGATTGAGGCAAAAGGTTATGAAGGTTGTTATTATTTATGGTGAAATACTTAGGTATCATGCAAGCAGGGCTGTATTTTCTGGGTGGAAAACTGAACTAACACACTGATTTAATTTTTTAAAAATTGTGTGTCTGTGTGTGTGTGTGTGTGTGTGTGTGTGTGTGTGTGTGTATGTATGTATGCTTGAGTGACCCATGGTGCTAATAGATAACCTGTAGAATTTTCTCCTTTCCATCATGTGGCTCCTGGAAATCACAGTCAAGTTTTGAGACTTAGCAGCAAGGATCATAACTTGCTGAACCGCTTTTCTGACTCTCAAGAGTCTTTTTAACTCTTTTAAGTAGATCAACATGCCCTGGGGCCATCCTTGGGATCCAGTTATCTAAGTAAGCTCTAAGATTCCTTTAATGGTAAAGACGTAAATCGATGTGAACTTCTACATAGAGTTGTGCTTCTGGAGCTATGCTGGCCATTGGGACTCTGCTAATGTGTTATCTGCACACCGGTTTATTAGATGGATGCAGGAAGTTTGATTCAAGTCAGTAGTCATTTGCTGGACTGTCTTCCATATGCAAGGTTGCAAGAATACACCAGGCATGGAGGGTGAAGTGCCTTGTCTGACAAACAGCAGGTACTCTATAAATGACTAAAGAAACAAACAGATGAATATGGCAGACATTCTAGTGGGTGGAGGAAAAGAGATTTGCAATAAATAGGTAGGTAAGAGATGCTGGCATTGTAGTCTCCCAGGGCGATGACTCTGACAGGAATTTTGTAAGCTGCCATTAGAAAGAATGGAAGAGGTAGAGCTTGGCAAGGTGTGTCTGCAGCCCCAGCTACTCAGCAAAAGGGAGGTTGTCAGGCCAGTGTGAACAACTTAGCGAGGCTGTGTCTCAAAAGGAAAACTAAAAAAGAAAATTGTTCTAGAGCTCCAATGGAGCACCTGCCCAGCATACTTGAGGCTCTAGGTTCAAATCCCAGCACCACACACAAAATTATTAACTATTTAAAGAATAAATGAGAGGTAGGACTTGTGAGTATAAAAGCTCCATGTGTGAGTTTGCGTGAAGGATTCCATATAAAATTCCTGAGGACAGAGACCATTTGTGAAATCTGCTGCATCTTGGTTTCCCAGCTTGCAGGCTTCTGGCTTCCAGAAGAATTTTGCCTCTTGTTTCATAAGGACAGCAGAGCAGACCTCGGGTTTTTAGAAAGACCTAGTAGCCTGAATGCTAGGCCTCCAGGGTTTTTCCTTTGGTGAGAAATCAGGGAATTTTTCTACCATCCAGCTCACTGCCCAGAATACCTATAATTCTAAGCCTTTGCAGATTGTAACAAGGCCAGATCACTCTGTGCTGTAGCCTGGGCTCACCTAGTCAAATAACCACCAAACTGGCAGGGAGCCACAGCAAAATCAGTCCCACCATTCTCCTGCCTTCCTTGTTCTAATCACCTGGGAGTGGAGTTCTGGAATTGCCTCTGGTCTACTGAACATACAGTAAAGCCTCTAAATGGAACAATCAATCCTTTTCTAGGGCTGACGAGTCGTTATTTTGGCATCTGGAATGATACTTAAATGTTTTGTACATTCCGGGAAAGGGAGAAAGGACTTTGATCTCCTAGGACAGACACTCAGAAAGATGCTAATATTCATTTCTTTTCTGTGTTGGTACCAGGTGAGAAGTATTATTACTAATTCATTCTCAGCACAAGAAACAGAGCTCCAGGTGAAGGGATTTATCAGGGACACAGAGCTTACTACGTGTCAGACTTTGATTCCTAACCCATCACCCAAATTTAGGACTTTTCTGGAATTTTTTTGAGGCAGGGTCTTTCTATGTAGCCTTGGCTGGCCTGGAGCTTACTATGTAGAGAAGTTTGGCCTTTAGTTCACATAGGTCCATCTACCTTTGCTTCCCAAGTGCCGGGGTTAAACCATGTACCACTATGCCCAGTTTTCTTCGTGGATTTTTGTTTTTTAATTCTAGAATTCTCTACTAAGCATGAATTATACTGTCTTCTAGGGAGAATTGGACCCCATGGATAATCTTGTGATTTCAGACATTTTGGGGTGGGGTGATGTCATTCTTTTGTACTTGTTCCCACCACAGTGGTAATAGCTAGCTTGTTTGCTCACTGGATCACCTGAAACACTTAGGAAAAGAAATCACCAATGCCTAAGTTCCACTCCCCAGGAATTCAGACTAAATTCCTAGGAAGATGGTGCCTGACCTTTTATTTATGCATACTTCCCTGTGGAGGACACATGTGTGTTATCTTTGATTCCTTAACAATTCTACTTTATTATGAATTTATTAAAGGAATATAACTCCCTTACAACTGGTCTACCCTAAATAGGAGGGAAAGGAGATTAAGGAGAACAAGAATAAAACCTTCTGAGTATCAGTCCCACAGGGCAAATCCCTTGGCATAATTCTCAGGAGACTAGCAGATCCTCTATCAGACAGAAGAAGCTGTACCATCCATAGAACGAACATAGAGGAATCCACCGGATCACCACAGCAGCCAAATCCTCCAACCTGGCTGTTG
The DNA here is from genome assembly GCF_964271855.1 of Acomys minous. Classification (NCBI taxonomy): domain Eukaryota; kingdom Metazoa; phylum Chordata; class Mammalia; order Rodentia; family Muridae; genus Acomys; species Acomys minous. The sequence goes on along the minus strand of NC_140493.1, from coordinate 42,719,432 downwards.
GGCAGGAACCTCTGATCTCTCTCACTCTGATTACCTGATATCACCTCCTAACTGATGGTCCTTTTTACAATACAATAACCCAAGCAGAGTCACTAGAGCCTGTCTTTTGTCTTGAGCTGAAATTCTCTCTCTCTCTCTCTCTCTCTCTCTCTGTCTCTCTCTCTCTCTCTCTCTCACTCTCTCTCTGATTTTTAGCAGTTTGTAGAGAAAAAATCTCAGTGGGGTCAAGCCACCCAAGATTGCTTTCACCTTGGGCCTAGCCTAAGGCAAGGCTACATTCTCTTCACAAATCCCCCTTTTCTATTAAAATAAATAAATAAATAAATAAATAAATAAAGGCAAAAAATAAGAAACATAGACACGCGCACACACACACGCTCATCAGGTACAAGTTACATGTACATAACCCAGTCCTTTTATATTTGACAATCTTGGAGAAAGTATTCCACTATCCTCTCAGAATGAGTCCTTTCCTAGTGTTCATAGTTTTCTAAAATCTCCTTATTAGAAATTACATTTTTCAACCTGTGAAAGTGTTTTTTATCTCTTAAACTAAAGCTTATAGTAACACTGTGGCTACCTTAGTCTTCAACCCCATCAGATATCCAAGAAGGAAATATTATCTAATATGAAGGAAGTGCACGCAAGCATCTTCCAAAAATACAGACAGGACAGAGAGAGTTGATAGCCTGGAGAGCCACATGTTTTTCTCTATTGTTGGGGTATCCAGTCTTCAGCCTGCTGGCCCAAAATATCTAACAGACTGTTCTGTGAAGCAGGAATTTTGAAGACCATATCTAAGTATTTTACCTTATCTATCTGTAGAATCATATCTATCTATTAAACATAGGTTGTATATTCCTGTGATAAAATTATACTAGTATTTGACATAATTATGAGTTGATCAACTAATAATTGACTTGCCTTATTTAATTATCCTAAACAGCCTGTAATAGCATTATCAGAGTATTGGAAGTAAACCATGTATTAATGGAATTGTATGTGTACAATACCTCATATTAGAGTAGAAATATAATGTGTGAAAAATAATATTAAAATTGAATTCTATTTCAGTATATCAAAATTAAACTTATTTAGCATCAATATACAAACTTTTATGTCAATGAATTAAAATTAACCTTATTTGTGAGTAACAATTAAGGCCTTAAGTTGAGCTGTAAATTCAATAATCTACTTTTTTTCTGTCATTCCTATATATTTCTATACATGTGCTGTGGAGAAGGGACTCCTGAATCCTGGGAAAGCAAAGAGAGAGACTGGGGCATAACCTTATGACCAGAAAGGCAATGACTGTAATGGTCATGACCAATATGAGATACTTTACACTATAAGTATCCCAAAGCAACTTATCCTCTGCAATGTACTGAATAACAGTCCCTTCAAAGATTATGTTAACATCCTGACTTCTGGAGCCTGTGATGTGACCTCATGTTGGACGAGGTCTTTGTAGATGCAATGAAGGTCAAAATCAGATCACTCAGGTGGGCCAGAACTGCAATGATCAGAGTGCTTTCAGAAGAAACAATATATATATAGTGAGAGAGAGAGAGAGAGAGAGAGAGAGAGAGAGAGAGAGAGAGAGAGAGAGAGAGAGAGATTTGATACCAAGAAAAGAAGCCACATGGGCATAGACAGATACAGAGACAGGAGCTGGCAAAGGACCAAGTCCTCAGAGACTGGGAGAGGCCAAAAAGGATTCATCTTTTTTCCCTCAGGGTATTAAGGGAAGGAGCATGACCCTGCTTTACTTTGAGTTTAGACATCTGGCTTTGGGATTTGTGACACACTACATTCTGCTGTTGGGAGGGAGCCACCCAGTTTGGGAAAATTTGCCATAGGAGACAAACTCATCCTCATCTTCACTCTAAGGCTGGATCTGTTTCTTTGAGTTCATTGAGGATGACACGGAGGCTCAGAGAGCCATACAGTGGAGGCACACTGGTGACTGTCCTTGACCTCCAGAGAGGCAAGAGTTGCCCACTGCCACATTTCTACTGGAGCCTGAGGGCTGTACAGACCCAGGAGCCCTGTCTGGCACTGTGTTTTCTGTTTCTTACATTACATGTTTGTATGATGTGTATGTAGAATATATGTATGTGTTGTGGTGCTTTTGTGTGAGTTGGGGGAGTGCATGTCCCATTGCTGGCTCACTTGATAATCTGTAACAATGTTTGTCTTTCGAAGAACTTCAAATCTGAAGAATACAGCTGAAGAATAATTTTTTTTAACTTTAATTTTTTGCCCACATGGATTTAATTCACACAGTATGCCAGACACATGCTTTAAGGTTTTATTGCACTGAATTCTTGAGGCCCACTTACGAGAAATGTGTTACATTCTCCATCTCACAGATACAGAAACAGAGACCAAGAGGCATGGAATACCTTCCCTAAGTCCATGCTTATCAGCAGAAAGAATGCAAATGCAAGTTGGTCAAGCGAAAGCCAGTTCTCTTAGATTCTTCATGAAATAATCTCCTACTGTTCCTCCACCATTTCTATTGGGGTGCAGATACTTTGAAGAAAAGGAGAGAGTGGAAAATGGCACCTATGAATTTTATGAGGTGCCCAGCACAGGCTTGCATAGGCTCCCTGTAAACATCTGATAAAGGAGGCTAAGGGTCATTGCATGCAAAATGGTGCCTGTGCATATTCCCTTTTTTGGAGGGGGGAGGTAAAGGATGGAACATAAGATCTTGAGCTTGCTAGGCAAGCCTTGGACCATATAACTATATCTCCAGCCTCTTAGATGCCATTTTCTATCAATCTCTCTATTTGATACCTTGTCACATCTGTGGTAATCTTAACACAAATCAGTGCTTGGCTACATTTACTATTATGACACCAAAGGCTTCTACACAGGCTGTAGAATGCTAAGCAACAATGTTTAGACAGAGTAGCAGCATTGGGGGCCTATTGTATACAACCCTTGTCTAGAGATTAGTGAGAAACCAGATTGGGGGGTGTACCAGCTCCTGCTTAGCCTCAGAATTCTGAAAAAGGAAGGTGGCCCTCCATGACAAGTGCTGGCACCAGCAAGGAGGAAGGAACGGAACTCAGCAAATGAGAGGGTCTCTCAAGCTCAGGTGTGCATGAATGCTGACCTTGCTCCTACAGTGCAAATTTGACCATGATACTCCTTTTTCTTTTTTTTTTTTTAAATCTCAGTATCCACAGCTGGGGGAAATCTTTTCCCTCCTTTTTTATTGAAGTTCTACCTTAGTTTTCTTCTGGAAGAAGTGTCTCTCCTTGTCCCCAAAAAAGCTAGGGTGGCACGTTCTACTTCTCTCAATTGATCTGTGGGCAAGACTTTAACACCAGCAATGCCTCATGCTTGCTTCACTTCCACACTGGCCTATGAGACTGAGTTTCAGGAGGGCATAATCTAACCCTTCTTATACTGTATCTCTCCTGTCTGCTTCTTCGATGCTTCCACACTGGATGATCACAACGCAAGCAGGACAGCAAAGTTGGGGTCTAATTGTTTGGGGCTCCACAATTTCAGTTTCCAGACATCCTTTTAGAGTTGAAGGGACTTATATCTAGGTTCTCAGTGGCAATTTTAGTTTTACTATTTTCTGGGTTTTTTTTTTTTTTTTTTTTTTTTTTTTTTTGGTGTGTGTGTATGTAGTATGGATGTACTTGGGTTTGTGTATGTGTGTATATGTGTGTATGGATGCATCTGTGCTTGTATCTGTGTTATGAGTGTGTGTGTGTGTGTGTGTGTGTGTGTAAGTACACATTTTCTTTCCCTATCCCAGTTTTCTACTCTTCTCCAGGAGAGTAGTTCAGCTGATTGCCTAATATGGTTCCAGCTCAGTGTCTCTGTATTTGGAGAAGGCAGCTTCTCGCTGCTGGTTTATGAGGAAATGGAAATGATTGTTCCTGGCAGTGAATCAAAAAACCGGAAAGAAAGGAGTTGGGAAGTGTAGAAGAAGAAATAGGTTCACAAGGAGGAGCTTGGACTCTTAGCGTTGCTGGTTGGGAGTTGCAAATGTTTATGTGAAAGGGACACAACATTTGTGTGTTATTTGTATCCAGGCATGTCTTTGCTCCTGGTGATACAGACTGCAGCCAAGGATCTCAGGAGTGGCATGAGGAGCCTGGAGGACTGCTAAAAATAAGACCAGCCATCAGAGGACAGAAACATACTTTGTGTCTGACACATAAACACTTCCTCAGACTTCTATGTAATAGGGAGAGGGATGGAGCCTTGGCTGTGAAAAGGGGATGGCAGGGGAAGAGAAGCCCTCTTGATGGAGAATATAGTCTCAGGCTAGTTTGGGGAAAGATGCTGCGGAGAACGGGTAGCTCTTAAGAAGGCTGGGATTTGGGAATTTTTGTTCTAAAGCAAGGGATCCCTGAGGTTAGATGAGCCAGAGAGGGATGTGGAAAAGAAAGCCTAGCATTACCCAGCACCAACTAAAGCCACGTATGGTGTTATCAAGTCCTGTGTGGAATCTTGCTTTCAAGCCAGAGAGGTGGGGTCACCGTCTCTGTCTTCGAACCATAGAACAAAAATGCAAGATGTCCTCAGGAATTTCCCAAGTCATTCTGCCAAGCAGCAGGGGCATAACGAATATTAAAAGAGCACACACAGGAGCTTTAGGATACAGAGGAATGGCCATGCATGTGATTGGTAGTGAATATTCCCTTGGCCAGAGGTTCCCTGCTCCTCTTCCCTATGAGAAATTGTGCTCATCCCTGAGAATCTGAGCTTCCTTTCACTGTGAAGGATGAGTGGTGTTCTTTCCTGCCTGGGTTTCCTGCCTTGATCTTTCTGTAATCATCTCTTCCTAGCGAGCTTCTGTCTACTTGACTGGAAAGCCCTGTGGAGCCGAGGAGAACAAGTATTGCTGCACAGTAAAGACATGTCCCAAGTGATCATTCTCAGTACTGGCTAAGGGTCATACAGGTACCGTGTGCTATAAGCTGGTGATATAAAGCAAGAATTCCTAGCCGGAAAGCAAAAGAGGAGAAGGACACTGTCCGGTACCCATGCGTGAGTACTGGCCTGGAATGATTCCCAGATAGCACGTGTTCAAGTGAATGGACCTCTGCAGAACTCTGTAGGGAGAGTAGAGGTTGGGATGTGGTCATACCTGCCTCTTCTTGGGGGTAGTGGTGGTCATCCTGAGTCAAACACACACACACACACACACACACACACACACACACACACACACACACACACACAAATGCCAACCTCCTCCACCCAGGTGGATCTGCATTGCAATTCTTGCATCAGGATTGCCCACTCTATCAAACTAACACTAATGTGAGGAGGCTACACCAGGGCTAAACGCCATCCTCTGTTGCTGTTTGTCCCCAGACCCATGCAACAGCTCATGTCCCCTCTAATTCTCATCTCTGTCTCTCTCCTCAGAGATCTGGATTCCAGACAAGAGCTCTCTGCCCATGGACTTCTGAGATTCCAGCCCTAGATTCAACGTGGCTTCTGTCAGCCGACCAGAGGTGGGATAATGTAGTGAAGACGACTACACGAGTCAGGGTTGGAAGTGGCACCAACTGCTTCCTCCCACACTGGGTTGTTCTAGACAGTGCAAGTGAGGCTGAGAGACAGCTGTCATTTTAGCCGTGTGCCAGAGAGGATTATGGAATCTGAGGCCTGCTAAGCTAGTCCCTGGGATAACAACTCAATTTAAACAGCGAGGCAGATGTGTGTCAGAAGTTTCAAGTCACCCAGACAAGGTTACGAAGTCATACTGTAGGCTTGATGCAGAACACATAAGCCTATCTGCCTGTCTTCATCACCACACACAGTCAAGGTGTTGAATGTGTCAGTGGCTGGCAATGCTGAGGTTCCCATTTGTGGTAGGTGGTGCACCTTTACAACCTTATGGGTGAGGTTTTACATAATCAATGCATTGGCATTCTTCCTCACTTGGCTAATGCATTCTTTATAGGGGAATTATAAAATAAAATGTAATAAATGCCCTTAATCTACTCTTTGCAGGGACTGCTTGTACAGGATTTGCCTAGATTTCAATGCTGGAAGCATGGACACCTATGAAGATGGGAGTGGAGCAAGCAGGCTAAGTAAACGGGATTTTCAAATAGTGCCAGGGCCTTTTCTCCAAGGCTATGAATTTATACTTGAACTTCTGAAAAAGTTGGGTGGCGTGACCATGCACCTTGCTCTCCTCTCAGGGAACCTCTGGGTAGCCTCAAGGCAACTCATTTCTGAGAGCGGACACAAAAGTTTCAAGAGTGGCTTGGGTGTGAGATTTAGTTTTTTTGTCTTAGTTTGTTTTTCTTCTCCCACCCTCTGTATATTCACATCTCCTCCCTCTGCAGTTAGAGTTCCCTGTTCCCATTTTCCCATTTCTCCCTTCACAGCACATGCGTCCTCCTATCCACCTCTCTAAATGAGGTCTTTTTCTACCAGTGGTTTTGAACAAGTACATTCATCTCTCTAATCCTTTTTTTTTTTTCTGTTCCGTAGAGTGAGGATAGTAGTGTTTGGCTGAATTTTGATGAGTGCTTCATGTAGAATAAAGCTTGTATGTGTCAGACTTTGCTCATACATTTGCCGTCATTGAACAAACTCCACCTCGGTTTACCTTAGCCAGATCACCATGAAGTCCTTACAATTATCTTTTCTGCAAGTCTACTCTTCACATGCACATCCCATGGGGTTCTCAGTCTTTGCTGCCCAACCACAATCAGACTAGCTTAGGACTGAGGCTTATTTGGGAAGGTTGGGTAGCAAAGAGAGAGAGAGAGAGAGAGCGAGAGGGAGAGAGAGAGAGAAGAAAATATCTCCATATTGTGTGCAAAATGTGTCCACAATTGTTCAACATTTTTATTGTATGTATTTTTGTTGCTTTTTTCTGTTTATTATAATTTATACAGATTATATGATGATTGTTGACTCCTCACTTGTATATTTCCATTCCCCACCCCTCCTTCTTTCACCCAATCTTTCTCCCCTTAGACCTCTGCCAGAAGGGGACCTCCTCCCCCACATATGACCACAGCCTATCAGGTCTCATCCGGATAGTCTGTTTCCCCTTCTCTATGTGCCAGCAGACATCCCCACTAAGAGGAACTGATCAAATTGGGGGCACCGGAGTTCACGTCAGAGGCAGTCAAGTTCTCCCCACAACCGTGGAGAACGTGCTGTCCTTTGGCTAGATCTGAACAGGGGGTTTAGGTTTACTGAATGTGTTGTCCTTGGTTGGTACAGCAGTTTGTTCAGACTCCCCCTGGGTCCAGATCAACCAACCTTAATGGTCTTCTTGTGGGGCTTCTAGACCCTCTGAGTTCTTATATCCCCCCATTCTTCCATACCTATCTCTCCTGGATTCCAGCAGAGATTCCTAGTGTCTGTCTTGAACCCCCTCTGAGTTCAGAGGACATCACTTTTGGGCTAATAGCCACTTATAAGTGAGGATATACCATGTCTGTCTTTCTTGGTCTGGGTTTTCTCACTCAAGATGATCCTTTCTAGTTCCATCAATTTGCCTACAAATTTCAGTGTTTCCTTGCTTTTAATATCTGAGTAGTATTCCATTGTGTAAATGTACCAAAGATACAAAATATATTAGTGAAATGCTGATAGATATAAAAATGAGCGCAAAATGTACACGAGGAACACGTCTCATGTGAATGAAGATGACGTCAATGAAGATGACGTCATGAAGATTATGTGAATGAAGACCTGTGCTATTTGGAACAAAGTAGGTACACAAAACCAGAGAGAAAATATGTGCTCCTGGCTTCACTGGAAATACCCAAATTTTCTTTTCAGTGTCTACTTCTTTTCTTTATTTTTTCTTTATTTTTTTCCTTGGAGAGAATCATCGTGTTTGACAGCTTCTCTTGACTAATGATTTAAAGCTGAAGTAAAATGCATTGAATACTACAATGTACCCTACAAGTACATCGTATGTACAAGTATTATTTGCCAATTAAAAATGGTAAAAATTTAGCCGGGCAGCAGTGTCGCATGCCTTTAATCCCAGCACTTGAGAGGCAGAGGTAGGAGGATCGCTGTGAGTTCAAGGCCAGCCTGGTCTACAAAGTGAGTCCAGGATAGTCAAGGCTACACAGAGAAACCCTGTCTTGAAAAAAAAATTAAAATAATGAAATATATTTATTAAAAATGCCTAATTGTATGAGTTATTGCTTAGTAGCTCCAAGAATCTGCATCAGGAGGGAATGGGGGAGTCCTGCCTTGTTCCTCCCATCTCTGTTGGCTGGTGGTTAAGACTTGTAGGCAGCTTAGTATGAAAGACACGTGGGAGTGTGGATGAGAGACAGAGGAACAGAGAGAGAACGAGGAAATTGGTTGGGCTGAGAGAGGACACTAAGAACACAAAAGTGCAGCCAGTCCCTCATTCTAGACGTTTAGAGGCAAAAGCCACCTTAAGGATGATGTGTGAGCCAACTGACGGAGAGAAACCGAATCTACGTAGTGGGACAAATGGATAAATTTACTTTTGAGGAGAGAACTAGGCTACAGATAGTAAGAGAACGTGCTATCCAGTTGTGGAAGCTTCTAGGAGTTTGGTATTCTTCGATTATTGAGTAAAGTGTTAGAGGTCAGCTTGAATAACGTTGGAAGGGCGGCCTGGGAGATTTACACAACGCCTGTGACAGCATGTAATAACGAGCTGGTGAACCAGTGTGTAGTCGTCTCCAAGAAGGCTTCCTTAAGCTTGTGCAGGGAACACGTGGTGGGTTGCCTTCTGAGATGGCTGTGGTCACAGCCCAGAAGAAGGCCAGTTTCAGTGCTAAACATGCCGCATTAGTGCCAAACATTCCTCAACCAAAAACGGAAGTGCAGTCAGTTTATCATGTCTCTCTCCACCCTTTGATATGCGTCCAGGCTTGTCACCTGCCTGGTTTAGTGGAACTGACTTCCTTCTTGAAACAATCTCAGCTCGGTCCTAACACCAGATAGAGTGTGTTCCTGGGCCTAAGACCTGGATGTCTGTTACAGCTCTTTGGTCCAAAGTCACATTCGAAGCAGTGGACGCCGCCCCTTTGCCAAACAATTGTCAGTCCCTGGCACTGCTCTTGGGGAGCTTATCACACGGGGCCTGGTGGAGCTTCCTGTCATAACTTTGCACAAGGCATGAGGTTATCTTTCGGGGGAAGCTTTGGAGTTGAGAATAGACCTGCAAGCCCTTCCCTGCGGCCCATTTCATCCCTAGATGAGTGGTGAGGAAGATGAAAAGGGCCCTGCCCAGGTTGTTAAGGTTTCTATTATCAGTTTCTTGAGCCCGCATCAAAAAGCCATTTGTGACAGGCATTTAACACGATTGAAGGATCCAGGCCATCTGAGTGCTATTGCAGCAAGTTTATCTGCATTTGTAAACTCCCCCCAAGGTGCCAGCTTCCCACCAATGACCTGTTTTTAGCCATGAGCATTAGAGAGAAGAAATTCTGCCTGGGACTAAGGCATTTGGCCATATCCGTCAGGCTGAGGGGACGCCACTGGGTCTGGGAGAAAAGAGTTCTTCTGTAATTAACTCATTCAACTCTCCTCCGAATGGGCAGAGCTCAGGCTTCTGTTTTCTCCGGCTGTGAGGATTTACAGCTTTGGTCCTCATAAGCGGAAGGGGAATGGCTTCCTCTTGTCTTTCGGGATCACAGTGAGGCTGAGATGCCAACGCACAGTGGATGGCTATCCCGTCCCCATCTGGTGACATGTGTACATGTTTCCACCGCCCCCACTTGCGCCCCACCCGTACTCCCATGTCTTCTCCGATCAGAAAAGGAACAGAAAAGAGAAATGTATATGTAACTGGCATAGATGAGGTTTATAAATAAGACGCAGATTCTAACCGAAAATATCAAGCTTCAAATTTGGGTCTTTTAGTTTTTCTTAAGCAGACCACATTTTTACATATATAATCTATTATTCTATCATAGATATATAATTTATTTTTCTTTTTGTAGCTTTTTTTTGGTAATAAAGCTAGGTATATTAAATATTTGGCATTTTATCCAAACCAAGTTCTCTAGATTTGTCTAAGGCCACTGAGAACTGCAACACCCAGTGCTTAGCTTTCCAGCATGTGGCCTCTGAATCCCATGACTTTTTCTTGCTTTATTTTTCTATAACACTTATTTGTGCAATAAAGTAGCCAACAATTGATCAATGTGTAGCCCAAGAAACTTTAAAGACAATTATTTTCTTTACAGATGATCACTGAAATTTATTCTATCCGTTTAGTTTTCTGGTAGGGTAAGAATAGTTGTTGCTGACAGTAGCCGGCAACTTGTAAAGAGAAATACAATTTCCTTTACCTTTTCAAATTACAGTTGAGTCTCAGTGCTTATGAATAAGTAAGGAAAATCATGATCTAGTGCTTAAATATTTCACCTGACACACCATAAAAGTAAGTACCAAGTGACTGAGACATGAACAGACAGGTGATAAATAGATTGATTTATGTCAATTTATGTTCCAAAATCATAGTAAGAATCCTACACTGTGAAACATTCTGAGGTATTTCTGTGCTTTTCTACGTTAAAAAAAAAACAAACCCAACATTTTCTTTCCAATATCAAAATATACCGTAGAAACATTTTAAATGTCAGAGACACTAACATGGAGAGAATATGCAAATTTGAATATCATTGAATTAATTTCCATTTCTTTTAAAAATGTATTTAGTTTTCACAATTTTACTCATATATAATATACTTTGATCATAATCTCCCCACTATCCTCTCTTATCTCCTACTCCTTCAAACCAAATGCCTTCTTTTTAAAACAAGTCTCTCTCATTCTTCTGGCCTCTCTTTCACTGTGTGCCTCACTGAGTTTAGTTAGAGTGTCTCTTATGAACATTATGTAGGAGATCATTTATTTGATCAAAGACAGCTTACCAGGGGCCACAGCACTGGGCACTGTGACTCCTCTGATCAATCGTTAACTTTCTATCCCTGCTCAGGGCTGATTAGTCCTCATAAGCCCCTTCCCCAGTCACATGAATTGTTGATGGGCTCAGCCACTGCTGCTGTGGGTTCCTGGGTGTAGTTTCAAGGCACCCCAGACATGAGCAGTGACTCACAGCAGCATTTCTTCTTATCCTCATGCTCTTACATTCTTTCTACCCCTCTCACATGATGTTCCCTGAGCTTCGGAGGAGATAACATAGATGCCATGTTTAAGACTGACATCTCAACAATGACTTATTCTCAGCACATTAACCCTAACCCTAACCCTAACCCTAACCCTAACCCTAACCCTAACCCTAACCCTAACCCTAACCCTAACCCTAACCCTAACCCTAACCCTAACCCTAACCCTAACCCTAACCCTAACCCTAACCCTAACCCTAACCCTAACCCTAACCCTAACCCTAACCACGTATGAATCTCAATTAGCCATTGCCCACTATAAGCAGAAGCTTCTCTGGCTGAGGCTAGTCTCCCTGCTCTGCAGCACTCACCTCACTCCAACCTCTTAAGCTACACAACGTGGAACATCATTCTCTACCAGATGATGCTGGGATGTTTCCTTCTCCATCTCAGCATCCATTTCCTAGACAAGGTGCTAATATAGAGTGTTTTAATGGCTTCTTTTGATTTTTTTTTTCTATTCCTAATGCTCTGTATCATCTATCCACTGCACTGGTCACCCAAACTTTCCCTTACCCATTGTCCAACATACCCTCAGTTGCCTTGATGCTGTCCTGAGTTGTAGGGGTTATTGGTAAGTAGATATGAGCTCGAACCTTCCAAACTACCATTTTGAGATGATTAATTGATTTAATCTCCTCGGACCTAAATTTCTTATCTGTATAAAGAGAGATAAATCATGGAGAAAAGAAACACAGGAACTCAGCTATTTTCTAAAAACATTTGACTGATGAACACTGGAATTTTATTGTCATATGTTCATATATACCATATTCTTTTAATTTTTTTAGCTCTTTAACAAATGGTAAGCATTCATCACATGTGAATAGTACTAACGCAGTCAGCTCAGATCTGACCTTGGGCTGTGTAGTTTGTTCACCTCATTCTAGTTTTTTTTTCTTTTTTTATGATCCAGCCTCCAAAGCCCTTCTCTTTAGATTTTATCATTGAGACTGAAAGGGAACACAGACATTGATTTTAGTATTTATGCAGCTGCAGCCTCCTTTGGCCAGTGATGCAGAGAGAGGTGCCCATGAGTGCTGCCTCCCATCAGCCTCAGCTCATAGGCAGACTGTTTGACACTGTCTCTGGAAATATTGTTAACAGATGGCTTGTTTATTTATCTCATATACATAGGTCTCTTACTCAGTTTTTCTCTTCCTCTTCCATGTTGATCCTTGAGCCTAAGGGAGAGGAGCTTGATAAAAAAAAAAAAATCCCATTTAGGATCAAATTCCCCAAATCTCTAAGGTGAGAGATGCAAATCAAGATGTGTAAATCTCTAAGGCAGAGAATGCTTGAGTTGATTTATTATTCCTCTGCCCTATGGCTCAGTCAAACAATCTCAGTGTTACTTATTCCTTTTCTCACTCAAGCCCTCTGTATTGGTTTTCTTGGCTCCTCCTTCTCAGTTATGTCTCCTTTTCTGTAATATCCTTTAAAACAACTTACGTTTTTTATTACTTTTTTTTTTTTACATTATATTCTTTTACAAGCATATTCTTTCCCCTTCTCCAGATCCTCCCAGATCCTTTCCAACATCATATTCTGTCTTTCTACCCCTTGGTCTTTCTGTTTCTCTCTGTCTTTTTGTCTCTGTCTTTCCTTCTCACTGTCTCCCTCAATACAAAGGTCAAAACCAACCAACCAACAAATACCATCAAGACAAACATTTATCAAAACAAAAGCAAAACCAAAACCCAAAAAACAAAAACAAAACATTTAGCTAAAAGCACATAAAACATGGCATCTTTTTTGTGTTGTCCAAGTGCACCTGGTTATGGGATCAGCCTTGGTGTGTGTTCAAGTGTGTTGAGGTACCCAGTGGTACTACATTACAGAAAACTGATTTTTTTTTCCCAGCAGGTGTCAATTGCAAATAGCTTCTTGGCTAGGATGGGACTCTATGCTTATCTCTTCTTTTCAGTGTTGGGACTTTGTCCTGTTTGAACCTGTGCCGGACCCACACATGTTGTCACTGTCACTGTGAGTTTATATGTGAATCAGTCCTGTGTCTGGATGCTCCTCTTTCCTTGGAGTTATTTATCATCACTCTCTTTTACAATTTCCTACTTTCTCTTCCACACAAATCCGTTAGCCTTAAGCGTAAGGGTTTGATGAAGACATCCCATTTAGGGATGAGTGCCCCAAAGTCTCTCTTTGTAAATTGTCCATTTGTGGGTCTTTGCCAATTGCCACCTATGCGTGAAGAAGCTTCTCTGATGAGGATTGTATGATGATGAAGGACTCTGATTTATGGGTTTATCAATATGTGACTTGGAGTCATTCTATTGCTATATTCATTTAGCAGCATAATGGTAATAGGTTTTCCTCTAGAATTCATGACTTATCTAGTCTCAGATCCTTGGCCACTTTAGCAGTGTCATGTATAGGTTACATCTTATGGAGTGGGTCTTAAAACAAATTTTAAAAAGTGGTAGTTATTCCCATAATATTTGTGCAACTATTGCACCAGTATAATTTTCCAGCAGGTCTCTGTTGTTGGTCACAGGATTTGTGCAAAGGTGATATTGATGATTTTTTTTCCTTTTCATAGTGTGAAAAGTGTCATTCAGTACCATGAATACAAGTCAGCAGGAGGGAAGATTCTAGCTGGGTAGCAGCTTGATTTCTCTATGTTCAGTGGACTAAGTGAGACCTATCTTTAGCCTTAGCATCAGGTTGTAGAGAGTAACCAGTAGCTTTAGCAATAGCTTGCAATATTTGGGAGCTGGAGTGAGTGGATTATTCATACTGCAATGTTTCATGTTTCTGAAAAAGGTAACTATAGATTCTGCAAAGTTGCATTATCTACCTCATGCCTAACATTCACTTCCCAAGAAGATGAACACGGCACAGTTAAAACACACAAACATGTACATTTATCAGAACTGTATTTAGGAAGAAAGACAAAGTCCTTGATGATAGAGTGCTTGGCTTCTTTTGTTATCTGTTCAGTGAATGACTTGAGACATCAGGCCTATGGGACCTCAGTTTTCCCAGCACAAACTAAGAACCATACAAATAACATCTGGCTGCCAAAAAAGAGATAGGGTGATCTCCCCCTTTAGTGGGAAAAGGATCAGATAACATGTGACTGTCTTTAATCTGCTTCTAGAGTGGTCCTGGAGGAAAGATGCAGACACTCAGCCCTACCTATATGCAAGCTGGCTGCTGAATCTAAACACTCAATAAAATGACACACAGCTGTTTTCTTTGAGGAATTTACTGCCTGAGAGGAAGTGCATAGAGATAGATAAGAAATTCCATTGAGTGGGGTTAAATTCCAGACAGTGGGCGACAAGAATGGAAGAAAGTTTAAACTGTCATTTTACAAGGGGGAAGCTTCCTTGAACAGATGAGCTTTCATCCTGCCTTTAAAAGTCCAGGGAAACAACTGCCTGATGACCCTGGGTCAGATGGTCCTGTAGATGGTTTCTCTTAGGTAGTGAGATGGGGTGGGGCTCTTTGCTGCAGGGTGTGGCTCAGGATGTGCATGGAGGTGGTTGTGTGTCTCTTGATGGATAATTCATGGGTGTGTGGCTGTCTGATGACAGACTAAGGGTTGCTCTGAAGTAACAGGTGATGTGTTTGCACCTATGCCTTGAGAAACACCAGCTTCAGGGCTGGAAGAGTCTGAAGGATGTCAAGCCAACTCTTTGTCCTTTTCACAACTCACAAGTGATTTAATGAGGACTTGTCCAAACCACTCAGCTAATTGGACTACAGCCTCCTCATCCGAACAACAAGTTCCGTAGTATAAGGCCATGTAAGTTCTGGGTGAACTGGTTAACATCACAGAGTTGAGATAACACACCCACTGACCCTACCTGACTTGGGACAGGAAGAAGAAGGCAGCAAGAGTTCAAGGAAGATAGAAGTCCATGTCTATGAACAAGGGTTAGACTCGGTGCCAAGTGCAGCTTTGGAAAGGGCTAGTTAATCTGAACCTGCATTTTCATTGTACTTCATCAGACTCTACATTTAGAATTTTCAAATAATATTAAGATTCTTAATTTCTATTTAAACCAACAACAACAGAAAAAAACCCTCCAATTTTTAGTTTGTTCTTTGGGAAGGGTCCTTCTGTTCTCATACGCTCTCCTCATGTGGAAAGTATAGATTGGCTTAAAAAAAATCCTAGGTGAGTTTCCAAGGACAGAGAGGACCTCTACCCAGAATTAAATTCATGCCAATAGAGGCACACAGTTTCTTGGCCTGGGACTCTGACTCATAATTCAGTATGCTAACTGCAGGGTAGCATTCTCAGCAATGCCCTGGCCTCTTCCTGTCCCTGCCTGCTATGTGGCCATCTGGGTTGGAGGGCATCTCTTTGGCTGGAGAGATGTGATGTCTGGTTTAGTCCCTCAGTGTGGGAGTCCCTTCCCACAGACAACATGGTGCCAAGTGCAAACCCTTGCTACGTGCCTGGCAGGTATTTGTTTATGTTTCTGCCCAGGAGGAAACACCCTGGACTTGCCCTGGAACCATACAAATAGCATCTGGCTGCCAAAAAGGAGATAGGGTCATCTCCCCCCTTAGTGGGAAAAGGATCAGATAACATGCGACTGTCTTTAATCTGCTTCTAGAGTAGTCCTGGAGGAAAGATACAAAAAGGTATCCACGTAGCCCAGTGTCACAGTGACATACCACGAAGGCTGTGCCACTCTTGGCTATGTGTCATTAGTTATTGTTTCTGCTTTTCTATGGGAGGAGAGTCCTGATTTTCTCTCAACTCCATACAGCATTGGAGGAAAGATTTTCCGAGTGAGCTTTTGCTTCCCTCCTCTCTCCAACGCTGTGGGGGCCTCCTTCTCTTTCCTGATAGCTCTTGCGCATCAGTGAATGCAGCAGGGAACGTTACTGTGCGTAAACTTTACTGAGATGAGGCTACTGGCACTGGGCTCGGCTTACAGGTGACTCCACGGAACTGCCAAATGGTTTCTGGGGCTTAATGATCTTCCCCAGGGTGATCATGCCTCCATCAGTCTGTGTCTTGGGAGCTGTCTTGTGCTGCCTAACCAACCACCTGTCGCTCGAAACCCACTCTGCAATTTGCGCCACAGCTCCCAAATGGGGAACAGAGGCGCTGCTCTGGTGTTTGATTACTAGAGTTATTACTTCAGAAGGCTCCAGCCAGGAGCACTAAAGGAACAGGAGTGAAGAGAAGCCCACCACGATTAAATATTCATCGAACAGTCACACCGCGAGTGTCAGAAAATGACAGCGATGCCACATAAAATAAAATGGATGCCGAGGTTCCTGGAGCTACAGGGGAATGCGGCCTCCTTCCACCCCCTTCCCCACACCTTTCATCAGATGGATATATTTCTCTCTGCACTAAAATATTCTTGCTGTCTGAAGCAGCTTTTCCAAAGACCTACTCCTGACTTTTCAAATTATATGCAAGTGACAGCTGAATAGTCCTCATGTGCTAAGAAGCCACATTCACAGTATGGACAGATTGCTGAGCAAAGAGGTCACCCTGAGGCTTCCTGTGATCCAGGACCTGGGCTGGCCAGACCCTGCACATTCGCACTGATGCTACGCCATGCCTATATGCCTTCTTTGCCTGGGGAATAGATGGCCATTCACTTGAGATGGTACCCTTCAACCCTTTCCCGAGCTCTGAGCACTTGACTTTCTTTTTCTGTTGATAATGCCATACATAGGTATGCTTATTTACAGCATTTAGATCCCTTCCCCTCCAAGTTTTCCTTTGTACTCCCTCAAATTTTTGAGTTCTATAATTCTTATACACACCTATGTATATAACATATACATATGTAAACATTTCCTGGGTCCAATTAGTGCTGTTCTTAGATACAATCCCAGGGCTTATTGCTTAGCCTTGGGAAACCCTGGAGAAAACAGATTTTTCCTTCCTCAGCAGCTATTGATGACTTGCCTGTGGGTGGGGCTGTGTGAAGTTTTCTTCAGTTCCTTGTTGGTATTTTGACAGATGTCGTCTTGTGCAGATTTTGTGCATGTTTTCACTTTTGGAAGCTTGCACAGCATCTTCTCATACCGTGAGAGCCAGCCACCTGAGAGAGCTTCCAGGTGAGTTCCAGAGAGATTCTTCAAGTCCTGTGATCAAAGTATATGGGGTCTCAGCAATTGGGCCTTACACTCAAGTTCTGGGAGGCAACCAAGGGCAACGGCAACATATTATATTGTTTTGGGGGTACACTGGAAACACATGACCAACAGTTCTGAGAAAGGTATCGCTTGCCTAGCATTGCTGGTTTTTGTTAGATTGTTTATGGCTCCTTGGTAGAACCACCCTGTGTAGAATAACTCCTTGTAATTAATATATATGTATATACTGTATTATATATGTATATATTGTATATATAAACACATATGTGTATATATAATGTAATATATATATATACAGTATATGCATTTAAAGTATGCTTATAAGGTAATGTTAGTGTTCCCCTTTCCAAAATCTCTCTTCCCCTCTCTCCTTTTGCATTATCCTTCATAGCCTTCCCCAGTTAATGTCCTCCATTTTTCCTCTTTCTCTTCATAGCACCTGTGCCCTACTATCCCCTCAATGTGCCCATCTTAATCGCCACAACCTGAATATGTAACTTACATGGTAAAGGGACATAGCAGATTCCGCTGATTCCTGAATCTTGACTCTTGGTTTCCTTATTGAGCTTCATAGGTTTCTTATAAGAAGGAGAAAGGAGCTTGGTACCAGAGGGTATGATGTGATAGCGGAAGCATGGGGAAAGAAGAGGTCAGAAGATGGCCTCACTTCTGATTTTGGAGGAAAAGACCACAGCACGCGATGCCAGTTAGCTGCAAAATCTGGCTAGTGAGAGCACGAACAGCATTTCCCCCAAATCCCTGGGAAGTAAGGAATCCATCCTAGCCATTTGCTTCCTAGCCCAGTAGAGCCAAGTGGGGCTCCTGACTCCTGAATCTCAGAGAGCAAATTTGTGTGACTCTGTGACACTGAATGTGTGGTAGCTGTTACAGCAGCCATAGAACACAGAACACAGTCACCTACCAGGAGGCTGGGATTCATGGGAAATGGATGGACCCCTACTCTGACTAGCTGTGGGACTGGAGACAAGCTGGCTAATCTCTGTGGTTCTAGTTTTCTTAAACCTTAGCAATGAAGAAAAACAGTTGTAGTTCAGACAAAGCTGGGCTTCTGGCACCCCACATGTACCCGGTCACATGACTACTTCCCCCAGAAGTGCCAATGAAATTCTCATTCTCAGTAGAAGCAAGCTTCGTTCAGATACGTGTTCCAATCCTTCCTACTTCTGTTACTTTTCCTACTTTTCTATGCGTAACAGGGTGTTCAAATGTGACCATCGCTGTCTCAGTTCATCAAAAATCAAGAAAGAATCCCCCTTTCATTCCAAGGGGAGTTCTGGGCCATACTTGCAGGACTACAGTGAAACAACCTTCGACGTCATCACCGTCTTCAGGGAAGAGAGGTGATGCCTAACTAGGAATGTCTCCTGTGCGACTGTGTAGCCTTGCATACATAAAGACTGCTCACTCCTGTGCCCTCGTTCCTTCCCTCATTCTCTTCTCCCTCCCTCCTTTTCTTCTCTTCTCATTACTGCTTTTATTCCTTGACTTTCCTTGGTGTTTATTTATGTTTTTTTTCTCTCTCTCAATAATTGTCCTTTTTTTCCCCCTAGCCACTTTGATAGTTTCCAGAATGGTTGTTTTTTGTTCCTAAATATTTTAAATTATTTATCATCTGAGCCTTTACAGAAGAATTTTACTGACCACTACTTTGTGATTTAAAATGGTTGCGCTGACAAAAACAGATTTGGCGAAGGGTTGTGGAGAGCTGAATCAATTTTATTCCTACCTCTTGATCAAATAGAGGACTCACAGTATCCCTCTGAGCATGTGCTGTGTTCCCCTTGGGTTTAACGGATCTGGTGGAGAGTTACCCAAGAAGCCTATAAGCCACCACTATTCTTGGTCATTGGGCTGCACAGCAGTGAGGAAAGACCACATTGGGAATCAAGGAACTCTTATCATGGGGGTTTAGAAAGGTACCGGCATCTTTCTCATGATCAGGAAATAACCAAAGTTAGAAGGTCTTCCTAGTGTAGAAATGAACATATACAGGGGGAGGTAATCCCCCTCAGGAACAGTCATAGGGGAGGGGAATAAGGGGAAAATGGGAGGGAGGGAAGAATGGGAGGATACAAGGGATGGGATAGCCATTGAGATGTAACAAGAATAAATTAATAAAGGAGAAAAAAAAAGAAAAAAAAAGCTCAAGAAGAAAGTCTCAGTGAGGTGGACCATCCTCTGTAAGGACTAAGAATTGGAGTTAGGATGGACCTTGGGTAAAAGACATCCCCCATGTGGAGGCATTTGATAGTCACTAGTGCAGAGTCTGAGAGAAACTTAAAAAGTGCCTCTGAGGAAGAAGGGACCAACTTTCCCCATATCCATGTCTAGGGAACACTGAAGGACAGTGTCAGTGCCAAGTCAACAGACAGACCTAAATGGTTATGCATGATTTTCTGCCTATGCATTGACTCCTGGAGAGTTCAGAAGCCAGTATTGCCAGTTAGGGAGGATAGAACAAAGTACTTAGCGTTTTCCAGGCAGTGGGCTCTTCAACTACACCATCCACACAGAAGTTTCAATGCCAACTGAAGATCATAGTTGAATCATATTTTCTGACTTATACACAATGAAATTGAGGGAACAGAAGTGCTGTCCATCTTGATGGCTAGAAAAAAAGATAGTTATTTTTCTTCCTAACACTGTCTAGGAAAACTGTGGAAAGTATATGAGAATTTAAGCCAGTCCAGGAGAGTGACATTACAGAGCTGGTTTGAGAAACAGTGGTTAGGAGGAAAAGTTGTGTCTGTGGTCTGTCAAAGGGCCAGAGTGTGAACTGTTTTCCCAGCACACCACAGATGCTTACTCCCCCACGTCTCTCACTTTGTCTCCTCCAAACCAACTCCTGAATCCCAGTCTGAGTTGGTTTATCTCTTATCAACTCCATTTTCCATCTTCCATTCTCTTTCTCCCTTTGTAATAACATTAACTCTATGAAAAATAATTACTGTGTCCTTGACAACTCTGTCTTCAGCACCTAGAACAACACCCTTTACAAAGTAGGTTTTCAATTCACACTCATCTAATAAAACCCACAGGCAAACACATCTGGCTGGCTCAGTGTTCCTCAACTCAGAAGAACCCATTTCCTAAATATAAAATCTGGATCCAAGAGTCTTCGTGTTAGGCACCAATTGAGAGAGGAGAAGGTATGAGAAAGGAAAGGATGAAGGCAGAGGTAGGGAGAAGGCCAAGGCATGCAGAAGGCAGAGGTGGAGAGAACTCAGACACAGGTTAAAATCTTGGGCAGGAAGAAGATAAAAGAGAAGACAAATAAAAGATGGAAAGATACAGAAGGCATCCAGCAAGCTACGATTCTCTTTACCAATGGGCTGTTACTAATATGATGAAATGGAATTTTGTATGTGCAGGACTGAGAACAGTTAATAAAAATGTACAAGAGTCACTCCTTGCTGTTTCAGAACCCCTCCCAGATGCCCAGGTGAATAGTTCAATCCATGTATAAGATGATGGAGTGCTGCATGTAACAGTGGAATTCTCCCATATATTTTTCAGTCTTTTTTGGAGGAAATGAATACTGAACATAATGTAAGTGCTGTTAAACACTAGTTATATTACACTGCTAGGGAAAACAATGGGAACGAAACTCATATGTGTTCAATATTGGTGGACCATACTTGTTGTAACTCTAATTCTAACTCATGGTTGATTAAGTTTATAGAGATGGAATCTGAGGATGCAGAGGTCAAATGATGATATTTCTATTAAAATTAATTTAGATGTATATTATATATAAATCGTATTAAAGACTTCTATTAGACATCTTTCCCAAAAGCAACTTGAGGAAGAAAGAGTTTATTTCAGTTTCTACTTGTAGTCTATCACTAAAGGAAGACAAGGCAGGAATTCAAGACGGGAACCTTGTCGGCAGATGTCCTAGAGGAGTGCTGTTTATGTGCTTGTGCCCATAGCGTATTCAGCTTGCCTTCTTCTAGTGCTCAGGATCACAGGTCCAGGAGTTTCACAACCCATGATGGGCTGGACCTTTACACTTCAATCATCAACCAAGGAAATGTACCACAGGCTTGCCCACAGGCCAATCCAAATGGGGGGCATTTTTGACATAAAAGTAGCCATCATAACGTGAGTGTATGTTTTGCCTTTATGTACATGTATGTGCGGCAGGTACATGCCAGTGCCCATGGAAAGCATTAAATATTTTTGTAGCTGGAGTTATGGATGATTGTGAGCTGCCATATTGGTGCTGGGAATAGAATCTGTGTCCTTTGCAAGAACAACAAACACTCTTTTCAAAAAAATATATTTTATTAATTTATTCATATTACATCTCAGTTGTTATCCCATCCCTTGTATCCTCCCATTCCTCCCTCCCTCCCATTTTCCCCTTACTCCTCTCCCCTGTGACTGTGACTGAGGGGGACCTCCTTCCCCTGTATATGCTCATAGGGTATCAAGGTAGCCTGCTATCCTTCCTCTGAGTGCCACCAGGCCTCTCCATCTAGGGGACGTGGTCAAATATGGGGCCTCATATTTGAATAAACACTCTTAACAACGGAGTCATTTTATGCGCGCGGGGCACCTGTACACATGTTCTCATGCACACAGAGTCCGGAGATAAAATTTGACGCTTTTTCTCAGTTGTTCTTTGTCTTGACTTTTGAGACAGGGTTTCTCCCTGTACGTGGAGATTGTGAATTTGGAAAGACTTGCTGGTCGTTGAGCCCCAGGAATCCCCTCCTGGCACTGTGATTGCAAACACATCAGCACACCCAGTTTTCCACATGCATCATGAGAGGCCAAACTCAGGTCCTCTCATTTATGCGGCAAACGCTCTGCTTATCAAGCCGTGCTCCCAGCCCCTCTAAATTCCCTATTCAATGTCAATTTCCCGTGTGTTCAGTAAAATTTTCTGTGCATACCTTTCTAGCACCTCAAAGCCAAAATATTTTACGTGTGAGTCATTCTTTTCCTGCCAAACCAGCCCCTGTCCCCCCTGCTACTCCAGAGAATCTGTGTCGTCATAGAAGCCCCTCTCTTTCAAGCAGCACTTCCTCATCTCACTGTTCAGCTGGCTGTCGGATCCCGCAGTGCCTTCCTCCATAACAGCTGCCACCACGGGAAACCCTGACATTTACCTCCTGCGCTCCAGAGGCGATTTCTTACCCATGACTCGGCTCCAATTTCAGCCCACATGGTTGAAAGCCTGGTCTTGACAGAACATATGTTCTCGCACCTCGAGTTTTATGTTTAAGAGCACTTTCCGGTAGGTTTCCTGCAGGACAAAAGGCAGCCCACACAGCAGGAGGCTGAGCTCCTGCAGGCTGCATCACCTTGGTTTTCCCTCCATTCTCCATCACCACATGTCTCCTTGTCCTTGGAGGGTTTCAGGCTGTTTCTTAGGCTCCTTATACCTAGACCCTTCTTTTCTTGTGTGCGTCTGAACATTTCTGCTCCCCCCCACCCCCAGTCTGGTTTTAAGAGCCTGTGCCTAATAATCACCCCACCCCCCCTCTCTCTTTTACATAAACCTTTTTTTTGAGAATCTGGTATAATGACGTTTCTTCCTTTCGGTCCGTCCTCCAAACCCTCCCTTACATTACTCCCCACTATGCCTCAAATCCATGGCCTCTTCTTTCCTGAATTGCTATTGTATGCATGTATGCATATACATCTACATTACATAGTTCTGACTGTAACTCGCTTAGCCTGTACATTGCTACTTGTATGTACATTTTCAGGGCTGACCAAGTGGTGTGCTCTTCCCTGGGGAAGGCCAATCTCTCCTGCTCCCAGCTTTCTTCAGTTGCCTATAGTTCTCTGTGTAGAGTTAAGGCTCGTGCGCTTCTCTTTGCAATGTTCCTTTCTTTACACTCTTGTCCAAGGTTTCTGCTTTCCTTCTGGAAGCTAACTGGCACCTTTGATTATAATTATTTACTTTCCTTCACTATCCTCCAAGTGGAATAGATGCTCTTTAAAATGCATACGTTGTTGGCCTTGCTTTGTTTTCTTAAGTCCAAGTGTTTAAAACAGGAGGAGACAGAGGCTACAGTACCTTGGATGAATAATGCAGAGTTTGATTTCATCTCTAAACTAGATAGGTGACCTTGGCTTTGAGACACAGTCTTGAGCTGACAGCTACCTTGTGTTGCCTGCTTGTGCAAAGGCTTATGAGACCCAGTTCTGGCTTCAAAGACAAAGGCACAGTTATCAACCTGTACAATTATCTGCAGGGCCAGAGAAGCAAAAGATCAGGGTTTTAGGTTACTCAAGTTTTTCAAGGATTGTTTTACAATGTGCTAAACTGATACACAGCTAATAACTATACACTGAATAAATGAAGGAAAGGAAGCTATGGGATGAAGGGCTTTCCATCCTCATGGTTCTTGAACTGAGTGGTCATGCTCTCTTTTGATGTTCTCCATGTTGGGAAGGATGAGATGGAGATACGCAGTGAGCTGCTATGGCCTTTCTGAGTTGACTGTGCAAAGGTATGGGCTACCGGGATGTAAAAGACACAAGAGAAGTCGACAGAGGCTTTATAGCAACACCCATCTGGTTCTCCTTCAAAGCACGTGAGACACTCGGCCATCTTCACACCTGGATCAAATCTGGCCCTCCTCATGGTGAATCAGAACGCCATGGTTTCCCAGTGTCAGGCGTGTAAACTTCAGCTTGTTTCTCAGTGACGGTGTGGGGCTATTAAGGCTTCCCTAATTAGATAGTAAACTGCTCTCCTGTGTCCAGTGCAGAATTCACATGATGCTGGAGTGGGCTGGAATGAGATAGTGACAAGGTCAGGAGACCTTCTCATTCCTCCCACTGGTCTAGGGAGATGCTTTGTCAGGTCCAGGAAGGATTTCCTTTTTCACTTCCTCTGGGTGAGAGAAAACTCAAAAAGAAAAGCCAGGGAATTGATTTTTCTATGCTTTAATTGCCTAGCACCTGGCACATGGCTTCCAACAGGAACGCAGGGCTTTCTTTCCTGTTGGGTCATCTTCCTGTAGACTAAAGAGTTGATGCTTCAGTTCTTCTTCTCCACTGGCACCTAGGGGAGACTTGTGAGCCTTGTCAGTGCATTACTCATGAAAACGAGATCACCGCAAAGCTGACAGGAGTTGGCTGATGGCTGACCAGACGTGTGCCAATCAACTAGCAGGAAGTGTTTTCTAAGCGCTCCCAGCTTCTCTAGGTGGTAGACGCTCACAGGAGGACTACCCCACAGATGAGCACAGTGAAGGTCAGAGGGCTTCCTTTCCTGGGATCACAAGGTTATGGCATCTGGACTTCAGAGTTTGGCTGTAACACCTATGTTCTCTACTGCAGTAGCATAGTAAATATAAAATGCAGCTAAAAATTTATTTGTAGCTCTGGGATGGGATAGATGAGCCCAAGTGAGGGTGTACTCCTCAGTCACAAACCTCACAGGAAATAATAAGTGGTTTTAGCTCTACATACCATGCGGCAGAAAGCAGCATCTCGTGGCCAGACTGCTGAGTGGTATGTGTGGAGGTTCAGTCAGGGAATTCCTACCTGAACAATAATCACGCCGATAGGACGTGAACATATTTGGAGGTGACTCCCATGAGACAGAACTTCTTTTTTATTTCTTCCTCTGTTTATCTTTCTCCCAAGCCCAAGAAAGCAAGTGATGTATAATATAAAATGGCTTTATAGAAAATTGCCTGTTCCCCATGCAGACTATGTGTCTAAAGTCTACAGTCTAAAGTAAGATGCTAGCAATCTGAGTGTTGTCGCCTGGCTTGGCTATTAGTACTCTGAGCTTTCTGTCTAAACATTTCCTGACAAACCAGGGGGGAAAAAAAAAGAGTTTAATGGCAGTTGCCAGCACTTCACTTCAATCTGATATTCATGATGGATTTAATTGGCTTCAGAATTCTTATGAACACACTGGGTATTTTGGATAATTCACACTGCCACGCTGTCCTTCAGGGCAGAATTCTATCGACTTGAGTGCTTGGCACTTTAAATTTCTCCATGACTGTTGGGCAGTTAACCCCCCCTCCTCCCAATGACACCTTGAATTAAAGCTTTTAAAGTTGTAACTTATCAATCATATGTTTGGTGTATCATTTCAAAGCGTGGCATATATAGAAGACCAAGTAACAGGTTGTACAGACGAGCGAAATTAGACAACGTGGAAGCCCATATGCTATAAAGTTTACACGGTCATTAGTTTCTCATTTTGAAGCTCATTGTGCCTTAGTTTGTTTTTCTCAGGTTCTGCTAACTTGTTCCACTTCTTTCCCAGATAAATGTAGACATGTTGATAGAGAAAGCTACATTACCTTTATTATATCCTATCTTTGTTAAGGTTGCTAGAACAGAGCTTTTAGGTGGGATAGCCCATTAAAATTCTGATGATAATAGCTACCACTTACATTGTTGACAGCACGTTTTATATGTATGGACTTGAATCAAACTTGCTAAGTAGTCTAGGAGACAGGAATTGTTATTTTGATTACTTTATAATTAAGGAAATTCAGCTGCACAGTGTCCCCCGGCCCTCATTCAAATCCATGTGGCTAGTAAGTGGCAGAGCTGGGACTTGAACTCCAGCAATTACTATGCTATATAACCTTTGTTATTGGAGACTGTTTTAGTAACAAAGCCACCAATGAGCCTGGCACTGTTCAGCTGCCCAATCTGAGCCCCCGTCACTTCTCTTGCCACCTCGTATACCGTTGTCAAGCACACAGTTTAAAATGTTTCCAAATTAGAGCCCTTCCCTGCTCTCTCCTTGACAGCCCGATGTCAACACTCGCGGTTACAGGAATAGCTCTTGGAAAGTTCCTGCAGCCATTGCAAAAAATTCTTCCCCTCCCTCCTTGACTGGCATGATTCCAACTCTTAGGTTATGTGTTTTGGAGTCTGAACAGTGTGAGCCTGAGGGCTGAGAAACAACGTGGAGGTTCAGTATGGGCCTTCCCTTCAATATTTGGAGACAGATGGGAATGGCCTGTGACACCTGTGTCCCTCTGGAGTTCCTTCCCACAAAAAGAATGGGAACATACCTCAACATTTCATATATCAACATATCTTGAAAAGAAAAGAAAAAGAAAAAATTATCAAGGTTATTGAAAGATAAAGTTGAGGGCATGACCCTCTCTGAGGGAGGTGGGCATGGCCTCTCCTCTCAAAGCTGCCATCTATTAATTAGGTTAGGAGAACCGTGTGACATCACAGGGACTTAAATGTCTTTCTTTGTGAAATACAACACAGATTAGCTTTATTATAGTATTGTTTACGGCTGGTGTAGAGCCAGCAGCTAGGAAGTGCCCCTTAGTTCTCTCTGTTTGATAGTTCCTTGTTTATTCTTTTCCCACAGGCTGGAGCGATAGCCTTTCCCTTTCCCTACTCTGCAGATGTTATCATTAAAATAAATAAGCAAGCAAGCAAGCAAACAAACAAACAAATCCAAACCAAACCAACCAAACAAAAAACCCCACAACTCCAGAAAAATGTATGTTGGATGTGCTTATTTCCACAGACATGTCTCATGAGCCTAGAACTATTGTAACTTGTTCAGCATAGAGGTGAAGGGCTGTAAAATGGGAATGAGAATTATTCTTTCACATAAAAAATATATTCACAGATCTACGTATACATAAAGGCTATAATGAAAACAGAGTTTCCCAACTTCACAGTAGGTAGCTGTGCAAATTGTGTGAATTGTATTAACAAGCAGCTGTTAGTGTCTCTTTCACTTGGACATTCATCTTCTCAATATAAATTTTTAAAAATGTATTAGTTATTTTAAAAAATAATTTGTTCAGATTACATCCCAATTGTTATTCCCTCACTGTATCTTTCCATTCCCCTCCTTCTTTTGCCCTGTTCCCCCTCCCCTAGATCTCTGTTGAAGGGGACCTTTTCCCCTACCATATGATCACAGCCTATCAGGTCTCATTGGGATAGCCTGCTTCCCCTTCCTCTGTGTGCCACTAGGCCTTCCCACCAAGAAGAAGTGGTCAAATTCAGGGCACCAGAGTACTTGTCAGAGACAACCATGGAGAATGAGCTGTCCATTGGCAAGATCTGTACCAATTAAGGTCAATGCATACAGTAAACCCAACATAACCTCTTGTGACCATTCAAACACAGATCTTATTTTTGACTTGTCTGGTATATGGTTCCAAATGTACTGCACCAAATAGGAGAGTGTTAATCATTGGAAATAAAATGTAGGCTGTATACATCATCCTAGATTCTACAGCTGCCTTGTTTAAAGATGTAAAGAGAAACAGATGAATTTGATTTCAATTATGTATTCTATTAATCCCAATTTATTGAAATGTAGTTTGCTCAATTGGAAATATGACAACTGGAAGAGTAACATTTTACATGCTTTTTATAATAATTGTTAAAATGTAGCATGTTTTATGCTTACAGTACATCTCAGATTGGCCTGGCTGAATATCAAGTGCTGAATGAATGCATGGCTTCTGCACAGGACAATGAATTCCTCAAGAAAAGATATATTTATTGCCATTTGTGTCGCTACTCATCTTTATACCCAGGGCCAGATGCCAAATTGGTGTTCAGCTTTTAACTAATTCATTATTTGATTGACTTTTATTCTGAAACTCAAACTCAGAGTATTGTACACGGAGGTAAGTAGTCTGTATGAGTTACATCCTAGCCCTAATGCTCTACACTTTTTATCTGAGGGATGCGAGTTACCTTCCCACACTTCTGAATAGACATGCATCTTTACATCTATCTATTTTTTCTTGCCATTGTCTCATTGGGGGGGGGTGTCCCAGTCTTCATCCCTTGATGTCTGTGCACTTGTCACCACCCCCAAAGAATTAGTGAGAAACACATCTGTGATGCACCAAGTAGTTAATCAACTCAATGCTGCTGTAGAATCAGAGTGTCACCGAAGATCCACAGATGCCCTGGCCTGGCCATCCTGATAAGGAGTGGCTGCACTGGAAGTGGAACCAGCTGATAAGGGAAAACTGAGGGCTATGTGAGTTCTGTTTTGCAGTTCTGGGACAAGGTTGAGAAGACAGGTGTGTGATTGGCAGAGAAGGCTTTAGCAGCTAGGGGATTAGGTTAAGGTAGCTATTTGACAGGGCATGCTGCAGAGGATAGGTGTCAGTTATTCCCACATCCAGGGCATCTGCCAGGATGAGCTTCAGGTAGCCCTTGGAAGTGAAGGTAGAATGTAACAGTGGCAGCTTTACCTCTCTGATATGGTTGAGTCTCAGCTTACCATGGAAGGCAGCAACATCCATGGTGCCCCATGCTTATAATCCCAGAACTTATCTTAAAGAGAATAAGAGAGAGAGAGAGAGAGAGAGAGAGAGAGAGAGAGAGAGAGAAAGAGAGAGAGAGAATAATAGAAAGAAGGAAGGAGGGAAGGAAGGAAGGAAGGAAGGAAGGAAAGAAAGAAGTAGCCTTAACAATTTTAGGTATAGACACTGAAAAGCCTGGAGACAGGAGAGACCAGTAATGAGGGGCACAGAATTAGAGGAGTATACTGTGTCCTGCCAGACAAAACTTGGGAATTCTCAGCCCCTAACTACAAACATCAGTCCCACAGATGGGTACCCTGGGGGAATTTGTCAGAGGCAAGGATTTTGTACTGTCCTTGCTTGACTTAGACAAGAACAGAGGCCCTTGTGGATTTGAACAAGAACTTATTGTTAAGTGTTAGCAGCAGCAGCAGCAGCAGCAGCAGCAGCAAGAGGAGGAGGAGGAGGAGGAGGAGGAGGAGGAGGAGGAGGAGGAGGAGGAGGAGGAGGAAAAGAACAGAGTACTGAAACAGCTCAAAATATAGGACAAATTAGCTGTCTAGAGTTGGGGACCAAAGTAAGGGAAGGAAAGTTGTCCTTTGAGAAGGCAGCCCATTGTGGACACCCCTGTCTCTGTTGAATTATAATGGTGGCTGTGATTAATTTGATCTGCCTCTTCTTATTAAATAGGTGATATATGGCCTTAGGTATTTCCACCTGTATGATGCCAGAATTCAGCAAACACAGACGTCCATGTTCTTACCATTGGGGTAGACAAACACCAAACAAGTAAATGCTGTGCATGCAATTCCAACCAGGAAACCAGAGAGACTGACTGCATTTTAGAAAGGCGATGCTTATCTCTTGTACCCTTCCCCCACATTTCCATATAGTTGTGGAATTTTCATGATATCAGACTCTTCATTTGACTTCAGTGTCTCCCAGTGCTTGAGCAGAGGGGAAACGGGTTGAGTTGTGAGACATCTATTTAACTCTCTTTCTGTCCTTTGGAGTAAAGTCTCAGCCTGGAATTATTCATTAATCTTGTCCAGCACTTTCTTAAAACTTTCTGAAAAAAGACAGAAGAAGGTTAATGTCAAACTTTGGGTGGGTGGGCTTGGTCTCTTCCTGGAATTTAATAAGTTCTTATATTTACATAGAATCTTCTATTATGGAAACTGATAATTATTTTTCATTTACTATAATGTGTTTTTCTTGTATTGTAATTAATTTAACATGACTCTGTTATATGTATGAAGTCAGTGATGGTGTGTGTGTGTGTGTGTGTGTGTGTGTGTGTGTGCGCGCGCGCGTGTACCACAGAGACCTATCAAAATCTTTAAAGAAAGATTTATTTTTATTACTTTAGATTTGTGAGTATCTATCTGCATATGCCTGTGTGCACATGAGTGCAGTGATTGTAGAGTGGCATTAGATACTGGTGCTGAAGTAACAAGTTACTGTGAGCTGTCTGTCATAGGTGCTGGGAGTTAAACTAAAGTCCTGAGTTTTAATACACAGTATTAACCACTGAACCATCTCCCCAGCCTCATAACCTTAAAGGAACTCTAGAACAGCCAAATTTTGGAAAATACCAATGTGGACCAGTCCTGTCCTTCATACTATAGGTCAAGAGTGGCAATGAAGGTAGATTTCCTATTGGATTAAGAGTGACATCACATAAACCATGTATCTTTCATGTTTGTAATGTTCACTGTATTGAGCATGTAACTAAACATACATAAAGTATGTTTAATAATTTCACCAGAAAAAAAAAAGAGTGACATCACAAACTTCAAACCCCTACCCAGATCTAGCCAATGGACAGGACATTCTCCACAATTGAGTGGAGAGTGGGGTCTGACTTTCATGTGAACTCTGGTGCCCCATATTTGACCACGTACCCTGGATGGGGAGGCCTGGTGGCACTCAGAGGAAGGATAGCAGGCTACCAAGAAGAGACTTGATACCCTATGAGCATATACAGGGGGAGGTGGTCCCCCTCAGTCACAGTCATGGGGGGGAAGTAAGGGGAAAATGGGAGGAGGGAGGAATGGGAGGATACAAGAGATGGGATAACATTTGAGATGCAATATGATTAAATTAGTAAAATATATTTTTAAAAAGAGTGACATCACAGGTCTTTGTTGTGTCTGAGGACTTGAGTGGTCAATTCTGCCCTCTACCATCATGGTTTCATCTAGTTTACTCACCTGCTCATAGTCGCCCATTTCTTCGAATTACATTGATCTCTGGGGTCTGAGTAAAACCTTTTCCTTGGCCCTTCAGGGCCAGCTTTACATTCTGTAGGTGGAACTGAGAGATGGCCGAGACTGTTGAAAACAGGTGGGATTTCCTTAGCTTGACCAGCATTCTTTTATTCTTTCGAAACAGTCTATGTCTGCCATGCTTATATTGAATTCACTGTTCTTCTGCTTGTGTCCAGGTGTAGGGATCACAGGTGTGTGCCTCTGTATTCTTATTCTGAACTGGTTCAGTTGTCACTGAAGAATATGCTAAGATGGCAGCTTTTTTAACCCAGTAGGCCACAGATATTCTTAGGGGATTCTGTAGGATAAACCCCTCAGACAGCAGACTTTCTCAGGTGGTTTTGCTCACAATATACAATGTTGGCTTTCATTTTGACAATGGCTACAGTTTTGTGAGTAACTTTCAGAGTGAAAGGACAGTGTTGATTCAATTTGTCCTGTAAATGGTTGCATAATTGTGAGGATAATTTCACCATTTTTCAAATTTCTTTGCAGTTTTTAAAGCATGACTAGTCAGAAAATTCCTTTTAATTTTGGATTTGAAGTTATGATGCAATTATATATTTAGCCTCATAGAAGAGAGTCTATAAACTTTTTCCTGAAGGCAAGATGGTAGGATAGTTTAGGCTTCTGGATGTGTTGTGTTGGTGGGACTATTGAACTTGAGTACAGTGGTATGGAAGCAATCAATAAACAATATGTAGATAAAAATATGGCAGCACATCAATAAAACTTTATTTATAAAATAAAGTGATAAGCAATAGAATATATCTATTTATCTCCCCTTTCTTTCATACATTTAGAAATATACAGCAGCAGCCCTCAGGAATTGTACTTTTAGGAAGTAAGAAGGGTTTGAACAAGCCAGACATGGTGGCACATACCTGTATCCCAGAACTCTGAGGCTGAGGCAGGTGGATCTCTGTGAGTTCGAGGCCAGCCTGGTCTACAAAACTAGTTCAGGACATCCAAGGCTACACAGAGAAACCCTGTCTCAAAAACAAAAACAAAAACAAAAAACAAAAAACCAAAGAGCCAAAAAGAACCAGGAAAAAAAAAAAAAGAGTTTGAACTAACACTGCACCTTTGTATGTCCTTTACCTAATGTTTCATATCATAAAGTGAGTGAAGAATATGCATACAGCTTCCAGGACGGTTGCTGTTATTGCAAGAAGTGGCTATGTAAATTCCCTGACAGATGGAACTCAGTGGATCTATCCCCAACTCTCATCCCTACCTACCATAGCGCCTTCTTCCCTTACTAACTCCACAGAGCCCTCTCCTGCCACCTGAGCTTGGGTAGTGCAGGTGCAATTTTCTCATGTGCAGGGTATGGCCATTCTTTCTTTCTGCCCTCCAAGTGATGGGTGTGGGGAAAACCAGGCTGCCTCCTCTAAGAATTCAGTAGGAAAAAATTTCCAGGCAGAATGCCGAAAAGCCGCACTGTGTTCTTAGAAAGCAGATGTGGCATCTGGTAAGAGTTGACTATGTGAAGTCATTGGCAGACATTGCTCTTTGAGGACTGACCTTGAGCCTCCAGGCTGCACTCTGGGATGACAGCAGCAACACCTTCTCCATAAACAAAGGCCAGACACGTGCGGCAGAGAGGAACCTGACAGTGTTTGCCACTTTGTGCAGACTGGGGCACTTTAGTTCTGCCCAGTGCAAAGCTGTAGACTGGCCTCAATGTTTAAGAATAGCAGGGGACAAAAACGGATCTCAGTAGGTGGCTTTCTCTCTCTCTCTCTTCCTTAACTGCTCCAAAGAACACTGTGTTAGACACACTAAGTTTTAATTCCTACCCTGCTGAGTTGGGACAAGATCCTCACCAAGCTTGCTTGGAGCCATTAGAAGTTAGAACTGCAACAGGCTTTGAGAACACCTGGCTTTTTATTCAGTCATTTTCTAGCAAAGGATGCGGTGGCCTGGTGAGGAGATTTCAATTTCCTTAAACTCATATATTTCTAAAGCTAAGGGCAGTTCAGGATTTCCTCTTTGGGGGTAATATTTGAATTTGTTATAAGAGGGTTTAAGGAGTATTAAATGGTATTTTAGGGGCTGGAGAGGTGGCTCCATGATTAAGAGCATTGACTGTTTTTCCAGAGTCCCTAAGTTCAGTTCTCAGCACCCACATGGCAGCTCACAACTGTCTGTAACTGCAGTTCCAGAGGATCCAACATTCTCACACAGATACACATACAGGCAAAACACTAATGCACATAGAATAAAAAAATATTTCTAAAACATGTGGATCCCTCAACAACTGGATTAGAGGCCCTCTCTGATGCTGATGCTTGGCTTTGGATCCTGTTTCCCTAACTGGGCTGCCTTGTTGACCTCAGTGGGAGGGGATGGGGCTAGTCCTGCAGCCACTTAATATGCCAGGGTGGGTTGGTTCCCATGAGAGACCTCCCCCTTCTCTGAGGAGAAGGAGAGGGGACAATGGGGGGGGGGAGGGATGTATAAGAGAGGACTGGGAGGAGAGGAAAGGGGCTGCAGTCAGGTGGTAAATTGACTAAATAAATTAATGGAAGAAAAAAATAAAAAATATAGAGTATTTTAGAAGGAATGTTTCTCCTCTTATTTCATGACTGAAATTTCCAGGAAGTTTTGTAGAATCTGCACACCTTTATTATTTATCCATGCTTATATATAGCCATAAATGTCTTCATGTACACATAGATACACACATTTATATAAATTTGATTTATTTATTAGTTTATTTCATATATATGGAGTATGTTGTATGTTATATGCCATAAGTCATGTGATTAGGATGCATATATATGCAAGTGCACACACATATGTTGGTGTGTATTGGGGGCATATCATAGTAGTAATTTTGTAGTTATCATTCTCAATAAATTGACAGTGCCATGGCTTCTTGTATCAGAAACACAGACGTCAGTGAGTTGGGCAGATTTCTTCTATGGTCTCTCATAAGGCAGTAGTCGGTGGTTTCCTAGCTATGTCTTCTTTTGAACTGGAGCTGGAGGATCCACTTCCAAGTTGTGTGCTGCAGAGCACTGGCAAATCAATGCTGGCTGTTCACCATGATCATTAACTCTCCTCTGTAAGAATATTCAAGTATTATTCTAGAATGGTGACTGATTTCCTGGGGTGAGCAGTTTATGATTTCAAGACAGAGCTACAATGCCTTTTATGTCATAATTTTGGAGGGATCTTGTCTCCTTGCTTATATCATGCGTTATCTTTGTTGGTTTTTATTCTTTTCAGGCAGTGTCTTGTGATTTCTAGGCTGTCCTTGAACTGTTTATCATCCCGTTTTGACATCCCCAGTGCTGGGATTAGTGGCAGGAACCATCACACCTTGTTTTTATCACTCTGAGCATAGAAACCAGGACTTTGTGCTTGCAAGACAAGCTCTATACACACCAAGCTCCAGCCTCATCCCAGGTGCAATATTTCATTGGCTAGGACCATCCACAAATCCAAATGGGAGGTGGCTACACAAAAGGCTAAGTGTCAATGGTGAGGACTGCCGAAGACCACATTGTGGACCTGACCCCACTGTTTTCTAAATGGGAAATGGGAGGAAAATTGCAACTCTGAGTGGTAGAAGCTACAAGAAAAGAACTAGAGAGTTTACGGAATAAACAACAGGTACAAATGTGTTTATCTAAGACAAGGAAAGGGTGACAGAAATGTCACTTTATAAGTTTAGTTTTACAATTAAACCTAGTGGTAAAGATGTCTTTAGGTCTATATAGATGTTTTAAGTGGATAATGATGGGATATGATAGATTTTGATTTATATTCAGAATTTTAGATAGACCGAGATAGGAAAGATGTTTTCTTCAAGGTTGCCAAGTACAAATAGCCAAAACATTAAGAATGTAACATTTATATCATTCCTGACTGTTTCATGGTTCCTCTTGCTGTAGATAGTTTATTGTATATATGTTGCAATAACAGATATATATGTAAAAATAAAAAAATATTTAATAAAAAAGGACTTTCTGGCAGAAGCAGTATTTGAGCCGAGGTATGACTGGAAGCTAGTCAGGCTTGGGAATGAGGGTGTGGGAACAGTACTCCACTCAGAGGGAGGAACATTCTTTAGGTTTCATCTAGAATGACATTTCTTCCAAATCTCTTGTCCCAGGAGATACAGGACTAAAATGTTCTGTGCTTAAATAAGTTGGGAAAATGTAGCAATACCTCAGTTTCTGTGAGAGATTTGTGGTTCTCACCGATACTGAAGAGCCTGAGAAAGTGTTCACTACTGATACCCTTTAACAGTCTGGGAAAATGTGATGTTCAGTGGAGCACATTTTGGGAAAAGTTGCATTAGACAAAGCGATCAGGACTTCCAGCTGTTGCCAAATCCTTATTAACCTCTTTCGAGTAACTTAAAGGGGGGGAAGGAAAGGGATGAGAGTATCCTCCACTCATCCCCTGTAATAGCAGGTAGTTCTGGAATGTTAAGGGAGAAAATCTGATTTAAGAGGCTTGAGCCCCAAATGAGGAATTGCCAACCTACATACTGAGAAGGCTGAGGACAGATTTTCAGTTAGATGTACCTATGTATTTAAACTCAATCCTTTAGAAAACTGGGTTGGCCTCAGCCTTCTTAGATGGTGGCTCAGATCACTCCCAGCAATGCTTGTCTATTTTGAGCCAAGAATGATGGCTGTTTGATCAGGCAAATGCTGAAGCTGGGCACTGATCAGACAGGCCAAGGCCACAGACAAGGAGAGTGAAGCACCACATTGGCTTGAGGCCACCTTAGAATAGTAAGAGCGTTGGCATGCTTCTCCCCATTCTACATGTATTTAGAGAGAGAAGAGAATAGTAATCCAGTAAAGTGGTAGGAAAGAATTATTGGGAGAAGGAATCCAAGTGAATGTGGTAACACCTGTGAACTGTGTATACAAGCCTCATTTATTGGCCAATCATGTATTCATTGTTCATTTCTTGGTACACACACACAGAGTCCAGATGTTGGTGGTAATCCTCTCTTGAAAGAGCACAGAGTTGTTTTAGACACTAAATATTCACCCAATCCAGATACTACTGATCAGCTCTCTATCTAGTCTTCCAGTTCATGCCAGAGAAGCCATGAATGACTCTGGCTCTTGCAAGTAACCATAGTTTCCAATAAGTACAATGGTCTAACTAAGGCTGAATGAAGGGCAGAGAGGAGGAACCTTGTGTTCTTCCTGGATCAGGGGTTCTCAATCCTGTCTGCATATCTGGATCACCTGGTAGAAAGGAAATCAGCATTGGGTTCTCCTTTCACAGACTGATTTAGTCTGGCTCTAGGTGACTGGAAAAGGTATTTCATATTTTTGGCACATACTAGCTGTACAAAATAATAGTATTTGTTGTGACATTATCATAATTTATATGATATTCTTTGATCATATTCACCATCCTACTTTCTCAGCCATGCCCCATATGTCTCTTTCCTCTTTTCCAATATGCCTTTCCCTCTTCTGCTTATGTGATGTGTTTTTTCCCTCTGGATCCATATCAAGGAAAATTTATACCATCATTCATCTACAATTTTATCTTCTTATGAATTACATGATTTTATTCATTTATAGGGCCAAAGAACATTCCACTGTGTACATATGTCATGTTTTCTTTATCCATCCATTTGTGAATAAGCATATAGATTAGTTAATAACATATTTAACCCCCTGAAAGCTATTGAGATATGAGGGGAGAATGGATAGTTAATCCCTGCTTTAAAAATGTTATCCACATTGAATTGCTGATTCTTTTACATGGCAACCCAACACCCATGTCTGTAATACCTTTAACGAAGTTGAATACTGTTGTCTTTTCCACAGCCCACCTCAGAAAATTTCTTCTGGGTAGCTTGGCTCCCATCTGTTGCTGCTGGGATTGTAGTCTCAGGCTGTATAATCTCTGTGAATAGAGAACTCTGGGACCTAAACATTGTATACCAGTGGAGTTATCCATGGACTTCTGTTCTTCGGTACTCTTTGGAAGTCGGAGTTGTAATGTTTCCTGAGATGGCCTTTCTTAGTCTGATGAGCTTCAGTGATGTGACTGTGTTCTTCACTCTGCCTACCTAGACACACATGTGTCTATCAGCCCCCTTTCTGCAAGTTGTTCTCTGCATTTCCACTCATTGCTTTTTATCTCCAGTGAGAGTTGAAATATTCTGAAGAATCATTCGGATTCTTCCGTCTCTATGGACAGAATCTAAGATCGCTTAGGACAATATGCCTTTCTTGATCTGAATTCCCCAGGCAAGCTGCAATGAGTGAAATATGAAACATCTCATTCCTAATTTTAAGTTATCTGAACACATTAATGAGGGCTGGAGTCAGTCCTGCTTATTCATGGTTCCTACCTAGACAATGATTTGGAGCAATACAGACAAGAAGAAGAAAGAACAAGAAACATAGTTAAAATGAGAGCATCTGAAATCAGTGTTCACGTAGTCACTCCGGTTGTGTTCCATGAATTCTTGATGAGGGATAGATCTATAGAGAATGGTAATGACCTGCCCTGCTCCTCATGCCACCAGAGACTGTCATTTCTGATTCAGACTCTGCTGTACTGGTTGGTTTTATGTGTCAACTTGACACAAGCTAGAGTCATCACAGAGAAAGAAACCACAGCTGAGGAAATGCCTCCATAAGATCCAGCTGAAGAGCCTTTTCTCAATTAATGATCAGGGGGAGCGCAGCCCAAGGTAGGTGGTGCCATCGCTTGGCTGATGCACCTAGGTCTTATAAGAAAGCAGGCTGTCATCTGCTCAAAGTACTGTACCAACCAAGGACAATGCATATGCAGTGAACCTAGAACCCCTACTCTGATCTAGCCAATGGACAGCACATTCTCCACAGTTGTGTGGAGAGCAGAGAGCTGACTCTGATGTGAACTCTGGTGCCCCTTATTTGACCTCTTCCCCTTGGTGGGGAGGACTGGTGGCATTCAGAGCAAGGGCAAGCAGGTTACCAGGATGACGCATGAAAACTGATAGGCAGTGATCATATCATAGTGGAGGAGGTCCCCTTCTGTCAAACACCTGGGGGCGGGGATAGGGTGAAAGAGGGAGGGAGGGGGAATGGGAGGATACAAGTGAGGGGATAACAATTGAGATGTAATCTGAA
This sequence comes from Acomys minous, assembly GCF_964271855.1. Classification (NCBI taxonomy): domain Eukaryota; kingdom Metazoa; phylum Chordata; class Mammalia; order Rodentia; family Muridae; genus Acomys; species Acomys minous. The sequence continues at coordinate 42,681,543 of NC_140493.1, read as the reverse complement.
TAAATTACTTTAAAAAAGAAAAGAAAGCAGGCTGAGCAAGCCACAAGGAGCAAACCAATAAGCAGCACCCCTCCATGGTTTCTGCCTTGTTTGAGATCCTGTCCTCACTTTATACAATGAAGGACTATGATCTGGAAGAGGAAGCAAAATGAATGCCTTTCTCCCCAACTTGCTTTTTAGTCATGGTGTTTTGTTGCAGTAGAATCCCTAGTTAAAATGCTTGTTTACTCTGGATTCTTTTACAGCTAATCCCTGAAATAGAGAATTTCCTTACAGACCTTGAAAAGACTGATAAGATATTGTGTTTAAAAACAGCATAATTCTTTTTTGCCCAGAGAGCTCTTATTTCCATTGATAAATGTGCTTCTCACTAAGCATCACCCTCCCATGTTTTAGTTATTTACTTATACATTTATTTTGACCCTAGCTAGATTTGTGTAGATTTGGGCGAGTTATTTCATCTCTCTGTGTCTCAATTTCCATAGCCAAGAAAAAGCGGTGCTAATCATGTCTCCCTGAAGGGCTGTGGTGAGGATTCAATGGCACGTGTGCCTGACGCGTAATAAGCACTTGTAAGTGTTAGCACTTTAGTATTAGAATATGTTACGGTTTATGCAGTAAGTGTAGAGGATTGAAGGTCTCAGAACGCAAATGTGAGATATGGGATGAAATGATAGATTTGAGAACAGATTTAAGTGAATATGTAAAGGCAAGAACTGGCACTTTCTGAGCTCCACTAGTATACCCAAATTCCTTATATAATGCTAAAATAAGGGCTGGAGAGATAGCTCAGCTCTTAAAGGCTAGGCTCACAACCAAAAAAAATTATAAAGCTAAAATAAGGCTAGTACTTGGAAAATTTCACACACCTTCAAGATGGAAAAAAATAATCAAGGCTGATCAATGCAGCATAGAGCTAGAAAAGCAAAGCATGGGTTTGTGGGTTGAACCTCTGCTGTGGGCTAGGGTTGATGAGGAGTCACAGATGCGAGATGCTCTAAGAAGGAAAGGGGCAGGGCAGGCTTGAGTCAGCCCTCGACACAGGCCTGTGGGAACCGGAGGTTGCTGCTCTATTTTACCTTTTCACATTGACTTCCTTGTTTCTTGGGGCTAGAAGAGTGGCTCAGTGGGACAAGTGCTTGCTGTGAAAGCAAGAGGAACTGAGTTCAAGTCCCCAGCGCTCACATACAAACCAGTCACATCGATGCACAGCTTTTGGCACAGGGAAGTCCAAGACAAGCAGCTCTCACAGACTTTCTGTCAGTCAGTCTACCCAAGCAGGCAAGCTTAGGGTTCAGTAAGAGACACTGTCTCAGAAAAGAGAACGTGTTATTTCGTCATGCATGGGGATGAGCGTATGAAGCCACACCCCCTCCCTGAGGGCCTATGAACAGTTTGCAGTTGTTGGGGGAGAAGGTGTCAGTTTTTTTTTCATTGTTGTTGCCAGTGATGATAGATTGCCTGTGTTCCTGACAATAAACCCCCATAATGCTCATGCAAGCAGCCAAAACACAGCGAGTTACAAAACAAACAAACAAACAAAAAATACTAAGCCAAAAGATATCAAAGTCAATGGGGATTTGGGAGAATAAGAGTTTTAGTGGGAAAGACAAGGATGAAAGAAAGCAATGGGAGTAAAAAAATAAAAAAAAGACCAAAATTCATTATATATGCATGAAACTGTTAAAACTGATAATAATAAAAGATGCTGATATCAACCTCTGACTCCAAGACATGCACATACAGGTGAGTATACCTAAACACATATGTGCAAACACATGTATAAATCACACATACTCATCCATTAGAGCAAGAATTTTAAAGATTGATTTTTTTAAAAATAATTTTTAATTGTATGTTTCTGTGTCTGGTTATATGCTGCATCCGTGTGAGTGTGACTGTCAGTGCAGGCTAGAGAAGTTGAATTCCTTATAATTGAAGATATAGGCAGTTTTAAGTGCCCTGGCATGGAACTGATTTTGGGTCCTTCTTGAGAGCTGTATGTGCCCTTTTTAAAAAAATTAAAAATATTTTGATTCTATTCTTTACCCTTCCCCAACTTTTCCCATATCTTTCTCAGCTTCCTATACATCCAATTTTATAGTCTCTCGTTCTCTTTCTCAAAAAACAAAACCAACCAAGCAACCAACCAACCAAACAAAACCGAACAAACCACAAAACCAACCAAAAAAAAAAAAAAAACAACTAATCAATGTTTTTTAGCCTCAGAGGTCCTATTTCTTTTTAAAAAATGAATTTATTTTTAAAGAATATAATTATGTATACAATGTATTAGGATCACGTCCACCCTCTATTTCCCCCTCTAACTTCCATTGCAACTTCATGACCTGTTTTCTGTCTGTGCATCTATCTGTCCATCCATCCATCTATCCATCCTTCCATTCATTCCGCTGAGTCGACTTAGTGCTCTCTGTATGTGCATTACAAATGGGTTAGAGCCTCCCACTGTAGCATGGGCAATCTATTAGTGGCCAAATTCAGGAGGAAATTCTTCCTCTCCGAGCCTGGTTCAACTGCTGATAGTTCCTTAACTATAGGTGGTTCTTAGTGCACCTTTTTCCCCATGGATGCTGGAATTTTGGGTAACCTGGTCTTGTACACATAACCACAGCTGCTGTGGTGTCAAGAGTGCAATAGCCATGTCTATTTTTTCACAAGACAGCACTACACAACTATTTTCCCTGTTCCTCCCCTCTTAGATGGTTTTTACTCCTTCTTCCTGGATGTTCCTTGAGCTTTGGAGTGGGTACAGTGCTCATACATATGTCCTACTTAGGGATGAGTACTCATAGTCATGGTCACTTTTTCTCAGTACTTTGACCAGTTATCTATGTGTCTCTGCAGTAACTGCTAGCCACTGCAGAAAGAGGCTTCTGTGACCAATGTTGAGATCAGCACATATCTATGGTTATAAGCACAAATGCTTCAAAATGATCTTTTCCTTTCTCCTCGGTAGCAGTTCCCACCATCAGCATATGTGTGTTTCCATTTACCATCCCCATCTATGCCTATTGTACTGGCTGGCTTTGTGTCAACTTGATGCAAGTTAGAGTCATCAGAGGGGAAGGAGCCTCAGCTGAGAAAATGCCAACGTGAGGATTTTCTCAATTAGTGAACAATGGAGGGGGCCCCAGCCTATTCATGGTGGTGGTGCTATCCCTAAGCTGGTGTTCCTGGCTTCTGTAAGAATCCAGGCTGAGCAAGCCATGGGAAGCAAGCCAGTAAACAGTACTCCCCCATTGCATCTGCATCCAATCCTGCCCCCAGGTTCCAGCCCTACTTAAGTTCCTGTTCTGAATTATCTGCCAAGGATCTGGAAATGTAAGCCAAAAACAAAACAAAACAAAAACAAAAACAAAAACAAAACAACAACAACAACAACAAAACAAAACCCAAACCAAACCAAACCAAACCAAAACAAAAAAACAAGAAACAAAACAAAACAAAAAAAACCCAACCCCTTTCCTCCTCAATTTGCTTTTGATAACTTTTTTTTTGTCCCAGTAATACAAACCCTGACTAAGGCATCTACTAAACTTTCCTGTCAACACACTGTAGGGGGTGACTTTGAGGTCAACCTTAGTTACATGAGACCCTGTCACAAAAGAAGAACTAAATGTAAAATCCAGGCTTCTGGAAACTAGGAGATGATAGTAGCTTAAAATGGAGGGAAGTACCTGATACTGCAGCCTTGAAGATCCACTCACCTCTTAGCTTCTCCATGGAAATGACCACAACCACAACTACATCATCATCAACAACAAATTGTAAGTAAAGCCTTATGGCATTGTTTAAGGCATGCACTCAATAAATGTGCATTTCTGCAGTCGTAGGACAGCTTTAAAATGTTTTGGTTTTCATGTACATTAACTATTTGCAGTCCTTTCTCCTAGAGAAGAAAGACAAAGTTCTTAAGCAGTAGATGATTTTCACAAAGTTAGCAGTCCTAGATAGTCACTGTGCTTTTTAGTGTGTGGTTCCAGGTGTTTCCTTTCTGAAGCTCCTTCTCTAACTACTAATTGCATGGACACATTTGAACGAAAGAAGATATTTTGAAAGGCTAAAGGAAAAGTCATTTAATATAGTACCTGAAATGCAAAAAAAGTAATATTCAAAATGGACATTCCATAAATATCGCATTTAGAAGAGTGAAAATCTGCAGAGCCTGAAGGCAAGAAGGCTTGCTTACTGAAAAAAAAAAAACCCAACTCCTGCTCTTCTTTAATTATGCAATTACAACAGAGGATAAGCATATATTATTACACTTGTGCCTATACTGGCAATTAAGATTGTAATCTGGGTGACTACTAGAGCTTGTAATGAGATTATACCCCCTACTACAGGGATGATCCAGTGCTGTAATAAAGGATGCTTCGGTTCTACTTACTAAGCTGCTGATCTCAGAGGAAGGCATTAAAGGGCATCTTAGGTGTGCAAAACCCACGCCAGAGGGTTTTGGTGCTTGTGATGTTCAAAAGCGTTTAAAGTTAAAACTTTGTACTTTTCAAATGGTTTTACCCAATTATTTGAATTAATTCCCCCCCCCCCCATTATGTCAGATGGTCTGCTTTTTTAAACTTTAAGGTGTCAATTTGTTTTCAAAACATTGAACTGTACTGTTATTGGCAAATCTATTACCTGGGAGTCACTTCTCATACTACACTGAAATTTCCTGTACAATATCCATGATGAAGATTTATTTTGAGGCAAAGGACAATAAACTTTTCAACCTGAGTGACTAAAGAAAAAAAAAAGTAAAAGTTCTATAATAGTGAGACTTGGGAAACAACCTTTTCCAATGTAATGACCCCTGAAGGAGTTTGTCTCTTGTTCTCTCACTCACTTGTGATTTCTCTCTTCAGTCCTCTGGGGCTCTGGGGAGGATATATATATATATATATATATATATATATATATATATATATATATATATATATATAGAGAGAGAGAGAGAGAGAGAGAGTTAGTTCTCTAATGGCTCTATAAAAGTCTTAATGGAGAACCTTACATGCTTAGCCTGGACCACATGTCTCCCTTGGCCTATTCTCTGAGTATATGAGTTATGACGGCCAGAGTTCCAGGCGTACTCCTGGTGCAGGAGAGTAGAGCCTGGTCTCTTCATACTGGTCGACTAAGTGGGAGGCAGTTTGGTTCCTCGAAAGAAAAGTGGGTTGTGTCAAAATTTTCACCATTGCTAGAAGAAGCCAGGTGTGTGTGTGTGTGCGCGTATATATATATATATGTGTGTGTGTGTGTGTGTGTGTGTGTGTGTGTGTGTGTGTGTGTTGAGAGAATGGAGGAACAGCCCAAATCTACAGAAATCCTGCATAGCGAGTTTCTTACATCTCACTAGTTACCCTCTTGAGCACTAAGCTCATAAAACATTTGGTTTAGATTTTAGATAGCAAGGCATCTCAGAAAATTATTCTTGCCATCCAGGCAAAACTTTTCTGAAGTGTTGTCACCTTGTTATAATTGTTACCCTTGGGACCAAACAGGGGAAACTCAGTACTTGTTTCCACAAATAATATAACGTTCAATACTTAAAGTGGCACCTTGTGTCCTGGAAGCTGTCTTTACAAGTCATTTCTCCTCTAAGCTAGAAATAGCCTGGAAAGCCTTTAAACTTGCTGCTGGCCATATTTACCCAGTGACTGGGTCTTCTGATTCTGCCTTCTCCTACCTCCCAGAATATTTTTTTTTCTGCTTCCATTGCAAATGCTTCAGATCATTGTCCTTATACTCTTCACAGTGACCACTGCAGGAAGTTCCCACAAACTCACTTCCCACTCCCCCGCCACATTATCTTTGGTCTTACCGAGTCTGTCCTCAGAGTTACTTTTTCAAAACAACTCTGGAGGCAAAATATGGTACCCTCAGCTCAGACACCACGTGTCTTAGTCAGTGTTCTGTTGCTGTGAAAAGACATCATGACTATGGCAATTCTTACAATAAAAAGCATTTAATTTGGGGTTCTTACAGTTTCAGAGGTTTTGTTTGCTTCCACGACGGTGGGGAGCATGGTGGCCCACAGGAAGACATAGTGCTGGGCTGTAGCTAAGAGTTCTACATCTATATCTGGAGTAGGAACGAAGAAAGGGAGGCTCTGGGTTTGGCTTGTGCTATTGAAACCTCAAAACCCACCCTCCAGTAACACACTTCCTCCAAAAAAACCACTCCTCCTAATTCCTTCTAAGCAGTGGCACTCCTAGATGACTAAGCATTCAAATCCTTGAGCTTCTAGGGTCCACTTTTATTCAAATGATCACATCATCCTTGCTTTACCTTTGCTGTGCAACAGATGCTGTTCTGTTGCTTCTTTTATCTCTTCTCATTCTATTCCATAGTACTGCTTCCTCCACTGGTCTGTGCATTCCTAGAGCCATTCTCTCTGCTGCCTCCACAGCTCACTGACTCATTATAGCCTGTGTTCAGGAACATTTCTTGTATTGGGGAACGGTCACCCTAACTTTCTTGACCCCTTTCCACTTTGGCTCATCATGTCCCCTCCTGTTACTCGTGAAACAAGGCTCCCAGGATTGGATTCAGGTCTCCTACTGTATGGGGATGTGTTGATAGAAAGTCAAATACCAGGGTGACGCCCCCTTCCTGAATTCTTCAATTTAATTAAATCAACCTGAGATCAAATTAATATTCATATTATATTCACAATGTTGGGTTTTTAAACTGACATGATTTCAAGCTAAACTATCCAAGGACATTTTTTTTTTCATCTACTTTTCTCCATGTTTTGTGTTTAATCTGTAGTTGTCTTTGAATAGTTTCTAGATGTACCATTCTACTGTTTTTGTTTATTTTCTTTTTTGTGTGTGTGGGGAAAAATTGAGAATGAGCCACAAAGCATGTTGCACTGTAAGTAGGCTGCTTTCTGTAGCTGAGTATGTTGTAATTGTTTTCTGTGGAACGGTCTTCAGTGATTTTACGGTACAGGCTCCCTCTCTTCTTTGTCCTTCTCCTTTTTGCCCCACAAGGCCCTCATCTTAGTCTCTAGAGGACTATTGGAGATGCCTGTTGACAATTTTGATTGCTGTAATACCTATACTTATATTGGGGTTCTATTAGCATTTGGTCTGTAGCGGACAGGGATGCTGCTACACAGTATTCTAACTCTCAACAGTGCCAAAGTAAAGAAGCATATTTAAGAGTTAAAAGCTTCCTCTCACCCAGCAAAATTCTCAGTAGAAATTACAGAAATTCTTCAGGTGACATATTTATAAGTGCTGGAAACAGAACTGTCTACCTCTCAGTTTTAACCTTTTTGTTGTCTAATTCTATGTCACAGGAGTTGCTACTTCGTGGTTCAAGGAGGTAAAAGAAAATAATTTATCATTTGGTTTTATCTTTGTTATCATTATCCCATTAAATGAATGCACATGAATATAATCATTCCCATACTTGACACTAATACTGGCTTCTTGATGAGTATTGACTTTCATTTATTTAGTTGAATAAGCATTCACTAATGACCCGATCAATGCATGCCAGATATGGTTCCCAGACTCTTTAATTTTTTAAAAGCTTATTTATTAATTCATTTATTTGTGTGCAGAGGCATGCGCTTGCCATGGTGTATATGCAAGCAGGCCAGAGGACAGCTTGTAGATCTCCTGCTTCTGTCCTGTGGGTCCTGGGGAATTAAATCTGAGTAGCTAAACCTGATAGCAATCCTGGGACATCTCACTGGCTCATACACATAGGTTCTTCAATATGTATTATACTATGTATTTCGGCTCTACACAAAACTTTACATCATGTATCAACCAGATTATTATACATAATGTTAATTCAACACATATTCTAATTGCCTCTGTGGAATAAGGGAGTGAGGCCTGAGACTGTGGTTTGCTTTGGGTTTGTGATGCTGTGCATCGTTTCACTTGAAGAGCTCACAATTCTCTGATGATAAGGACTCAGAAGCAAAAAAAATTAAATACAATAAGAAGTTCACACAAAGGCTGTGAGCACCAAGTTTTATGATAACTCAGCAAATGAGGATCTGACTAAGCTGCACATGTCAGGAAGGATTCTACAAAGCAGTTATATCTGTTCTAAGTCTGAGAAAAAAAATTGAAGGAGATGAACAAGATGTTGGGGACAGAGTCTTTGTATTAACCCCCACAAGGAATTGAATGTAGATGACAATGGCACGCTATGCTGGCTAGGTTTTCTGTCAACTTGATGCAAGCTAGAGTCATCTGAGAGAGAGACCATCCATTGAGAGAAAGGCCCCTATATGACCGGACTGTACGAAAGCCTGTAGGACATTTTATACATTGGCGATTGATGTGAGGGAACCCAACCTATTGTAGGTGGGGCCACTATAGCATTAGTAGTCCTGAATTAAATAGGAAAATGGGCAGAGAAGCCAAAAGGAGCAAACTGATAACTAGCACTCTTCCATGGCCTCTGTGCCAGATCCTGCCTGCAGCTTCCTACCCTGATGAACTGTGATATAGAACTGTAAAGAAAATGAAGCCTTTCACCGGCACACTGCTTTTGGATGTGGTGATTTCTTATGGAGCTAGTAACCCTAACTAAGCTACATGCTCATCTTAAATAGAAACTTGAACTGCAGCCATTTCCTGGCCTTTGTGCCTCAGAAAATATGGGTCCTTCTCTAGGTGCACATTTTAAGGGAGGATTCTATCACTGTGTTCAAGAGGATTCTGGAATTTCAGAAAAAAATTTTTTTTCATATATCACATTTGGCCAACATTTTTCAACACCTCTTTTGAACTTCTTGCTTTTTAATCTGTTTTACAGCCATGAACTCCTTGTATTCTCATAACAAACTTTTGTGTTATATCTTGGCTCAGAGACTAATGGTACCTGAAATTTCTACCCACCGTTTCTTACACATTGACAGACTTTTCCACATTGGATAATTAGCAGTCTACAATAATACTAAAATTCCTTTGCAGCCATATTTGACTATATGACAAAATTCAGACCAATGAGGCGTAGCATTGAGTATTCTGTAAAAATTTTTAGATATTTTATGTAACAGATTTTGTGGTAAGATTTTGCTTTCTTTCTTTCTTTCTTTGTAACAAATATTTACTTATTTACTATAATGCATTCATCTTACATCCCAATTGTTATCCCTTCACTTGTATCTTCCCATTCTCCTCCCTCCCTCCCTCTTCCATCCTATTCCCCTCCCCTAGACCTCTGACAGGAGGGACTTTCCTCCCCCACCATCTGTCCTATCAGATGCCATCAAAATAGCCTGCTTCCCCTTCTTCTGTGTGCCCACAGGGCCTCCCTATCAAGGGGAAGTGATCAAATCGTGGGTACCAGAGTTCATGTCACAGGCAGTCCCCACTGCCTCCACAGCCTTGGAGGATGAGCTGTCCATTGGCTATATTATTTCTGCTTGTTTAGATGGGTATGTGGGAGTTGATTACGAGGTGATCGTTTGGGATAGAAGCCTACAACATGAAATAAAAACAGGACAGAAATGTCCCAAGTTCTGCAATCAAGTAGAACATCTGTAAGTTCTTGGATTATCTACATGTGAATATTTTACAAGTTATAAAAAATAGTCTTCTGTTTTGCATAGGCCACTATTTTTTTTTTTGAGATTCTGTTAACAGAAAGACCAGGTGTCTCCATTTATAGATGATGAAAATAAGTTTAGGAAAGGAGATGTGTTTGCCAGTCATGCTCACAATTGTAAATACTTCAGACATAAGTATTTGGATTGTAATTCCAAGGCTATTGTTACTATTTTAGATTGCTTTACAGCCTATGTTTTCTTTTCTTTTCTGCTTTAATTAAATTATGATTGCCTATGGCCTTTATTATAGTTTGACCCCAAAGTCCTCTAATGTTCATCCAATTTAACTCTCATCTTCAAGACATGGCTCCTGGGGTTCTTCGGGAATTAAGGAACTGAGTGATTGGTAGGGCAAGAGGATAAAGAGTGTTCATTACACACCATGACAGGAAATTTTGCTATCTTCATTTTATAGTACAATCCATTGTTTTTCCAATCATCTTTTAATTAATTAGCAATTAAGCTTGCTCAGGATGTGAAAATAGCCATTAATAAAACATGGCAAATTATTCTCATGGTCTGGGTAAAATAGATTTCAGTTCATCTCTCTCTCTCTCTCTCTCTCTCTCTCTCTCTCTCTCTCTCTCTCTCTCTCATTCTCCCCTTCACTCTACCTCCCTCCTTCTCTGTCAGGAGAAATCAGTAGTTACTTTTTCTAGTACAATTTATTGTTCATTTTTTTTTGCCAGGAATATTCTACAGGGCAAAAAAAAAGCACAAGACTGTGGTTTTGTCCTAGATATGTCTTTGTGATCTTAATAAACATATAAATCTTAATTGAAACATGGCACCAAAAATATGGAGCTATATACTGAAGTACAAGTATTTTAGTTCAGTCACAGGCCAAAACTCATGTGTCACAGGGTATTAAGGACTTATTCTGGTGAATATCTTCACATTCAGACACAGAGAATCCCAAGAGAGTTTTTGGGGGCACTGTTCAGGTAGTAAACTGTCTCTGCTAACTTACACTTCCTGTTTACTCAGGAAATTAATTTTTATTCCTTCTCATGTCTGTGATGGGGTTGAAGCCCAGATAGTTTAGTTTTACAATTAAGTTTAGTTGTTTAGGAGTTAAGATGTTTTTAGGTCTAGATAGATGTTTCAAGTTGATAATGAGAAGATATGATAGTTATTGAATTTAGATGTGCCAAGATAGGAAAGATGTTTTCTCTGAGGTTGCCAAATACAAATAACCAAAACACCATGAATGTAACATTTACATAATTCCTCATTGTTTCATGGTTCTTCTTACTGTATTGCTGTATATATGTGTAATAATATAAATGTATATGTAAAAAAGAAAAAAAAAGGAAAAAAACTAAAACAAAGAAGAAAAACAAGCATGAATGCCAAATAAGTCAACTTGATATTTGGTTAAATGGCATAGATTTATTTAACTGAACTTCAAAATGGATTTGTCATAGGCCAACAAAATGAATTGCACCGTACCAAGAGATAGAAGTATGCTTCTTGAGATGACAGTAAGTGTCCTTATGCATTGACCACAGCACAGGTGTCCCTTCCCTCATCACCTTTAATCAGACATATGAACCCTGACATCACCAGCCAGTTTGTTCCAGTTATGATCTAAATCTAGTCTAGACATCCTTGAGTTTCTGACACTCTCCACCCTCAACATTCTGCCCCCAAGAGCAGCCATTTCTCAGAATCTTGGTGTATGTGGGTTTCTCAAAGCTCTCCCACTCCCTTCCAATCTCAACCTAGATCTTACACTGAAGAACTAAGACCTCATTTCTCTAAGCCTGTCTCTTTTTATAGAGCCTTTGAGAATATGGAGGGATACTGGTTAAATATTAGTTGCTGGGATGAATGGAAAATAAATGACTATTATCGTAAACTCATGTTCACCTTTTTATTGCACTGGGAACTGTTCATCAAACTGGACAGAGATCATTTAGTTAGAAATGCATTATAATGCCATTAAATTACTTGGATAGAAGATGTGATGGATGTGAACTAGAAGCTGATAATGTAGCAGATAATGGGTAGAAACATTGTGCAAACTGTTGGGGTTGGAGCGTTACAGTTTGGAGTGGCTACCACCTTCTGTTTTGATCAGGCCATGACATGCTTGTGGTTAGCCAGGTAGACCTTTCAATAATTGTGATTCACGTACAAAGTACACTTCTATTACAAAAGCAGTAATCCAAAGCTGTGAAAGCATTGCATGTTGATAAGGATGTGGAAGGAGAAGGACTCTCATTATTGGCTGTGGGAATGTTAAATAGTCTGACCACTTTACACGATCACTTAGCAGTTTTTCTAAAGCTAACTAGACTGCTACCACACATTCTTTGCTTGCTATTTACTCAAAGAAGATGGAATTCTATGTCAACTCGAAAACTTCCACTTGGATGCTTACCGAAGCTTTACTTATAATTTCCTAAAGGCAGAAGCAAGATGTTCTTCACTTGGTGAGCGGCTTAACAATAGTTCTTATGGGCAAAGGAAAATAATTTGATCCTAAAACGAAATGAACTCTCAAGCCATGGAAACACCTTCCGTATGTGCCACTAAGTGAAAAAAAACAACAACAAATAACCTGTATGATTTCATGGGAATGACATCGTGGAAAAGAAAAATATGGTGATGGTTCAAAGATCAGAAGTGGCCAGGGGCAAATGGGGAGAAGAGGTTACAAACCTGGCACACAGAAAACTTTTCTAGGACAGTGTATTCAGAAACTGTATTCATGGTGCTATAATTCTGGCTGTGTGACAGTCAGTAGAAATTTGCCCAAGCTCAGAGAATGGAGAGCTCCAAGTGAACCTTAATGTATAGATTCAGTATGCTAACCATGAATCGGTGTCCATTTGATTATAGCAAATGAATCACTCTGGCCATACTGGACAGTAAGGGAGGCTTCAGGTGTGTGCAGGGGCAAGGGTTAGGTAAAACTTTGTACTTTTGTTCAGTTTTGCTGTGAAGCTAAAATAGCTCAAAGAATAAAAACCACTTCAAGAAAGAAAAGAAGAAGAAAATATGTTGTTGCTTCATATATACTGTTACCCATTTCTTCACCTCTAGTTTCTTTAGTGGCTCATTAAAGAGCTCAAGCCCGGAAAGCTGAAGCAACTTCTTAAAGGTTATAGAGAAAAGCCAGTAGGCAGAGAAATGAATTCATTCCGATCAGGTGCCAAAATATGTGCTTGCCTCCACTCTGTAGTGACATCTGTCAAATAATGTTTGTCCCCCTGGTCTCCCTCTGCTCCTTGACAGTGATCTGTTCTGTGCTTCATGAACAAGGGAGGCAAGTCTGTGGTCCCATATGACTCATCGTTGGCAGCAGCCGGAAACTGGTACTTGAGAAGTCTTATAAAAGTGAGCCTGGCATTGTGCCTCCCTCATTACTGCACTCAGAATAATTAAAACAGCCCTTTGTCTGTGGAAACTAACATCAAAGGTCCTGACAAAGAGTATCTCTGGTGGGAACTATGATTATCACTGTTTTATGGCTGGAGAAACTGAGGAATGGATTTGTTAAGTGGCTTGCCCCAGGTCCACTGGTGAATCAGGGACCTGAGACTACAACAACCTCTTGCATCACAACACTTTTCTTGGTCCAAAATGTCAACCACATTTATTAGACTAATATTACCATTTCCTGGGTAAAAATTAAGGGATTAAGTCCATTCAAATCATAGCATCTGTATAGGTGTGAGGGAAAGGTTATGGTCACTCTGGGAACTGGGTCAGCCGACTGAGGGTTTTAATTAAGCTTCTGGGAATAGAGACCCTGGGAACAAAGTCACACACCAGGACAAGCCACACACTACGTGGCTATGCACATTTATCAGAGCAGTTCAACTTCTTGGTTGCTTAGAAGCCTTTCAGCATCCTGCCTTTGGCTAATCTTGTGCTTCTGCACAAGTGCAGTGCAGTGAGTTGCCCACCATCATGCAAAGAGGAAAGTCAGGTGGGAAGACACTTCAGTGTGTTGGAAAAGTGAGCATCCTTACACTTCCCACTCACTATACATGGAGTTAGTTTGCTTGAGCATCAGTGAGTGGGTTAATGTGTTAATTAGTGTAGAGTTCTGTAGAGATTTGGTCCCAGGAAACATTATATGACAGAAACTTACCTTCAAGGCTTGAAACTATTCAACCTGATGGCTGAGATTCTGTCACTAGCAGAGTATGAATCTCAAGGTGGTGAGAAATCCACCTCACAGAGCCTTGGGCTGAGAGTCAAGGTCACTATTGTCACAATTGACCCATGAGAAGGAGAGATCGAAATGGACCCTTTAGAGGACTTAGGGGATGGGCAAAAGTTTTTTGTCTGCAAGTGTGAGGACCTGAGTTCTAGTCCGAGGCACCAAGAGAAAAATTCAGGCGTGTCTGTGTGTCCCTATAACATCAGTATTAGGCTGCAGAGACTGGAGGATCTATAGAGCATCCTAGCCAGCTGCCTTACTTGAAATGATGAGCTTCTGGTTTAGGGAGGGACTCTGTTTCAAGACAATAAGGTGGCTAGGAAGATACCTGTTCTAGTTTTCACATGGATATGCATGGGTGAATGCACACACCAACTCTTGTGCGTTCATCCACTCAACACCCCATGCACACACACATACACCACACATATGTGCACTTGCACACACACACACACACACACACACACACACACACACACACACACGCCCACACAGAGAGTCTCATAAAGGACAATTGCCTGGTATTCCTGCCCACTAGCTGGGTATTCTTTTACTCTGCCTAGAGAATTTACTCCTGCTTCAAGTTTCTTCTCTTATTCAAAGACATTGCATGCAAGGCAGTGTTAGAACTTCCTCTCCCATAGATATTTCTCAATACCATCATGTCTATATCTTAATCCTGCTATTGTGCATTGATTGCTGTGTGATGTACCTAACTGAAGATAATATATGTGGCAGTTATTTTGATCAGAACATAGAGGAACAATAAATCTTTGTGGCATGGCCTTCGTGGAGCAAGATTGACATAGGGCATACTGAGTCTTATTTAAGACATCACCCAACTGCATCTTTACCCAGCCCTGGCTTCCCTGTGACCTCTGCTCTCCTGATGTTTGAATTTTCTCATAATTCATACCATGATCAGAACATGAGCAAGTACCAGTGATGTAACACATGTAAACTCTGTAATTGGATAGAATTCCACAAAGGGAATATCTATTTAAGTAAGTGGAACTATAAGGGGACACAACAGGCAATAGTGTGCAATCCTGAGCTTTGTAGTATTTAGTGACATACCCCGGGCTTATGGGTGGAGTGGGGGAAGGAATGATATTAGAATACTGGAGAGAAAACATATATACACATAGCAGCTCAACCCTGGGGTTGAGCAAGCATCTAAACAAACATCCTGACTCTATTATCTCCCTCCTTCTCATTATCTTGTGGCTTTGAGCAATTAAAGCGTAAAGAAGGCTCTACTGAGAGCAGGTGAAGAAGATCAGAGTGGAAGTGAATGGGCATGTAGAACACAGTCTACACATCATCTGTCCCCATGTGACCACATCTCTGAGCTCTTCCCAGAGTATGCAATCCATGAAGTAACAGCAAGAATTCATAGTGGAGTCAATCTAGGCTTGTATATTTGGATTAGCTGCTTTAAAATTACTAGCTTAGTATCTCAGTTTTCTATCTACACAGTAGTCATGCGCGGAAGATCTTGTCAGTTTGGGAAGGTCTAAAAATATATAGTTATATATAAAGAGACAGGAGGTATAGCTTCATCGTTGTCTAGCTTGTATTTGGTACTGGGTCCAATATCCTAAAATACACACACACACACACACACACACACACACACACACACACACACACACACACACACGTGTGTGTGTGTGTTTGTAGCTGTCCCAGACAATAAGAATTTAGCTCATATATCACACAACATTTTCACCTCTTTTGACTGCATTACAAATCATGATGTGGGGAATGTAGATATGCATAGAGTATTTTACCCTGGATTTGGATTTTATTCATTCTTTCTTGGATACAGAGGGTAACCCCCCCTCAGCGTAACCTTTTCTTTCTATAAGATAAGCGCATGGTCTCATTAGAATTAAACATATCGATTGGCCTGAATATGAATTTGGTCTTATTGTAGCAGAAAATGTGGATCAAAAGTTTACTTCTTACCCTTTGGGTATTGGTTGAGGAAAGAACTCAACCTTAGAATTTTGCTTTGAAGTTTCAGAATTAATGCACACAATTCCTCATTTAACCATTGATTTTATTGTTACCTATTCATATATACACGTGTATATATTATAATAAGCCACTGACATATATACAAATGCATAAACCAGCGGGACAGACACTGTTTGTATTATGTCCAAAGGAGCTAAAACCAGGGTCTTGTACAAAGAAATATGATTTCTTTGTTTGTTATAGCACCCATTTCTTTTATTTCTCCTGCCCAGTGCTGCAGCTGCCGTGTAAAACTGTTGGAAATTATTAACCCCCACTTAATAAATATAATATTAAATGAATTTACCCAGTGTTGAAAAACCTGGCATAGATCCAACTTCAGGGTGAACATAAATCTTCCTGTAAATTGCCCATTCTTCCCTCTGAGGGCCTGTTGTGTATGGAAAGTACATTTCATTAGACTCACTGAAGCCCCATTTATTTAACAGCTTTCTTCCAATGTAATATCTCTCATCTAATAGCTCAGGTGCTATGATGGTCGACATCATGGAGATTCAGAGCAATGGAAAGAGGTAGATAAATATACCAGAGTGTGTGGGGTAAATTATACATTACAATGCCTTTTCTCTATTCACCTGGAAGTTCATTTCTTCACCTAATTCACCTCTTAAGGGTTGCCCCATTTTAAAGCCATCTTTCACACAGTGGAGTGTTTGCATGGCTCAGTGCAGAATAGAGTTTGGTAACAGGCTTATTCCTCTGAAATAGCATTTTCCCTTTAGAGAAGCATGCTTTGAGGAGTTCTTATCAACATGCAAATTGAAATTCCCAGAACCTAGGGCAAAGGTGATTAGAGCTTATGTAGACCTCAGTAAAGAATACATTAAGGAATTTATTCTAAAAATAAGTGACTTCAATTTGCCCATCTATTCTACTCTCTCTGTGTTTCCTCAATGTTACTCTCTTCTGTGTCCTTTTAGCATATGCCCCACTTTGATTCAACAAACTTCAGGCAAACATAAAAGCCCCTTTTGATCTCATTGTTTATTGAATAAATAACTAATTTCACATAGAATGAAGTGGCAAATACTATTTGGGTACCTGATATTGATCTTTGGAAATAATCACCACTTCCTCAGTGGGCTACTGATGTTTCTTCCTGCCTACACACCCAGCTCCCCCTCAACTGAATCATTTCATGGTATAATTTTGTAATTTTTCCACCTACCAGGAAGTCCCCAGATGCAACGCTCAAGTTTGCCTAATTACATCTTTACACGAAGAGGATTGCACTCCTTGTTGCTTTCATCTTTAGGTATCAGGGCCTCTCTACATTAATGTACACAGCTGTATTGATCCCTTGTCACTGTGATGGAGTCTTTCAGAGTGGGACTGTGGCACTAACACAGTTATTTCACGGGTGAGGAGCGCTTGGACGGGTTTCGGGTTGGTTGCTGATGAACAGTGTGCTGTCAAGACCACTCTTGACTTTGTTGGTGGTCACCGCCTATGAGGAGCTTCAGTTTTGCCATGCTGAGTATGTTTCTAGAATAAGGTTCATTCTTTGAGGTTTACCTGCTTGTGTGATGTATCTGTTAAAAATCCCCCATGGAATCTACAGCTACAAGTGAGAGGTCTTGTTGCCCTTCCCCATTCTTTTATGATTGAAATGGTAGCTTATCAAGGGGGTTAACTTTCATATTTCTCATTTACTAAGCAAGTTGAACATCTTATGGGTTTAGACCACTTTTACGTTCCCATCTTTGTCCCCATCTATAACGTTTTCCCCTTTCTATCAGACTATCTTTATAAAAATGTACTTTGGTCAAAAACATTTATATATGTCAAATGTAAAATTGTCATTGGTTTTGCTTAAAAAGTCTACAGTTAGCCTTTCTTTCTGCTTCTTTGTTGTGTTTTTAAATGAATAAAATTCTTAAGTTGAGTGTGGTGAAAGGGGTCAATTTTTTCCTTTAAGATGTGTACTAAAGCCATAAATACACTCTTTTCAATGGCTTCTACAGCCTTTATTGCTAGGCTGTGCACGTTTCAATCTTGATCCCATCTGAAGTTGGCACTGATGGCTTGCTCAGATCACATACCATTTCAGAACTGGTAAATGACTATTATTCTGATGCAAGTTGTCAACCAGTTTGTCTTTTCCTTATTCTGTCACAATGAAGTCTTTTTTGGGGGGAAGGGAGGGTCCCTGTTTGTTTACGGATTTCTATTTTCTCTCATTTGCCTTTTGGTAAATCATTGCTCCCATACTATATGAACTTTCTGCATTTTAGGACAAGTCTCAACACCTAGCACCTGAGGTGTATCTTAGTTATTCTTGGATTTTTGTTCCTATATGAATTTTCGATTCAATTGATGAAGGTTTAGGAAGAGTGCTGCTAAAATGTTTGCTGATGTTACCTTAAGTGCTAGATTAGTTGGGAAAGTTAGATTCTTCCAGACATCAATTGCACTTAGAATGCTATAGAAATTACATTTACTTAGATTTTCTTTAACATTTCTATTGAGTTTTATGCCACCTATGGGTGATTTATATATCTTTATTAATTGTTGTGTGTATTTATATTTTAATCACACTATTGTAAGTATAGTTCATATATTTTCCTATGCCTTGTTTTTATAGAAATGATCTGGGATGTCTTTATCTTGTTTTAACTCCAACACCATCTCACCAATTTTCATGCAGTTACAAGTTTTTGTTTTATTTTATTTCTCACTGATGGCTCTTGATGAGTTGATGAGTTACTAGTTTGAATTTATTAGCTGAGCTACTTTGCCTTACATGAACTTGAATTTTCACCTCATGCTTTTTACATAGCTGTTAAGATTTTTGGAGCATTTTTAGTTTTTCTTTAAAATAAATCTTTTTGAGATAATAGTATAATCACACCATCCTCCACCCTCAGGTCTTTTCTCTTTAAGATTATGCATCTCTTTACTCTTCTTTTCTTAAATTGACATCTGTGTTTACATTTTATGTTCTTAATTTTTCTCTCTTCATTTATGCTTTTGATTAATCTTGTTACCATCATATCTCTTATTAGTTTCTCTAAAAATCAACTCAACAGTTCTGTTTTTCTAATTTTCCAAATAGTGCATTTTTAAATATTATTTTGTAGTTTTCTAGATTTTTTTCAATATAAGGAAATTCATTTATGACTATCACTTAGCTATCATCCAATGCTTCGCCTCTCAGTGGCTTAGTCATATATGCATGAATGTTTTGAGGGTTGGCACGCAAAAGTTCGCATCAGCTGTATATCACCTGTAACTAGATATGCTGGTTAAGAAAGCTGCTAGGACGCCTTGTGGCTCCATCAGATCCACACAGTGGGATGTCTGGGATTGGATAATAAAGGTCCCATTCTTATTATTTTTTCTCAAGTTACAAGTTGTGTCCATGTCAGCTACTCACATCTCTCATCTTCCTTAGACCAAAAGACTGATTGGGACAGGGAATGTCATTCTTATGACAAAAATGTAAATGATGGATTCTGTTGTGCAAACACTCTAATGGCTAATCTTGGTTGCTAGCTTTACTTTTTCTGGAGTCAACTAAATGACACCCCTGTGAAGGATTCTTCTGACTGTATTATGTGAGGTGGGAATATCCACCCTATATCTGGGCCACGCCTTCTGGTGGCCTCAGTCCGACACAAAGAACTATATACAAATGAGGAATTTTGAGAATGGGATAGGTAGTCCTTCCCAGGGAAGAGCATACAAACTGATTGTCCAGGGCCAAATAGTCATTCCTGAAAACATATGTACAAGTAACGTTATACAGGCTGAATAGCTTATATTTAGTAACACACACACACACACACACACACACACACACACACACACACACACACACGAGTTATGTTCATGTAATAGCCCTGACTAATAAAAACACATTAAGGCATTGTTTCCAGTCAAGAAAACAAGACACCTTTGTGCTGCAAGTACGGCAAGACTGAGGCAGGAACGGCCGTCTCTGCACAGTAGACACAACTACCAGAACTCCAAACACAGGTTTTTGTCACTCTTGTTGTTCAGTAAACACAGCAAGGAAAAGCTATGTGCTTTCTCAGCTAATAGGATGTTACATGTCAGCCAGGAGGACAGTCTTCATTGGAACCCAAGTGTACGGGCATCATTATCACCAGTATTCTTGATGTTCAAGAGATATGTTTGAGCTCAATATTTCAAGACTATATTTATCTTTAGCCGACACAATAAAAACAAGTGTTTCATGTGTGTCATGGAATGCCGTGTCCATTGCCATTCCTATACCCGTGGTCAAATATGTCACAGGAAACAAAGGAAGAAAGGCTTACTGCTTTTCACCTTGAGGGGAAACAGCATATCCTGGTGGGAAGGCGTGGCCATGGGAACATCAGGCATCCAGTCAGACTGCAGCTACAGTCTGGAAACAGAGAGTGACGAGGCTCATGCTCTAGTCTCCTTTTAAAAATTCAGATGGCACCCCCAGGCCATGAGCTGGTATAGCCACATTCAGGGTCTTTCTTTCCACTTCAGTTAAAATCCACTTGACAGACTCTCCCTGATTTATATAGACACGTGTTTTTATGATGGTCTGAAATGCAGCGGCCATGCTGACAATGACGATTAGCCATTATAGATGCCACGTCACAGCTTAATTCTTGTATTCATTATATAATACTTAAGTCCAACACAGCATATGTTTTATCAAACACTTATTATTTCAACTACTCCCTGCCTCTCATGTTTTTGTTTCTGTTTTTTGTTACTGCTCCCTTGCATCTTCACTCTATTGTTCTTGGGTCTGATCCCCCAAAGCTACCCTTGCTGTGCCAGTGATGGCCAAGTGATCATGGTATCTTCTTCACATACTAATGGCGTTCACTGAATCTTGGTTTTCTAAATTTTCAGACAGTTGGAGGAAGAACGGGAAATTTTTATTCTGTTTTAAGCATTTTCATTTATTTATATAAATATTTTACAGAAAAACATTGGTGAATTTCTGTCCTTTTTAAAGATTTAAGTGTGGGTTTGTTCCTTTGCTTTTCAATGTCTGCCCAATCTATATACCCTTGATTGTTATTGCTGCACATATGTATTTAATGCACTTATAATGCTTCAATTTAAAATAAAATCAAACTCTTATCATTTGCCTGTCATGTTCTCATGTTCTTTTATCCTTTTCTACTATTGCTAAGTACTTCTCCTTTTCTACAGAGGAATCTTTGTATACTGCTCCAAAGTTTCCATACTATAAATTTCTGGGGTAGAATTGATTAAAATATACAGTTAGACCCAGGCCTTCACTGGGCCAATGGCAGAAGCCATCCAGGCTCCCTCACCTTCTTGGTGCAGGCAGTAGGTACCACTACAATGAACAAATGTGTGATGAAGAGTGGGAAAGATAAAACAACAACAACAGCAACAACAACAACCAAAGATAAAAAAATACCAGCATGGTATGTGAATGATGATGTCCAGATTTGTGCTGCTTCTGAGGGCCTTGTGGTATTTTCTAGTACTTTGCGGACTTTGCCATTCACTTGCTGGTCTCTGTAAACTACCCAGATAATGAAATGACTTTGTATTAGGTAGATTTATAATTATGAACCTGTTCATCCTGATTTACAAATCAAGGAAATAATTTATATCAACACTTAACAAAAATTTCCAAAAACTACTATATATCAATCAAAAAGTTTCTATAAATCTTCAGTAAACATTTTATTTTATAAGTAGCTATTTTCTAAAGCATTTCTTTTAGTATATGAAGATTTTCATATGGTGGGTCTTAAAGATTATTGCTTAAGAAAATTGTATTTGGTTAAGTAAATGACCTGTGCATTTAACCAGTATATGATTTTAACAACAGAAATTTTGTTGCTAAATGCTGCAAATGACAATAAAATATTTTTCCTGTTAATTAGAATGTATTGTTCATTTTATAGGTGAGAAAAGGAGACTCAGAAAGGTTTAGTACGGTCACAGAGGAGGTAGGGACTGAAGCTTAGTTTTAGTTTTATTTTTTTAATTTTAATTTTAATTTTAATTTTTTGGAGCCTAGTTTTAGACCCATATTTATCTGCCTGTGGGGGCCATATTGTCCTGTTGGTGGATAACACTTCCAATTGGTACTGCATCTGTCTTGGACTTCTGTTCAGACCAAACTGCAATCTGGCGTGATTCTCTCTTCTGTGATAATCTCAGGTTTCAGGAACAAAAGTCAGAAACTGTTCCTTTTGCTCAAGAGGTCGCATTAGCATTGACAGTGGGTCATGTGGCTATCTTCCCCGTGGCATCATTTTTTATATAAATAACTTCCCAGAGTCCTTTCCTGAAAGAGGAAGGAAATGTCACTGAGAATTGGTCAGGAGTGAGAAGAACGAAGGCTATGAGACCCACCATGCAGTGCAAACCAGGAAGTTTTCTTCCTCTCTTCATTCTCTTCTGGATCATTTGACTAATGTCTCCTGTCAGATAGACATTAGCTGCCCAAATCTTTTCTGGAGATGCTCCAGGCTTGAGGAATGTGACACTTGGCACAGACGTAGGTACTGCCCCTTTCTGACAAGTGTCTTGGAGTCAAGGTCAAGTTAGGGGATTATTACGGGGCCTTTCATGTGCTGTTATTCTTGTCTCTGGTCCAGGTGCTTTTTCCAGGGGTCTGAAGGATGATGGCTGAAGGGCAATCTTCCCATGCCCGGAAAGGGAAGACCATGGGAAATTCTGCCATGAGCAATGACATCATGGTCCCCTCCTTCATGGAAACTCAGTTAGCAGCCTGGTTGACTGGACCGCTCATGCTCCACACTAGCCTTGTCCTTGGAAGCCAGTTGTTTTCCTGGCTGCTCATTTCCTGCACAGATTCACCTACCCTCTTTATGTTTGTATCCATAGTTGGCTCATGCTAAACTGGGGGCTTTGCACATGCTGTGTGGGAAGCTTGAGCCTCTCAGCCTGGTTATTTTTTTCTGCTTGTAGGAGCTCACCCTCACCCCACCCCCTCATTTTATGGAGGCTTTCTTCATGGCCAGAGCTATTCCCAAGCCGAATGAGTGTTTGTCTACTTGGTTTTCTTTCTTTCTTTCTAAGATAAATGATTTATTCTTAGTGTTCGCTCAGGCAAGGTTGGACCTTGGCCGCCTCTGTCTAGTTGGTTTTCTATGTGGACATGGTGCAGTTATTTGCTTGCCAACTTTGCTTCCAGACTGTATGCATCAATTTCACCCATTTCAGAATCCCCTTCCATATCTTTGTCCCTCAGGCCAATCTCGTTTGTGTTACTATGTGAGTACATAGATAACCTCAAACATTTTATGACACTTTGCGCCTTTAGCACATTTTTTAAAATGCTCATTAAAGACCTGTGAATAGGATATGTGTCTTTTCTTCGGACAGGAGAGCACTTAGATGGTTCCTAATTCTTGCTGAGTTGACATCAGAGCAGAACTTAGCTGATTAAACGTTCATGTTATACAGAGACCATATTGGTAGAAACTCCTTAGATTTTTTTTTTTACCTTTATGCATCTATAGAGAATGATTTTATATGTGAGGGTATTAGGGTGGGCTTCATTGCCTATAGAAGAAAGTTCAAACCCCACAGTAAGATGTTCAGTCCATTGCTTCCTGTTTAGAGGTCCTGTTTTGCTACCAGATATTCTGCTGGGGGACACACTACCGTATTCTTTGCTGGAAAACCTGTTTCTGTGTTTTATATGTCAAGCAAGTTTTGTTGTAATTAATTTTGCTATGATGGTATGATAGCCAAAAAATATCCCTTAAATCACTAGAAGGACCATGTTCAAATAAAACTTTATTTTCCTAGAAGGCACATACAGCAACATCCCTGTTCATCTGATTTTCAAAATTTGCCCACTCTTCCAAAATGGTCCCTAAGCCTTAGGTACCGTAATTTTTGTATCTATTGATACCGGGCTCTAAAATGCTGCATTTTGATAGTTTGTTTCTTTACTTTTTTCTGTAATGATATCTCCAAGTTTCAAAAAAGGTTCTTTGATGAGGGGCAAAGACTACCCTTATATGTGGGTATAAGGACAAATATTTAGCATGCAATTAGAGATTATGCTGGCTTAGGAGATTGTGAAGTATAGGCTCTTCTCCAAGATCCATGACTTCACTGGCCCTGGGTAGTTTGGCTAAGTTTCCAGTACTGAGCATGATTTGATTCTTGAGTACGATTAGAGAGTTGGTGGTCACTACCAATATATGTGTGTCAGTACTGTACCCTTAAGGCTACTGTGTCATCCTGGTGGTGGTTGTGGTTCGTCCGTGTCAAAGCTCGGTAGGACAGTTGTTCTTTTCTCCTGGGGAAGCTTGCATGGCACCTTCAAATATATTCTTACAGTCTCAGCAGCACCATGGTCTAAACACAAGTGGAGCAATAACAGCAACAATAAGCTTCTGAAGAGAGTGGAGAATGAATGTTTAGGAGGTCTCAACTCTATATAAAGAACTGTAGGTGACAAAAGAATGCCAAGAGCACGATAAATAGTCTTCTCCATGCAAAAGCATACCAACTAGTTTTCTAGTATCAAGAAGTCAGATCTGAAAACATATATACAAGGAACTTTATATACACTCAGTTGGCTGTATTTTAGAATATATTTGTTTATACACATCTGTGTAGTGCACTAGCAATGGAAAACAAGGCTATGTATCTGAAGAGAGAAAGGACACAGAAGGTGTTGAGGGAAGAAAGGGAAGGTGGGAATGATATAATTATATTACAATCTCAAAAATTTCAAAAAGAAATTCTAAAAGAAAACAGGTGGGACCAGGGTTTGTTCAAGAGCTAGGTTTGACTTCCTGTTATACAAAACCCACAAAGGCAGCACACATTGTTTTCTTTCTCCCGTTGCTCAGTCTCTTCCCTTCTTCTCTGTTCCTGTCTTTCCCTCCTTTCCTTGTTTCTTTCTTATCTTTGGACTGTGTGCACAGCATGTATCTGTCCCCACAAGCTGTCTTTAAATTATAGTATCGTCACATTGCTGGTCCTATGCAACATATCAGATTGAACACCAGGCCCGGAAAGATGGCTCAGACAGCATGGTGCTGGATGATCAAGCATGAAGACCTGAGTTTACTCCCTCAGACCACTCATGATGATGTACGTCTGGGACCTCAGTGCTGGAGAGGCAGAGACAGGGGTAACCCTGGAGCATTCTGCTCAGGCATTTTTAGCCAAACTGGTGAATTCCTGGTTTATCGAGAGACCTATTTTAAAAAATGAAATGGAACACAATAGGGAGAGATACCTACCATTGACCTCTGGCCTCTATATGCACACATACAAACATTTATGTGTACACACACATGCACATGTGCACACACACACAGACATACACACACAGATCTCATTGCTGATTATTCTTAATTTTTAGAACATTGTCTCAAATCAATTTTCATGCTGTATTCTTGGTTTCTTTTCTGAAATCCTGGTTCATATTCTCTCTGTCTCTCTGTCTCTGTCTCTGTCTCTGTCTCTGTCTCTGTCTCTGTCTCTGTCTCTGTCTCTGTCTCTGTCTCTGTCTCTCTCTCTCTCTCTCTCTCTCTCTCTCTCTCTGTGTGTGTGTGTGTGTCTGTGTGTGTCTGTGTGTGTATCTTCAGTGTGTGTACATAACAATACCTTCTGCATCTTAATATGTGTAGATGCCATAGGACAACTTCAGGTGTCATTCCTCAGATGCTCCCCACTTTGTTTTATGAGACAGGGTTTCTCATTGACTTGGAACTTGCTGACTAGGTGAGGCCAGATGGCCAGTGAGCCCCAGAGACCTACTGGCTTCTGCCTACTCAATGCTAGGGTTACAAGTACATCCTATCCCATCCCATCTCTTCTTTCTCTCCATAGGCTCTAAGCATCAAATTCATCACTTTGCCTCCTGATCAATGCCTACCCACCCCTCACTCCCTCTCTAGGGTTGAGTGCTCTCTACTGTCATCATGATAATCCTCACATTCTCTCCGATAGAATCATGTTGTGCTCTCATTACCTCTGCTAACCCAGGCCACCTTGCTTGGTCTCCTAACTTCATCTTGCACAGAGATTGTTGCTTTTGCGATATCATTTTCCCCATGCTCATCTATCTGATGATTGTCATTTTCTTTCCAGCTATAACTGGGACCCTTTGTGTCCTGTCTTGTGACAAGTGACAAGAGGAGGTAGAGATTTAAATGACATAGTTTGTGCTATTGAATAGCCAGTCTGGCAGAGAAGAGGTGCCAGAAATGCTAATGCAGCACAAGAGACATGTTTGGGGAGCCAGACTTGGGAAGGATGATTTCAAGGTGAGAGTAAGGTCAGAGGGAGCCTCAGTTTTTGTCTCTGAGATTTCTGTTTTCACTTGTGAATCCACTGTAGCTTCATTGCCTTCAGTCACAATTTCAATAACCCTCTCCATCTTCTCCGGTGTTTTCTGAAAGTGTTCATGGGTTTACTACCGTTCCCAGTTGCACTTCTCACTAGTACCCACTATCACTTTCTAGCTGTTAGCCTTTTCTGCATGTAGCGTGCCAGTTTTTCTTCCATGCCTAGTGTTCCTTATCATGAGTTACCAACTGTGGCCTCTCGAATGGATACCTAATCTCCCTGAAATTCAGTTTTATCATGTTTAAAGTAAAATTTTGAACATTTACTTTTATATCTGTTCATTTATAAATTTAAGAATTTCACATTGAAATATCACATTGAAAACATCTTCCCTAAAACTTGGCACTTAGGAAGCCCATTGAAATTACCCACATTTTTTTTTCTACTTGCATCTCCCTTCTTGCTTTCTACCAGTCTGAATCTTACTCACACTTCTGGAACAATTTAAGTTTTTGTAGCCTGGTGAAAATTTCTATAACCTTTTCAGCCAATTGCTGGCTTTTGTCCTATTCTTAAGAAGCTAATAAAGAAAGGCTTAGGATACAGTAAGCTTATTTTTGGCTCTATCCTACTATGTGGCTGTTTTATGTTTTTTGTTCGAGTAGACTTGAGTCTAAACCTGGCTCTCTCAGTGTGTGGCTGTATGATCTTCAGCTGCTTGCCTCTTCTGAGGCTCTATTGCCTCATTGGTAGAATTAGTTTAAGAATAGTGTCCCTAGTCATAAAAGTCACCTTTCAGCCACTTTTAAGCTATAAGTCCTGAGAAAACTTATGATAAAAAATAATTGATACTTATTTATGTTCATCTTTTCTTTTCCCACCAGACATCATGATTGGCATTAGGCTGGCAATCCTGATGGCATTTTTATTGTTTCATAACAGTACACAGAAGAGCTCATTAAATACTTTTGGAATAAAGGTTGGCAATTTACTTCTAGGTGGGTTTTGAGGATTAGTGGGACATAAGTTAAATCTCTGGCCAGGATAAATCTAACCAGTCCACTTTCAGTAAATGTACATCTTTATAAAATGGCTACCCGCATGTCTTACAGCATTGCTCTCACGGTTACTGTGGTGAGTGGGTATTAAAGCAGACAGAGCACATGCTTAGCCAAAGTCAATAATGTTGGCTTGAGAAGAGAAAGTCTACTACAGGGGACTCTCCATAAAGGTGCTGAACTTAATTAAGAGTGAGCTATGTGACCAATTTAACTAATGCAAGTGTTTACAAATATAAACACTGACCTCTGGATGTTTAAAGGAAGCGAGGGAGCTTGTGATTTCAGCAATATCTGCCTCTTTGCTTCTATGTTCTTTGTCATTCTGGAAACAGGTGACCTCGACCATTTGGCAGAAAGTCCAAATTTAATGCTTCATGCATTGACTGAAAACCAAGGCCCTCCTCTTATTTCACTGACCACTAGCATCTTTTCTTTCTCTTGACTTATCACCAAGCAGCATTAGATCAGTTTCACTAAAGGTATATAACGCAAATCTCTATCAGGCTTTCATCCATTGACTATTGATACAATTAGTTACCAAAATTAGGAGAGGTTTTGAGGGGTAGCTGGGAAATAAATTTATGGTCTCACAGTGCGATGTGAATATTCGACTACTGAACAATAGTCTAAGCTCCCGATTTTCTGTTATTTAACCGTGACCTTATTGACATGAAGATACAGTTCATTCCCTTTCTAAACAAGGAAACAAAAACTCTACAATAGTTATTCATATGTTCAGGGTCCAAAGGGCACAGAGTAATAGCTTTAAGATACTTGGGCTACCGTTCTGGGCTTCTTGTAGTTCCTCTTTAACTGCAATCCAGATTTCCAGCTGAGATTTAGCAACTCCAAAAGAGTTAGTTAAATGTGTGCCCCTTGTCAGTCACTGTAGTAGTTGCCTGTGGAGGAAACAGAAGAGTTAGGCATGCTTCCTGTCCATTAAACGTCCAAAACCAGTTGGGGGTAACAAAAACAGATTACTTCATCAGAATGTGATGCGTGTTCAGCCATAACATATACAGAGTCTTATAGCTGCCAAAGGATGTGTACAGAGTCCTCACACATTGTCACAGGAAAGTGTTAACAGTTGAACATGAAGATGGATGGGTGGGAGAGTGTCAGGTGGAACAGTGGGTGAGACTCACCAAAAGGCAGAAACTGGAATGATGGAAGAGTCACATGATAAATGGCGTACTGAAAGTCTCCTATTGGTGGAATATAAAAAAGAGTGGTGCATGTGGAAAGTTTTCTTCAGTGGCTAGAAACCAGACACAGATATATCATGTTAGGGGTGTGGACGTAATCCACTAAGGCCAAGGTAAATTGAATCTCATTTTTTTCCCACTTCCATTAGTAGACTTGTCATCTGAAAGGAAATCCTCCTTGCCAAATGTGTGACATCTGTCCTTCCTTCAGCTTTTAGACATGTTTAGCTCATATGAGGCATAGCAAATATGTATTCCTCCATATATCCTGTCTCCTGCAAAAGTCTGCTGCTGGAGTAGGCCAAATACTGTGTCCCTATGTGTATTATATGCCCGAGTGTCTTCTGTCCTTGAGGAACTGGCTGGCTGTTCCAGCTATCCATGAGTCAAGATGACAAATGGCATAGGCTGTGGGTATCAGGGAACATGACCCCAGAGATGAGCCAGAATTCTCTACGGCTGTCCACAAAGAACTTCTGTGTCCTCCCTCAGGCAGCTCTTCTGTGTCTAATTCATTCATTAAGCTTGACAGAGCTGACGGTGTTCACAAGGCTGTTTCCTCTACCTGTTGGCATAGCCATGCTGTGACTTCAAAGCTGCTTTTCACCTGAGAGTTAGCTGGAGCAATTGCTGGGAGAGTGGTCAACTTGTGGCTTCCTTGTTTCCCACAGCTGGGGAGGAACCCTCAAGGAGCTGGTGGAAATTTCAGTGTCCTTGTGAGGAGAGGGTTTTCCTGGCTGCTGTTTGCTTTGGAGCACACCAGGAACTCTCTGTGGCTGTTTCAGTGTGTCTGTTGAAGGATGCTTTTATCTTCAATGACAATGTGAGAGAGTAAAGAGCCCTAGATTAGAAATGAGGAAAGGGAAGGAAAAGAGAAAGAAAAGGGAAAGAAAAACTGACCTTTAGCTTAGACTCACTGTCACTGTCCCTCTCAGGCAGTGTCCCAGGTTATGATATCTCCGTGGGTCTTGTTAAACTGCCTTTTCCTGGATGACCTTGCATTAACAAGATTTTGTTGGATAGTAAGGAAAATCAGGAAATGAGAAAGACTTTTAGGTTGTAAAGTGCTTTTTGGATTTGTTCAACTTTCATTGTTTAATTTTCATTATAATGGCTTCCCATCCCCCTTTCAGTAAATAGATCCCAACTAGTCCTTTTGGGATATGCTTTCCCGTTGAGCTGATGGAAAGATAAAACTTCATCTTTTTTGAACTTAGACATAATGCTTCTTTTGTTATCTCTGTATTTATATATCTTAGACATAGGATGAAGCCCCTGCAGGTATCCGGTATGTCTTTATTTTCCTTTCTGCTTGGTGTGACACTGAGTGTAAAGAAAACAGTCTGTTTTATCAACCTTAACTGAATTTCCACTTGTAGTCTTTTTAAAAAAACTTTGTTTAACTGATCTTGCTGGAATGAGTAAAGAGTGTATAGCTCTGAGAAAACTTATGAACTGGGATCATGTTATTTCTTTGATTACCAACGACATAATGTCTTTGTTTAAACTCAGGACCCATGGGTTTATATTCGTCATTAATGCAGCTCAATGATATATGATTCTTTGCAGCATTTTTGCAGGAATGTGTGAGCTTTCAATTCTGAGAGAACCACAGAGTGATCACCATTGAGATGTCTGTTCGAGACCCACAGCCGAACATTAGACAGAGCTTGGGGAGTCCCATGGAAGGGCTGGGGGAATGATTGAGAAAGCCTAAGGGTCAAGGACTGACTCTACATGAAGACCTACACACTCAACTAACCTGGGCCCTTGGGTTTTCACACCAAACCAAAGAGCATGTATGGACTAGCCCTAGGCCCTGTGCATGTATGTAGCAGATGCATAGCTTGGTCTTCATGCGGCTCCCTCAACTACTGGAGGGGGGGTGGTCAGCTCTCTGACTCTGATGCCTGCCTTTGGATCATGTTCCTCTAACTGGGCTTCCTTATCCAGCCACAGTGGGAGAGGATGCGCCCAGTCCTGCAGAGACTTAATGTGCCCAGGTAGGTAGGTATCCATGGGACACCTCCCCCTTCTCTGAGGAAGAGAAAGGAAATGGGCAGAGGGGTGTGTATGTGGGGGAACTGGGAGGAGGGGGACTCCAATCATGATGTAAAATGGTAAATAAATTAATGGAGAAAGAGAGAGGGGGGTCTTCTTAGAGTCATCATGACATGTGATGGAGATTGGTCGTTGTTTCCATTAGCCACCAGTCTCTTTATGTCTTCTGGCCTTCCCATAGCCAAGCTGTCCATGTTATTTGAGTTCTACCCAGGGAAAGGGGAACGGCTACAGGGCAGATACATAGCATGTCATTCCTTGGCTATTAAAAACTTTTGTGTGAATGTTTATACTTTCTCTTTTAACTCATTGGTTGACAGAAACAGAACCCAGCATGAAGCTGCAAGGAAAATAGAGACTATGGAGCAGCAGCACCAAACTCATGTGCCCAAGAATGTTCTAGGCCCCCATGGGTGATGCATGGGGCTGAGCATGGAGATGAACAAAAAGATCTGTGTGTGTTTCCATACTGCTCAGGTTGTGTTTCCAAGGTAACACTGGCCACTGTTCTTGATTTTCTTCATCATTTCTTATTTTCTCTGCTTGAGCCCAAAGTTTCCTGAGGGCAGGGTCCTGGTTGTGAACAATATAGTGCCAACGGCTAGGCCTTTCATGTCCTACCCACTCATCACTCTTACTGTAATTGACCAGTTCTGACTCCTCAAACTGTCTAGGACTGTGGCCTCTAATGCCTGAAAAAACTGACTACTATTCCTTCTCCTTTTGTGCGGCACTGTAAATCACTCCAGTTCATCTTCCTTAACAGTATTCCTTCCATGAACTTCCTTATTACTCTGGAGGAAGATGATTAGCTTCATTTGCCTGCTTGCATCCCAACCTCTCACTGCAGTGCTGATGATGTCCCACCCCCACCCACTGGTAGATTCTAGAACTGTTTCCCTAGGCAGCTGATATGAGTCAAACAGAATAGCAGTGATGATAAGGTCCGCTATATCCACAGGACTTCTTAATACATGCCAGATATAACCCAAATAAACACACATACACTCACACACACACACACACACACACACACACACATACACACACATACACACGCATACACACACACACACTCACACACACACACACTCACACACACATACACACACACTCACACACACTCACAAACACACACACACACTCACACACTCACACACACACTCACACACACTCACACACATACACTCACACACACATACACACACTCACACACACTCACACACACACACACACTCACACACACATACACACACACTCACACACACTCACACACACTCACAGACACACACACACTCACACACACATACACACACATACACACACACTCACACACACACTCACACACACACACACTCACTCACACACACACACACTCACACACACACACTCATCAAGGCAGCAGCATTACTCTTTGAGGTGGCTGCTTTTATTTTCACTTGCCTCTTCCACTTCAGGAAAAGAGGGAATGGAATCTGATAGGCTTGTCAAGAATCACACAGTTGGTGGTGAGACTAAATTACAACTTGAAGAAGTTTCTCTTCACCTTTTTGTGATTTTTTTTTGGGGGGGGGATGGGGCATTGAACTTGGAAAATTGTGAAGGAACAGTGATTCTTTGGGTCTAATTAAAGTTGAGTTTGGTTCACTCATTCATTCCAAGGATAAGGATACATTGAAAAAAAAATTGACTGACATTGCTGCTCAGAGGCCTAGGCTCTAGAGATAGAGATTTAAATTAAGTTTTCAGGATCTGTGGGCCTCCGCAGTTTTGCTTTATTGAGGGAGGCAGACCATAAAGAACAACACATTTAAAAGCTAGTAATATGTTATAATAGAGATGTGAACTTGGGGTGGAGGATCAAGGAAAGTGTATTTGGGGCTAAGAGCTAAAAACAAAAACAAAAACAAAAAATAAAAAGCAAACAAACAAACAAACAAACAAACAAAAAACAAGTAAAGGGAGAGTAGGAGTTGGGAATAGTCCCTTGTTGGCATAGACAGTTGCCAATGCAAATGTGGAAACATGCTAGGCAGGTTTGCAAACATTATGTATGGAACACAGCAGAGACAAGGTGCTTGGGGAAAGGCCCAGTCACTCCCTTTGCATTCGGAGTTCTGACTTCATTCTGTGATGGAAAGCCACTGAATTTCTTTAGGCCAAGTGTGATGTGACCATCTTTCTGATTTGGCAAGCTTACTCTAATCACCTGTGGAGGAACATTGCAGGGCCAAGGGTAGATACAGGCAGTGGAAGAAGGAGGTAGGAAAAGCATGGGCCTTGTAATTGGTGAGCATAGAGACAGAGGAGCCATACTGTATTTTAAGGGCTTTCTGGAAAGAAGTGCTGGCATTAGAAGAGCTGTCACATTCTGTTTGGGTAAAGGTGACAGAAAGGGAAGAGAGTTCCATGATTCCATATTGCTATTCCCTCTGACAGGAGGTGCTTCGTCAGCCCTGAGAACAGTTACTTTTTGTTGCAATGTTTTAGCCTATAAAATGTGGCATTAATGGATAATAATAGACAGAATTTGATAGAAATGAAGACAGAGAGAAAAATCAGAGCAGGTCACACAGACGGGACAGAGCAGATGTGTCCAGACCTCCACTGAAAAGATAAGTACTTCGTGGGATACAGACACCAAATTGTGACTATTCAGTGTACTTTATAGCCCCTGCAACTCCCATGAGATGCCTGGTCGAATGTGACTGTATACCTCCCTTCTCATTCATCCATTTGACCCCTTCTTATCCTCTTTATCCCATAAGAAATGTATTGAAAGTTTTGGAATCACGCTTATTTATAATAGGCAGCAAACCAAAGGGGCTGGGAATGGAGACAAAGTGGGAGTGCAGGGAACTTCAAGGTGTGCGCGCATCCCTTTGCAGTCCTGCATCCCTGGATTAACAACCACAGCTGGAGGTTTCTGATGGTGTGTGCCTGCTGTAGTGTTTGACTTGCACCATCCCTGACAACCACTCTGCTGGCAATGATCCCTGCAAAAGCCTGCACTGATGGAGCATGCGGGACTTTCTCAGACGTGTTGCGTTTCTGGGAGGCTGGGGAAGGCAAGTCTAGGCTCATAATATGGCTGTGCAGTCTGCCCCAGAGCTAAGCTTTCTTCTTAATGGTGTGAAGTAGAGCAGCTCACAGCTACAGGCTCCACATCCAATCTGCTCACACCCTGAGACACTCCTCATTATGTCTGCATCTGTTTGTTTTTGTTTTTTTTTTTTTAAGCTAGGCTCTGTGTAGCTTTCACCCATTCTCCCTCCCCGTTATCAGTTAACAGTTGATCACTGTTAGAAAAATACTGACCAATAGTAAATATCTCATCCATCTGTGATCCAGAGGAAAGCCATTCTATATTTTGTTTATTTCTCTCTGGGTGTTATATTTATTTCCTCCTCCCCTGTGCATTTTTGTGTTTCTCTTTGGAGCATAGTTTATGCATTTTTGTGTTTCTCCTTGGAGCATAGTTTATGCATTTTTGTGTTTCTCTTTGGAGCATAGTTTACTCTGTTTGTAATTTTTTTTTTAATCCTACATCTTCCCTCCTACCTCAGTCTCACAGCCCTTTCCATTACATCAATACATGTGGTGAGCTGCCTTTTCCTCTCTCTAGGCACACAATCAGCAGGAACTACTCAGCATGGCAGACACTGAGGCAATCAATCCAAACCTGGCCATTTGCCTCTGGGACCCTCCAGCCTGGCAACAAAGGGGACATTTTCATTTGTTCTATCTTGATTGCCTTAGTTCTATCAAGCTTTTCTTTCTTCAGCCACCAGAATCCTAGTCAGGACTGTAGAAAAAAAAAACAACAAAACAAAACAAAAACAGGTCTATGCTGTTGGAATGTAGCGCCATATGTTTATATAATCTCCCATTTCAGCATTTTAATGTCTGCCTTGTACAGATGAAGGGTGACCACAGAGAAGACATCTGTTTGGGTAGGGAAATGTAAGTGTCGCGCTAAGTCTGAAGTTTTCAAACATACTTCAAGCCAAGGTTCCATTCTTTAAGAAAATATTACTGCGATTGGGAAGACAGCTCATTTGGTAAACTCACTACATGAACATGAGGTTGACGTTCAGATTCCCAGCACCTACGTAAAACCCACAACAGGATGCAAGTGCAGATACCTCAGTACTGCGGACATAGAAACAGGAGGATTTCTGAGGCTTGCTGCTCACAGTCTAATCAAATTGGCTAGCTCCCATTTTATTGAGATTCTGTCTCACTACATCTCCTAATATTCACACACACACACACACACACACACACACACACACACACACACACACACCCTGATATGAAGACTTGTTTGCTTATCTGTACACACACACACACACACACACACACACACACACACACATACACACACACACACAAAGAAACTACTTCTTGATCAACTATCACATGTCAAGTGTGATTCAGCATTTGGTGGGTTTAGTATGATTGCAAAGGACCTAGATAAACTTGTAGACAAAAAATCATTTGCTGAAAGAGCTTAGGCCTCAAGGGAACTTATTACTTCAGAAATATCCTCATCTGAAAAGTTAAAACATTGGAACAAACCAACGTGCCCCCAAGCTTTCTCCACTATGGAATGTTCTCTTGTTTGTACATTATGAGATTCTTCTCTGTACCCCATCCCAGGGCCTCAGATATGAGCGCTAGCTTTGAAATTAGGACATTTGGATTTCAACCTAAGAATCATTATGTACCTAGTCACTGGATGCAGACATCTCCCTGAAGATTTCTGAGTATGGAGGTGATCATGACATCTGTTTTTTGTTTTGTTTTCTTTTGTTTTGTGGTGAATGCTAAATATAATAGCACAGGTAATGTTAGTGGTACACTCCTTTGCACACCTTCAAAACGCAATGCTTTGTCTCATACCAGACTCATCTTATTCCTGTTCTTGGCAACACAGTCTCTATTGAGAAATAAGCACTATTTTAGTTGCTGGGTGTGACTGCATTATTCTGTAAGTGCTACTTAAGGCAAATGGGGTTTATTTTGGCTCACAGTTCAAGTCTACCATGGTGGAACAGTGCTGGTGGCCAATACATGTGAAAGCTGGCCATATGCATCTACTGAAAAAGATTATCTTTCTTTACAATTTTTGGAGGAGATAGATATTATTATTCTGCTTTAACATCTGAGGAAATAAAAGAGATTAATCAGCTGGTTCCCATGGAAACCAGGCTTGGTTAGATACTAAAACATTTGTCCAGTTAGAACAGATGGGTGAATTGGACTAGTAACCTATAAGTCTGGATAGTTCTGAGGACAGAAGCATCTTGGGTTTTACTCCATGTTCCTTCTGAGAATCATTGCATCCAGTAAGGAATGCCACCAAAAAGCAAGGGGAAAGGCCCCACAACCCATCCTGGTGTATACTTTCAGTGCTTGTGTGTTACTGCCAGCATGGGGCTTGTTACCCTGAGGTTGCTGTCTCTGAGCATGTGCCAGCTGACTTGTGGAGAATGCACAGGTTTCTTTGGTACAACGTCAGAATATAATTCTTCATTTTAAGAGTCCTAAGTTATAAGTCCTGTAACTAATTCTTTCCCACTGGGTTGGGCCTTCTCCGTTAGACAGTCAGTTCTACATACTTTCCATTTCGAGCTGCTTGTGGTTTCAGCTTGAAGAAGTTTTTCAGCACAGGGAGGGGTGGAGGCTGAATGGGAGTCATTCCACTGTAAGGTACTGAAGGGTCAAGGTTTTTTCACCCCTGTTTCTAGTTCTGTGTGTAGCCACTGTTCACTGCCCAGAAATGTCCTCTGTATATGTCACTATGCCACAGCATTTTGTTCAAGGGGTCCTTGTCTAAACTTTAATGATGGACGTAAAAGAAAGAGACTGTTCTCGACTGGACCTGATGGAGGTTAAATGACCCTGACCCATGATTTCGGATTGGAGAAGGGCTTCTTTGAAGAGGAAAGGGTTTTCACACGATCACCTAACCCTCCCGTGTGTCATGTATTCATGTAGCAAACATCCTGCTGATCTTGCTTCATGCCAAACTCAGGGTACATGCTTATGACTCTGCAGCCAACAGACGGCCTTGCTGTAATAGATGGTCTATGCAGTCCTGAAGAAGTGCAGAAGAAACTCACAAAGAAAGATGAGGTCAAAGCATATGGAGGACAGACTGACATAATAACAGAGTGACAGAGGCAAAACCCAAAGAAATGCTCTAGTTCTTATGAGAAGAAACCATGATGGTCTTCACGTAGCACTTAAGAACTGACAAGATACAGAAGGGATTTTTGAAATCACAGGCTAAGGGACATTGCTTTATGATGGCCTGTAGATACTCCTGTATTTATATCAGTTTTCAGTACATAGTAGGTGGTCAAAAGTCTTTTTTGAACCCTTTAGTGAATTAATGCTGGGAAGAGCTGAACAGCAGTCTTTTCCTATGTGATATAAATTTAAACTCTTACTGACAGTAGAACAAAAAATGTGTTTAATAATTAATGGACGTTAGGGATGGACTCTGAATTAGAGCCTATCACAGCCACCTGGCTGACATCCTCTATTCATGTTTTGTGTGCTAAATGCCAACATAGATTTGCAGAATTCTGAGCTTATTTGTATGGCTGGAGAGGATGAACAGGGCTGTGCGTAGCTTTCAGCTCAGCTGTAACTGACATTAATTCACTTAATCGCTCAACAGAGGTATTGCCCATGTATCCTGGGTGATGTGCATCATCCTAAGACACACTGCTAGAGAATATGCAGAAAGCTGTAAAAATAAGAGAGAATGAAACAGGGAGCTTATATGACTTATTCATTGAGTATTTCCAGAGCACAGTGTGATAGACACTGTAGTAGACTTCTGCACGTGGGATTTAATGAGGCATGGCCGTGTCTCTTGAGGGTCCTTCCTGTGGGAGGGTTCCCTGAACCTCTTTCCCTGTGTTCTTTGTCTATACTGAATGTTTATGTTGATTATGTTGATCTTGTTTTTTTGTTTATCTATATCCTCTGGAACCTGTGTGCTTCTTTAGAGTAGAGTTGCCATCTTGTTCAGCTTAGATTCTAATTCCTCGGGGGAAAAAAAACCTCACAGCCTAGGAGAGGGGACAGACATGGGAGCATCCCTGCACTGGAATCTTACAGAGCCATGTAGACTGGGCACTGTGGGATCAAGAGCAAGGAATGAGTGTTTGCCTGGAATGCAAACTTCAGATGCTTATACAAGAAGAAACTTGGGCTGGAAGCTGATGTAGGTCTTGCCAGGAAACTAGAGGAAGTTTTAACAAGATCCCTGGGGAGTTTCTCTTGTCTTATATGGGCCTCCCTCTTTTCCTCATCCTGCAAGTGCCTGTGGGACTCTGCTGGCCTCATGTTGAGAGGGTTCTTAGTCCTTATGAGTTCTGGCAACCCATTTTATAGGTGGGGAACTTGAGGCTCAAAGAAAAGAAGTCTGTAATGGGCACAGAGCCGGCTACAAATTGCTAAGTTTCGGTTGCTGCCCTCAAATATAGCTGCCACTTTATTCCCTGTGTTCTCTTGCCAGCTGCAGCCTTGGAGTTTCCTGCCAGCACAGAGAGGATTTCCTCTTGGATAGTGTTCAGATTGGTCAGACGTGTTGCTTCCTTATCTACTGCTGTTGTTGAAGAGGAGCCAGCTGGGCCTGTGGGTTTCCAAGATGCATCTGGACAGTAAGACAGGACACAGTCTCCTCTAATTAGAAAGACAGTCTCCCCCTTCCAGTTTGCATAGAAATCAGACAACCTTCCACTGAGTGAGACATGGAAACAGAGGAGTGTATGTTGTAAAAACACACGGATGGGAATGGTGAGGTTAGGATGACGTTCACGGAAGGAGTGGGGGTCATGGCTGTCCCTTTCCCAAATCTTCCACCTGCTTTGAACACACACACACACACACACACACACACACACACACACACACACACAAAGAGAAAAAGAGAGAAAGAGAGAGAGCTTTGAACACACACACACACATACACACACACACACACACACACACACACACACACACACAGAGAGAGAGAGAGAGAGAGAGAGAGAGAGAGAGAGAGAGAGAGAGGGCACTCTATGTTGTTTCTGCTTTTGGTCTCAGGGTGTTTGTTCTTGGAAAGTAATTAATATGAAAATGAAAATGTAAAACAAATCATGCAAGACAAATAAGAAAACAAGAAACAATTTAGCCTCTTCATTGACATGGTTGTTTTATTGAACTATATGCTATGAACAAAGTTTTGAAGTCTTATCAAAATTTGACCGTATCTTACTTTCCACTCTTGCCTTGAGCACTCCTTTCCCAGTCCTCTAGATCAAATAGGAGAAAGCCATCGTTAACTCATCATTTCCCACTTTCTAGGTCCTGTTTTAGGCATGCAACACGGGCTAAACTGATTCATGTTTCATCACAACACTCCCAGGAAGACGACATTATAATCATTACATTCCAGACAGTGAAACAAAATCTCCGAGGAGTTAGCAGGTAGGTACTACGAGGAGCTTGAAGCTAGCAGTAGCAGCCAGATCCTCAGTTTGTATTTGTCGTGATTGAAGGCAGACTTGATATGAGCAATACCATCTTCCTTATTCGCTCTTTGTTCTATGATGCATGACTTCTTCCCACTGTTGGCAACTCCTCAGCCTCTCACTGACAAGTTTAGTGCTATGACGCGTTCTTGACGCCACGCGGGAAGGACGTGCCCTGGGACATAAGGGCTGTTCAACCCCATAAAGGTTACCACTGATAGATATTCCACTGGAAGCTGACTGGCTCATTGTTCTTAGACCTCTAATGTCATTGGCAAAAGCCATTGTTGGAGGGTAGAGGCATGGAAATGGTCTCACATGGAAACTGGAAACTTGCTAGAAGGAGGAATGAAGGATTGTAGGGTTTTTTTCTGCTTAGGCAGCCAGAAGTATTTGGGAGATACAGACTTCGAAAACAAAATTTGAAACTAAATAAAAAAAGAGGCTAACAGCCATTTAGTTTGTACAGTGATAACACATGAAGCTTTAAAACTGTTATTAACTTGATGTGAATAAATTAAATATCACTATAACAACATACTAGGTTTTTCAGGTTATAAAATATTTGCAGCAGAGATTCTCATAGTTTCTATCACATTGATATAAGATGTATTGTCTCAGTGACACATGATTTTAAAAAATGATTGAAGGCATTGGGAACCAGGGACTGTGACTATTGTTTACTGATACAGTGCCTGCCTAACATGGGAAAGAACCTGGGTTCAATCCCATAACCAAACATCCCCTAAACCCCCTACACACATACAAACATGCACAAAACACAAGCATTCTTACACACACACACACACACACACACACACACACACACACACACACAGACCCGAACTCTCACAGACACTTGAGTCTATAGATATACACACAGACACACTCATAGACACACACAGATACATAGACACAATGGCATATACATAAATGGACAAACAAAGTCAAAACAGAGCAATAAAGCCAGGAAATATTTTGGCAAGATTTTAATCAAAGCTTCTTTAGGCTTCTTCAGTTATTTTTCCATTAACATGGGGTGACATACATACTGGACTTCTTTTTCTTCTTTTTTCTTTTTTTCTTTTTCAATTATATATCTTATAACTGAAAGACTGTAGAGTAGTCAAGACTGGAAACAGCTTGGAACTCTGCTTCCCGAGAGAGTTGAAGACACACTGAGAATTCGTATTACATGCTAAGTAACAACAGACTAGATTCAGAGCATGCTGGTGTTCAGTCCTCAAGGCATATTATCTTTGTGATTCTAACAAGGTTTTCAATGACTCTGAGTTGGTTTTCCTCATATTATAAAATAAATGTGATAGCCACATCACATGCTTCAAAATGAATAAGCAGTAAACAGACAATTAAGAGTGTATTATGGTGCCTGGCATACTGTAGACATTCAATGACATGTGACCTCTAAGAACTCATTGTCTTTGGCAGGGTGGGCTGAATTAGTTCCTGGGGTAGGGTACTTTCAACATTAAGAGAGGGTCAATTATAGGGAAACTGGAAGTGGTTAGGTGTTTGGGATGAAACTTATTTCTGTGATCCTGAGAGTGAGATAGACGCTCCCAGCTCTTCTTCTTTAGTTAAGGAATTCAGCCTAAAATAGGAAATGAGAAGGCTTGACACTCCATGTTTCTTCACTCAAATGCTGACTATAGGATCACTAACCAGTATAAGGATTCTAAAACTGGGTCTGACAAGTAATTGTACCTGTTGTTGAGGGGCTGAATGGCGTGGAAGCCCTGCACTGAGATGACAGATCTTTACTCTGAACAGAGAGCCAGGCCACTTCTCTTGGTGACTCCATTGTTCTATCTGGGCTTTGCTTTTCCTAATGTTTTTTTTTTTAAAGACAGCCTGGGAAGCAGTACTACATATACTTGTCTCAGCACTTATGATTCACACATATGTTTTTAAGTCGGTCCCTCTTGTGATGTGTCTCACAGTGGAGCGAGGGGGATGTTGTCACTGCCCTCTATGTTTGGTGTCCTTAGTCTTCCGATGTGGAAAGCGGGGCTTAAGGGAGACATCTTGCAGTCTTAACACACAGCTAGGAAGTGTTCTTAATAGCCAAGATCTCCTGGACCAAGAGTCCCTTGTAATGACATTTGTCTCTCTGGCTAAGCACAGTAGTGCCACCTTCCTTCACTATCTTACTCAAATGCATACACTCTGCTCTTATTCTAAGGGACAAAGTACCGCGGTGTGACGGTCTTAAGCTAAAGGGCCTTCACTAAACACTTTTCTCAAGACATCTCCATCAGCTGTGCATTTTCCAGGCATAGAAGAAAGTTACTGAGTCTTCCTTTATTATTAGGGAATTTTTTTTAAACCCATGTGGAATAAGAAAGCAGGGTGGATGGTTGGTGATCGTTTAGTGTAGAAGTTATCAAAAGTGGAAAAAGATCATTTCATATGTATACTTTACATTGGACAACATTTTTAATTTCAGAGAAAGCTTATTATTCACGCATACACTGTACACTTTCTCCTCCCCAGCTTGTGTGTATGTATGCCTGCACACAAAGCTAATTATGAATGGCTGAATCCTCTGACAAGGATAGTTAATTGGATCTAAAAACACTTCCATTTAAGAAGAACACATGGGCTTCTGGGGAATCTGCAGGAAGTATTGCTGATGAGTGATCAGTTACGAAGTCAACCTTTATTTCAGTGCACCAGGCATTACTGTACTACAAAAGACAAGGGAAGTCAAGTTCTAGTGTAAACTAAACCAATAAGTACTTTATTTATTTGATCTTGTCTGGAGGGTAGGAGGAAAAGAAAAGCTTCCCAGAGGAAAGCAGTTGAAAATGATGTAGGTTAACTTTATGTAGCTGTGACCACAATGCTGTTTGGAACAAGTTAACGTAGGTGCAGTGGGCGGGACTTATTTTGCTTATGGTCTTGGAGTGTGCAGTCCATGCTTGACTGACATTATTCATTTGAGCAGAACATGGTAGAAGTGGGAGTTGATGGAGGAGGCTCTTCCCCTTATGGTAGACAGAACTGAAAATTGAAGATGGCTTGCTTCTGCAGTTGTACCCAGCTATCAAATTATTGAGCTTCATTAATTGGGCAAATATTTCTTTGCACAAGTTGTATCTTAGGCCATAGTAGTTTGATTTGCATAAGGGATGGAGACTGGGGTTATGAGGGAATGTATCTCAATAGGACTCCAAGTTGGACATGTACAGAGTCACATGGATGCATGCCAAACACAACTGCTTCTTCTATAGCCCCAACTCAAGGTGCCACTGTGGCCTCCTGGGTCAGCTTCTTGCCTTCAGAGCTATCCTCCCTTCCTTCTGGGTACAACATAGGATGACCTATCCAACACAAACATGTACACCTGATCCTGCTCTGGCGGGAAGTTTTTTTGGGTTCCACATTGTCCTTAGAATAAAGAACAGCTTCCTATACAAGGCCATGACATCTGGCTTACTTCTCCCACCTGATGTCTTCCTTGTACATTCTGTCTCTTGGTTTCTTTTCCTGTAATTCCTTTAATTTATTGCTCCATTTTACTTCCAAATTTCGTGTGCTGCTAAGGAAATGTTCAAGTCTACTTCTGTTAAGAGTATTTGTTAGTTTGTATAATTGGGGAAGCAGCTGAGGTTACAGATAGACAACCTCAGGAGTTCAATAAAGAGCTTTCTCGTTTACGACTTTTAAGGATAAAGGGGGAAAGCCATTGAAGATCACACAAGGACAGAAGTTATAAACTTCAACTGCCCGTGGCAAATGAAAAGGTAAAGCATAGCACCAATATTCTCCGACTCTCCCTACTTGCTCTAGCTCTCATTCTCTCTTCCCCTTTCTTGTTCTTCTGATTCTGTTCCTACTTAGGTAGATTCCCACAAGCTAGAAATTTCTTCTAAGGTCACCTCTTCAGTACTGGGGCCACAGTGAGGCTTGCTTTTACTAACCTTGTCTGAGACACATGGCTAGCCACCTGAGGAATCAGTTTATATAAATACCAGGTATTAGGAATGGGGGTGGGATCATTTCCTAAACTTTAAAGCAAATGCTGACCCTATTCAAAAGATAGGTTGCTCAATAGTTAAGCCAAGTGTGTGTAGATCTTTGATAGAGTCTACTTGTAGTCATAGGTCAGTCATGAGGAATATGAGAGGAATGAAAACTATAAAGGACACTTTGTTGCACATTTGGACTTATTTGTCCAAGTGAAATGTTTTTAACATTAAATTAAAAAGCCAGTTACATGTTGATGGTAAGGGAGGCCTACTGCATGGTAAATGAGAAATCTGGACCACTAAGATGTTTTCTTTCTTTCTCTCTCTCTCTGTGTCTCTGTGTCTCTGTCTCTGTCTCTGTATCTCTCTTCTCTCTCTCTCTCTCTCTCTCTCTCTCTCTCTCTCTCTCTCTCTCTCTCTCGTAAATCTGAAACTATTTTAAGATGCAAGCTTCAAGTATAAAATATGACTTAGTATAATTAAGTCATTCTTACATCTCAAAATTGCACCACACTGCTCTCAGACACAATAGACAAAGTCACACACCTTGATGGGGCAGAAAGAGAAAATAGCTCCTTTTTAAATGACAGCAATATACTTAACTATGGCAAAAATAGGAAGAACTACTAAGATGAAGTTAGAGTTTGGAATGCTTCTTTTAACTCTACACTTCTGTGTTTGTGAGAGAAAGGAGAGAGCCAGGATTTAAGACACAATTTAGTTCTATTTGTATATAATTTTACTCATGTTTGCATCTCTAGTAATTCTTATAATCACTACTCTATTACACAGACTAATGAGATACGTGTGCAAAAACAGAATTGATTCATCTGTAAAATTTAAGCTAAAGATTCTAAAAAGACTTGATAAAGACAGCTTACTAACAAAATCAGTATCAAAAGCCATTGGAAAGAGAAAACTAAATGACCAA
The DNA here is from genome assembly GCF_964271855.1 of Acomys minous. Lineage (NCBI taxonomy): Eukaryota > Metazoa > Chordata > Mammalia > Rodentia > Muridae > Acomys > Acomys minous. The sequence goes on along the minus strand of NC_140493.1, from coordinate 42,637,657 downwards.
TAAAATACTAGTGGTGGAAAACAAGGTTTGCATTGAGCTTCATTCCCATGTGTGTTAAGCTATTTATCCATCTCATGGAGTCCTTGTAGCAGTGTGAATTGAGTCTGTTTCACAGAGGAAATATTCCCCTCCCCAAACTCTTGATATATAACCCAATGGGCAAATCTGGATCTTCAATGAAAGGATTGATAATTACATAACCAACTATGTATTTCTGAGCAAAATACAATGCTATCATACTTAAACGTTTTAAATAAATGAACTAAGTTTAAAATCCATACGAGTAAAAAGCTTTTATCACGTTGGATAATTGTAGTAATAAAAAGACCTAGTTGTTGATATTTTTCTGTGTTTGAAAAAGCCTTTCAAAATCTGATGAATTTTCCCCTTTGCACCTGCCCCCACCCCCAGAACTCAATGGTGTAAATCAGACACCTGGAGAGATAAAGGAATCCTTGGTTTGCACTTGTCAATTCTCTATCCTTCTTGTTGGTTTTGTCCTTATTTTTTCTCTTTGTCATTGCATGTGTATTTCCCCCCCACAAACAACAGGTCAGGTTTAATAGACAAAAGTATCTAATTTGAACCAAGGTATGTTTCAGAGGTGTGAAATGTTACAAAACTGCGCTGTTGCTGCATGCTTTGAAACTTCCTGATAGAGGCTTGCCTCTAGCTTTGTGTCCACACCTTGTTCATTGATATTTCTTTGACTCTGAAGACTGTCCATAGCGGTGCATCTTAGGTCACTCTCCCCACTTCTGAGAACGAATCCCAGCTGCTGATGAGAGGCCTTGAGATAATGTTGGCATCTTTGAAGATACTCTTAATTTGCTTCTGTTGAAATACCAGCACCTTAATAAGGATGTTCCCCGGCAGTGCGGCACTCGCTTGGCTTACAGCTCCTCTCACATACCTTATTTTACTCAAGATTCACAATAAAGCCTTTAAATACTTTTTATAGTTGAGAAAACAGAAATTCAAAGACTAGAAGTGGGCTGGAAAGAAGGCGCAGCAGTTAAGAGCACTTCCTGTGCAACCATGAAGACCAGAATTCAGATCCCAGTACCCACATAATAAGCCAAGCAGTCGTCTAATGTCTGTGACTCCAGATGCTTTCTGTTGTCTGTGTGCACAGACCTGATTACTCAATATTTGTTGTTGTTGTTGCTGTTTTTTATTAATCTGTGTGTGTGCTTGTCGTGTGTATATGTCTATGGACGCGTGTGCATGTGTACGCACGTGTGTGTGTGTGTGTGTGTGTGTGTGTGTGTGTGTGTGTGCCTACATATGGAGGCCAATGAAGGACATCAAGTATCTTTCTCTACAGCTAGCTCTCTGCTTTATTGTCTCAAGACAGCTCTCTCATCAAATCAGAAGTAAGACTCACCATCTTGGATCATGGCTACACTGGCTGGCCAGCAAGCTCCCATGAACCACTGTTTTGTCCCACAATGTTGGCCATGCTCAGATTTTACAGGGGTACTAGGAGGGTTTTAATTTAGGTCCTCATGAATACAAAGCAAATATTCTAATTAGAGAGTCATCCCTTGAGGCCCCTTATTTGATATTTGGATGAACAACTTTCGAGTTGAAATCTGGGTTTTTGGACAACATAGCATAGACATAAAAGCTGTCAAAAGTGACCTGTACCTTTCAGATTAATAATGTCTCACAGAACTTTTATAAATATAATGAACAAGTAATTCATTGAAAATTAATTGTGTCTTGGCAATTGCTTAAAAATAGATATACATTATTAAAGGTTGGAGTTCTGGGAATGTTTTGGAATTGAGATTTGAAAACAACAACAACAAATGTTTGCACAGTTAGATCCCTACTTGAAACTTCCCACACATGGCTTTCACATGCATCTCAGATAGCGTGAGAAACCCAGAGAAACAGAAATATCCACTTGAGCACACTGACATTGCTTAATAGCACAATTATCAGTGAGCAATATGGTGGTGTGAACATGTGCTCTCAATAATTGCCACCATTTCCCATGGAGTGAGCATGTATTTATTTACCACATTATTATTGCAAAAAAAGTGTGTGATTTTGCTGGTAGCTATGTAATTAACTTGTATCTCCCTCTATTATTTTAGTTTGAACCACATCTGGTGACTTCCAAAGAGCTGCTAGAAGCAATCCACTATGTACTTTGGAATTCTGTTGAAAAGAATGCATACACAGCAATCCAATTTATATTTGATTTTAAATGGAATTATGGATGTCAATTCAAATTTATAGTTACTTTTTTCCTAAACAGTAAACAACCTTTCTTGTATGTAAGTGTTCTCCTGACTACATTACTATCTTTATTCAAAAAATCTGATTTCTTCAACATATGGGAAGTACTACTATTCTAAACATCACAGACTGTGGGATTATGATGCAGGTTTATGAACATGTAGCATTCAAAGACGCCCTGGAATGGAACTCTTTATATCACCCACACACACATACACACATATTAAGATATTTATTTGTCTAAGTGACTAAATCATTTCTGTTTTCTTCTAATTTGTACATTCTAGAATGTAGAGAAATAGTTTTATTCTTTATTCTGCATTACTAATTCAATAGCCACTGCATATTGAGAATTTAAGTATTTTTCTTTGCATACTTATGATCAAGTAAAGATATGTATAGTAGTATTTACAGTTGGCAAAAAATGTAATCTTCCTTAATTTAATGCTGTGACATTTCCTCCTGTGCCTGTGACCATATAGACACCTTTTGAAATAAACAGAGGATACTTGTCCATAGTCCATTGTGTCAGTATCCAAAAGGCTTTGGAAATTATATCTAAAGCCAAGAAGAAAGCCCTGAAAAGTGGAAAAAACAAGGAAGATTAGTGTGAGATTCAAGTCATTCAATGAATGTCATGGCAGCAAGGTTCATGGGGTTTCAAGTCATTCAATGAATGTCATGGCGGCAAGGTTCAAGGGGTTTCTTATCCTTTTTGTTGTTGTTCTTATAAATCACAAAATGATAGAAGCAGATAGCAACCTTAAAATGGCAATGAATGTAAAAAGGAGACAACAAATCTCGAAAAGATGTCTCTCTCCATCTAGAAGATCAGAAAAGGGCAGCTTAGCAAGAAAGGAAACTTTCAGTCCTCATTTGTCAAGTGCCACAGACAAAAATCATAGGCGTATCCTCATCTCAGTCGTCAGTGCCGTGGGAACCTGGGTGCCCACTCCTGTCTATCCGTAGGAAAAGCCACAACTCCCTCCCTTAGCTGACAAAGAAGACAGAATATCGGAACTTTCATTTTCCCTTGAAGCAATTAATCTACTTTCCCACATTCCCCATTGCCTCCCATCTCATCATCCACAGACAGCCAGGGTGGTATCAGGAGAATATTTGGATGGAGGGTAACAGCTACCCCTCCAGCAGTAATGTGGATCTCCTGTTCTGAGAATTAATAGCAACCAAGAAAGTTTTCTGGACTCCTACCTCAGCCAAGTCATAATGGGGTATTGCTCTCTTGTTCTTGTTGGCTTGGTAAGAAATGAAAGCTGATAACATGGATGATTTAATCTCACAATTCCAAATGCCCAAAGTTAGAACCAGGAAAATGTTGAGTCAGAAAATATAATCAACAGACACGGACACATACATGACAGGGCATTGGTCTGGCAATAATTTTAAAGCTCTCATTTAAAAATACTCTGGTGATCAATTATAAATATACTATAAAAAAGAAAAAATATAAAATGAAAAAGAAGTATGAAAAAGCTAAGTAGAAATTAAACTAATGAATTAAAATAAGTAATTCACAAGATTGTCTCAGCAACTGAGTAAAATACACTGAAACATTTTTTTCTTTTTTTGAGACAGAGTTTCTCTGTGTAGCTTTGGATATTCTGGAATTTTCTTTGTAGCCCAACCTTGAATTCACAGAGATCCACCTGCCTTTGCCTTGAGGGTGCTGGGAGTAAAGGAGTGTGCCACCAGTCATGGCTTTACTAAAATTTAAGGTTCAGCAATAAAGAAATACATTTCCATCAAGGAAAGCATCATTAGAGACACAGACTTCAGTAGAGTGTGTGTGTGTGTGTGTGTGTGTGTGTGTGTGTGTGTAGTATATGAGTGCTTGACCTGAATGTACACCTGCATACCACAAGAGGGCATAAGATCACATTATAGGTGGTTATGAGCCAATGTGTGGTTTCTAGGAATTGTACTCAGGGCCTCTGGAAAGTCGGAAGGTGCTCTTAACCACTGAGCCATCTCTGCAGTCCCAACACAGACTTTAGAATGAGAGCGTGAGGGATAGGCTAGAACACTAGAAAGGATTCTGGGAATGGAAAAAGAAAGTACAGAAGTGTGGGAAAGCAATAGTATACACCAGACACAGAAGTGGAAAGAGGTTATGGGTTGGGGGAAAAGGTAAGAGGATCAAGAGGATGGGAAGAAGAGCTGGAGAAGAAAAACAATAAAACCAATTTTTTTTCCTCAAAAGTGCGTAATGAAGTCTAATCTTGTGTATGGCAATTAAATATCCAGAGTTCAGTGACCTGTAATAATTATGCAAAGATCCAACACTGATATCATGGAAAGTCCCAGAAAAAGAGAAAAAAATGCAGGTGGCACTAAAAGTTATTTGAAGAAATAATGACTAAATTTCCCCAAAACCATGAACCAATAAATTACATATATTAGAAATTTTAATTACGATGAGCTTGAGAAATCCATAGCAGATTGTTGTAAAGCACTCTGTATGCCCTAAATATACAATAACCAAACCTCTGCAAACTAACTCAGTAAGATAGAAGCAACATTATATTGACAAAGCAAAATGATGCAAATGATAACACATTTCTAATGAGACCACAGAGTCTGTGAGTGACAGTAATTTTTACCAATTCATAAAAGACTGGAAATGTTATCTGAAAGTTATATATCCAGAGAAAATACTCTTCTTGAATGACAATGACATAAATATACTTTCAGAGAAAATAAACTAAAAGAATCTATCAAGAAAGGAAGTTCTCTCCAACAGCTCAGAGTCTAAGATCAACAATTAATAAGTGGAACCTCTTGAAACTGAAAAAGTTCTGTAAGAAAAAAAAAACAGTCAACAGGACAAAATGGCAGACTACAGATTGAGATCTTCACCAACCCTACATCTGACCGAGTGCAAATATCCAAAATACATAAAGAGCACACACAAAAAAATAAACACCAACAAACCAAGCAACGCAATTAAAATGGAGTACAGAGCTAAATAGAGAATTATGAACAGAGGAATTTTGAATGGCTGAGAAGCACTTAAAGAAATGCTTGTCATTAGTCGTCAGGGAAATGCAGATCAAAATGGCTATGAGATTTCATCTTACACCTATCAGGATGGCTAAGATAAAAAACTCAGGTGACATCAAATGAGGATATAACAAAAGCAGAACACTCCTCCCTGCCTGGTGGGAGTGCAAACTTGTACAACCACTTTGGAAATCAACCTGACACTTTCTCAGAAAATTAGAAATAGCTCTACCTCAAGATCCAGCTATATACACAAAAGGCACTCTATAATACCATAAGAATATTTGCTCAACTATGTTCATAACAGCTTTATTCATAATAGCCATAAACTGGAAACAACCCAGGTGTCCCTTAAGCAAAGAATGGATAAAGAAACTGTGATACATATATACAATGGAATACTACTCAGCTATTAAAAACAATGAACTATTGAAATTTGCAGGTAAATGGATGGAACTAGAAAAGATCATCCCGAGTGTGGTAACCTAGACCCAGAAAGACACATATGGTATATATTCATTTATAGGCAGATATTAGCTCCAGTAAAGGATAACCATATTTTAATTCACAGTCCCAAGGAAGCTAAGTAACAAGCAGGGCCCAAGTGAGGATGTAGGAATCTCACTGAGAAGGGGAAATAGAATAGACAGAGGACGTTCTCCAAGAGAGGGAACAGGATAGGAGAGAGAGAGAGAGAGTGCTGAGTGAAATACAGGTGGGGATCTGATGTTGGGAGAGAAGGGAGTGCATGGCAGGGGGACAGAGGGCTTGCATAGAGAGCAGAAAACATGGCCAGGGGGCATCTCTGAGATAGGCTGGAGACCACGGTAGGTTCCTGGAAGGATATGAGGGTGACTCTAGCTGAGACCCCTACTATTGGCAGACACGGAACTGAAGAGGCCACCCTCTTCAGTTCAGGATTCCAAGTAGTGGGAGGGGAACACAAACCCACCCACAAAATCTTCAACCAAAAATTAACCCTGCCTACAAAATATGCAGGGATAAAGAAAGAGCAGAGATTGAGGGAATGTCCAATTAATGCCTGGGCACACCATACAAGAGTGCCAATCTCTGACACTCTGCTACGGTTGCAGACAGGGGCCTAGCATAGCTGTCTTCTGAGAGGCCCCACCCAGCAATGGATCAAAATTATTTTTTTTAAGAAACAAACAAACAAAGAAAAACAGATGCTGAGAATCACAGCCAAACATTGGGCAAAGTGTAGAGTGGGAAGAAGGATAGAAGGACTTGAAGGAAACAGGAGCTCCACAAGAAGACCAACAAATCCAATTAACCTGGGCCCATAGGAGCTTGAGGAGACTGAAGCACAACAAAGGGTCATATTTGAACAGGACCTAGGCCCCTACACACATGTACCTGATGGGCAGCTTGGTCTTCATGTGGGTCCCCTAGTAAAGGGAGCAGGGGCTGTCTCTGACAAGGAATTTCGTGCACGCTTTCAGAACATTAAACTATGTTCTGATTAAACTATGGCACCAGCTGAGAACAATACATGCAGTAAACTTCGAACCCCTACCCAGATCTAGCCAATGGACAGGACATTCTTCACAGTTGGGTGGAAAGTGGGGACTGACTTTCACATGAACTCTGATGCCCCATATTTGACCACGTCCCCTGGATGAGGAGGCCTGGTGGCACTCAGAGGAAGGATAGCAGGCTACCAAGAAGAGACTTGATACCCTATGAGCATATACAGGGGGAGGAGATCCCCTCAGTCACAGTCATAGGGGAGGGGAGTAAGGGGAAAAAGGGAGGGAGGGAGGAATGGGAAGATACAAGGCAGGGGATAACAATTGAGATGTAATATGAATAAAGCAATAAAATATATTTAAAAAAAATCACTTCCCCCTGGTGGGGCTGCCTTGTCAGGCTACTACAGGAGAGGATGCACTCAGTTCTGTTGCAACTTAATATGCTAAGATGGGTAGGTGTAGGTGGGTCCCCTTTTCTGAGGAGTAGGGAAGAGTGGATACAGGGAATAGGGAAGGATGATAGGACTGGGAGGAAAAGAGGGAGGGGGAATATAGTTGGCATGTAAAGCGAATAAATAAATTTAAAATTTAAAAATATTTTGAATTTAATTTTTTTAAATAATAAAAATATAAGAAAAAAGAAAGGAAGTTCTCAAAATATAGTTCTTTAAACCAGAAGGAAATGACAGAACATGAATCTTAGATACAACAGAAGAAGAGTAGGGAATAGGAAGAATAAAAATATGAGTAAATCTGTATAATTTCCTTCTCTCTCTCTTTGTTTTTTAACTTATTGTGGTATGTTTGAGGATTTAAACGGAAATCACAACACTGTCCGTATTAGCTACATTTCTGTTGCTATGATGAAACATCATAATCAAAAGCAGCTTATAGAAAAGAATTTATTTTGTCTTATAATTCCAGAGAGATAGGAGTCCGTCAGGATTAGGGAACATAGCAGCAAGAAGCACATAATGGTGACGGGAACAGATCACAGAGAAATTGCATCTCAACCATGAACTTGAGGCAGAGAGAGGCTATATAAACTCAAAGCTGTTGCTCAGTGACATACATCTCCCAGAAAGGCTCCACATTCTGTCAGTTCCTAAACCTTCCCCTCAAAATGCCAGCAATTGTGAGCAAAGTGTTCAGATATATGGGCCTATCGATTTCTCATTCAAACCACCACACATCTTGATTTGCTTATTAAAGTGTTTTGAAGTAGAAAGCATTTAAAGCACTGCTATTTGTTTAAAAACTAAAAAGCTATGAGGGGTAGAATGATCTTGAAGGGCATTAACAGGGGGTTATTTGAGGTAGCTTGCACATGTTACTGTATGAATTAACATGTGGCAAAAGGGCATAGGATCACACTTACTTTGTACCTCCGCCAGTACAAATTTTGATATTTTCCATGGAATTAGAAAAGTATACCATTTGGTAAAACTAGGTAAAGGATATAGGACACTTTCTTTAGATGTACTGCCCAGATTATCATAAAGTTTTATAAATGTAAAATATCATAATGAATCTAAATTCACACAGGGAAATGCCTTTATATCAATATTTATTGTGACACTAGTCACAAAAGACAAATGATTAAATTAGACTGAATGTCTATTAATAGAAGGATAAATGAAGTACAGTACACCTATACTTATCCTCCGTGTTGGCTAGCTTTGTTAGTGCTAGATGGTGTGATGCAAACTGACAAAAAAAAGTAATTGTCAACAGTGCTACTTAGTTATGGGCCCTGTGTGTAATAATACTGACTGGCCAGGTAAGAGGCATCTACTGGTACAATAGTGGCAAGTCTGTTATGGAGGTAACTAAACACTGTTTGACTGGACTTGATCTGAAACCTGTTCTAGAGGAGGGAATTTACATCTGGGTGTGGCTGGGAAGGCCATAGGTGTTAGTGGAGATGCTACTGTTCTTTTGTTAAGTGGACATGATCTACCTATCAAATTATCTTCTAAGTCATTATGTTTATACCCATAGAATAATTCTGCTGTCAACTTTGGTTGAAAAAAAATTCATTTTGCAGTGGACAGTAGCAACTGCAGAGATTCACCTGGTCAAAGTATGAAAAAAAAATGTAACTGTTGAATTCTCAGTCCTAAGTAGGATATCACCTTTGCCTTATCCAAGACTTAGGGAATGTTACAAAAAAGGGGAGGGGTAAAAATATATAAAATCCAAAAAGAAGTGGAAGTAGGGAAGATGTATGGTATTGAACAACAGTTATTGTGCACAACACGGCTCGCTATTGTACTCTTAAACTCACCAGAGCTTTAATTAATTGTACAGAATCTAAACAGTTTTTTAGGCTCATCATCCTGTCACGGAACAGGAAGGAGTATAGAAGGATTCATCTTTTTATGAAGAGTTCATCATTACACAGTTCATAGTTGATGGTAGAGGGTGATACACTTTTTAGAAGTGTACCTTTGGTAAGTTTGGCCATTAGTCTGTAAAGTGAACCCTCATCTATGCTTCTATAAACAACTCTAATGAAACACACTAGGTCATTAAAAAAAGACATGGAAGTAGAAAGGAGCCTATCTAGGGAAGAGGAAAATGTTCAGTAGGAGAAGGAAAAGGAGAGAAATGGTAACAGGATAAACATGACCAAAATACACTATGTTCACATAAAAAGTGTCACAATACAACCCTTTATTAAGTACAATTAGTATGTGCCAGTATATCATTAAAAAAACTCATTGCAAACATAAAAGTCATATTCTAAAGATAAATAGCACACTCTAAAAGTGATTGCTACTAGGAGGTAAGAACGGGTGCAAGAAATTAACATGAGGGAAGTTGAAAATCTAATGAAAAATATTTCATATATCGGGCAGGAAATGTTTATATTCGTTGTGTTACTGTTACTACATTTTTATGTCCAAACCTAGACACACACACACACACACACACACACACACACACACACACAAACACACAAGTTTGAAAGTAGAAAGGAGACCAGTAAGAGGGAGAAATGTACAAAGACAATAATGGATGGTAGATCTGGACAAAGTTCAGATGTGTTTGAAACTGTCACAAAGAAACCCATGAAACAATGCAAAGAAGCTGTACTTTTTTCGTGGCCAACTTGACACAGTCTAGCGATACCTGGAAGCCTCCATCAGACTAGCCTGCTGGCATATCTGTGGGAACATTTTCTTGATGGTTAATTGATGAATAAGTGTACAGTTCATGTGGGTAGTGCCAAATCTGGGCGAGTAGGCCTGGGTTATATGAGATAGTTGACCGTTAGCCGGGAAGCAAGCTGGTGAGCAGTATTCCCCAGGTCCCTGTGTTCGGTTTCTACTTTAGCTTCCTTCTATGAGGGAGATAAGGACAGAGATGATGGAGTCTCCTCTATAAACTGAAATACACCCTTCCCCTCCAAATTGCTTTAGGTCATTGTGCTTATCACAGCAACGGAAAGCAAACTATAACAATGTGACTAATAGAAAATGTTTATATGTGGATAATGATTGAACAAAAAATTCAGCAACATCATTGCTGACCCTCATAAGCACCATGCTGAGTCAAGAAGACACACACACATAAAGTTATGCGCTATCTGACTGTACTTTAGAAATTATTTGGTAGAGGCAAAATCATAGGTACAGAACTATAGCAGTGTTTCTGAGAATGGGAAGGGCTGTTTACTACTTGAAAGATTTGAGCTTATACAAGGTTTATCTTGATGCAGCAGTTATACATACATGTATGTGCATGTATATATTTAAAGTGTGTATGAAACTCTAAATTATGCCTACATACACCCAATTTAATAAAGAGAAAAGATCTCCCAAGATCTTAATCAGTTGAATACACAAGCTGTTTTTCCTTTTGCACCATTTAAAGACAATCTGGTCAAAAATACTTTTGATGCCTTAGTTTGAGCGGGACCCCTGTGCCCAAATCTGCCTATCATAATGTTCTACTTGTAGGCTTCTAGGACCCTCTGGATCCTTCTACTTTGCCTTTCTCCCATGATTCTCCCATCTAGAGTCCCACTAGAATGTCCTCTCCTCTGTCTCAGTTTCCTGGTAAGTGAAGTCTTTCGTGGGACATGCCCCTTGGGCTAATATGCAGATATAAGTGAGTATATACCATTTGAGTCTTTCTGCTTCTCACCTTTGACCATGTCCCCTGGAGGGGGAGACCTGGTGGCACTCAGAGGAAGGACAGCAGGTTACCAAGAAGAGACTTGATACCCTATGAACATATACAGGGGGAGGTAATCCCCCTCAGGAACAGTCATAGGGGAGGGGAATAAGAGGAAAATGGGAGGGAAGGAAGAATGGGAGGATACAAGGGATGGGATAACCATTGAGATGTAACAAGAATAAATTAATAAAGGAGAAAAAAAAACAAAAATACTTTTGAACAAACAACATTGTTTTCAGGATTTCTGTGATAGATCTGTAACTACATTTCCAGAAGTTAGATTCCTGGGTGCATGGAGAAGAATGGATAAATGTTATGGATGTTCTTATAGCCACAGAGACATCATTTCGAAAACCTTCCTAGCTGAGCATTTTTTGTTAGCTTGTTTATCATGCTACCGTGGGTTTAAAAGTTCTCATTCTTTCCCTACACCCATGTAGCCAGCAGGGTTTTGATAACTACTGTCACTTGGATCACCATGGTTCAGAGAGTCTTCCTGATAATTGAAGGGTTTGTGTAGACGTGAGACTATGTAATTATGGTCTATAGGATTAGTTGAGCAGAACTGAACCCACGCTACTTACAGTTCACTAAACATTCCCTTAAGCACCCACATATGTATGGCATGCTATAAATACTATTCACTTATAACAAGAATGTGGCTCTGGTAATTATCAACAATTTTATTCATCAGAATGTTGGTGACATCTGTGGATAGGAGAATTAAAGTGTATCTCTCTCTCTCTCTCTCTCTCTCTCTCTCTCTCTCTCTCTCTCTCTCTCTCTCTCTCTCTCTCTCTCTCTCTCCCTTGTCTTTTGGATTTTGGCTGGTGTTGCATTGTCTTCTGGTTCCACTGCTGTTGTTTCCCACCTGTATTATGGTGATCTTTGATTTCGAGGTAGGTTAATAGGTTAATTTCATTAGATTAATTCTCAGTCACAAATTGCACTTAATCTGCCCCAAGCCTCTAGTGCCTCCATCTAATCATTTTTTCTAAATTGCATGAATTTTTTTTGCAATTTACTATTTGGTATCCATGAAATACTTTACCACAATATTTAGCTTTCTCTATTTTTATAAAAATATGCCTGGTTTGATCATTCCATTTTAAGTCCTTTACCTTGGTATTACAAGGATGAGCCACATTTTGTAGCCTGTCTTGGCTTTTGGCTCATGTGAGTAATTTCTGGGTAAGCATCCCTCTACAAAGAAGCAGTATTAATACAAAGCCATTGATCTGTTTAGTCTACCTCCCCTACTCTAATGCATGGATACTTTTAATTTATTTCACTTGTTTAACTTTCAGATTACTCATGGGAGGAAATTCTAGCACTAATAGTTTACATGTATGTGACATGATATCAACACCTTCCACATCAGAGCTGCTCTTATGAGCTATCTATCCTCTAGACAAAATATGCCCCACTGGAGAGTTGGCTAGTTAAGTGTCATCTACACTCGCATCAGTCTTCTGTTTCACTGACCTTGCCAAGTTTCCCTGAACTTAGGTTAGTCCCATGCCTTTATGTTTCCTGAGTGTCTGTTAAGTGCCAGCTCTGTTTTAGAATTTGGAGTGTTTCTATGAGTCAGTAGGCATGCTGATCAGAGAACAAATGATAAACATACATTAGTGACATTGTATATGAGAGGTAAGTGCTACTGAGAAGTCTAAAGAGGCCACAGAGTGTAACAAGCATCAGGATGCTAGCAATGGGGCCACAGAAATTTTTAGTGGGAAGTTAAGACAAGTGAGGGTTTAAGAAAATCTTGCTGTCAATCTAAAGAACATTCTGCACATAAGGAACAGAACCTGAAGGTGGGTTCTGAGTTGTTCACAATCTGAGATTCGGTGATGAGGGATGTCTCAGAAAGAAGTACAATAAGCTAACAGGGAGTCTAGATCAGGGCTCTGTAGGTCACCGTCAGACTTGAATCAAGTCTGTCTGCTATATAACAGAAGCTAGCTTTTGACAGCTGTTTTATTCAAGAAACCCATTGTTGACTCAGCCAGTGTGGATTCCATTAGCCGATTCTTGGTGCACAGATATGCTAGAAACAATCTTGTTTCTAGAAAGACTTGAGATAATTCTGAAACTGTGCAATCATGCCCTGTAAATATCAATTAAACATTTACAGTTGTATTAAATATTCGGAAGATAGGAACCAAAACAGTCTATCAAGTGATTGTACATATTTGTGCATTTACAAAATGCATATTCATGAGAACTATGTAAATATATATTTAGTAATTTCCTCTCCCATGTGAAGAGCCATGTCTGATCTAAAGATGGCATCTTCCTTGCATTTAATTATGAGAGCAGCACAGTTACTCATTCTGAAAGTGTCCTCCACAAAAGACCTTTGCTATGAGTTCACTGCTCTTTGAACTGAGAGAAAAACACTCTGGACCATATCTCTCCTTGCAGGAGGCATGTGAGGGATAAACGATAGTTATTTTCCAAACAGATGCTCCTCCATTCTAGTCTTCTTCCTTACAGAAGTGGTTTTCACCCTGCTTGCCACCGAGATTCGTAAAAGCAATGTTTAAGTAAGTACATGCCCAGATGTTTGTGTGGTTCTGATATTCCAGACACATTGTCGCCCTTCTTCTCTACTAAAAAATACATCCTGGGTCACCTATGGTGACATATACTTGTGATGTAAGCCTTAGTAGGCAAAATCACAGAGATTGCTGCAAGTTCAAGGCTAGTCTGGTCTACAAAATGAGTTCTGGGTCAATCAGGACTACAGAGGAAAAGCCTGATTTTATTTGTTTGTTTGTCTGAGAAAGTGTTTCTCTATATAACAGCCCTGGCTGTCCTGGAACTTACTTCTTTGGAAGACTAGGATGGCCCTGAACTCAGAGATTTGCCTCCTTCTGCCTCCCAAATGCTGAGACTAAAGGCAAGCACCTCTACTGTCCAGTCCTAAATCCCTGTCTAAAAAAAAAAAATGAATGTTGAAATTCTAGAAATTGAGAATAATGATATTTTGGGTTAAACTTACTTCACCCTAATTTACTAAACAAATATGTCTAACTTCACTATTAGTAACCTCTCACAGCCATTTTGCTGGGTCCTGTCATATCCAGGGACTCTCTGGATAGGGGAGTAGGAGGGGACATTCTTCCTAATTTGTGATATCTTACAGCCATCAGGGTTTCTCAAGAGGTCACTCTTTTCACTGATTCCAAATATCCGGTCATGCCAGTCAGCGCATTCACTTAGAACGGATGCATGCACCACCCAAATGTAGGACCGCACTAGCGACATCACATCTCTTTCTACTTGCTCCACTGTTCTTCAAGTTGTTTGAAGAAGCTAATTTAATCAGCTAGACTGGTATTTGGGTAAGTCTGGCAATTTTGGATGGTTCTGGAAGTAGACTTGGCATGGGCCACTACTGTTTACATTTCCTTCCTTCTGTGACTAGGAGATCTTGACTTAGCAGCAAGAAAGAATATCTGGCCTTGGAAGGTGATGCAGTCAACTTGAGGCGGCTGTTGCCATCTCCTCTAACCATGTAAAAACAATGCCTCAATACAACCAACCAGGCTCTTTGTGATCTGTATCTCCAGATCTCTGATTTTAAATGGTCCCCTTCACTCAGCTGTGCAGGACCTCCTGGCTAAATTTTTGCTCTGGAACCATCCCAGACTCTCTGCAGACCAGCTAGTCCTTTCCTCTGCAGTAGTAAGCATTACTCCACTCATAGGAGGGCTGCTTCCTTACAGGGCTTTAGAGGGGGGTATGCCCTTATCAGTAGTGTCTTACACCATCATTTTAAAATTATTAATTTATTCAGATTACATCTAAATTGTTATCCCCTTGCTTGTCTCCTCCCATTCCTCCCTCCCTCCCTCTTACACCCTATTCCCCTCCCCTAGGTCTGTGACAGAAGGGGACCTCCCCCACCATATGGTCACAGCCTATCAAGTCTCATCATGGTAGCCTTCCTATTCTTTCTCTGAGTGCTACCAGGCCTCCCCACCAAAGGCAAGTGAAACACTTGTTTTAAAAACACTTCAAATCTCTGAACAAGGAGAGTGAAGATAACATCAGAAGATGTTCATGGATCGGGAAAATTAACATAGTAAAAATGGCCACCTTACCAAAAGCAATTTACAGATTCAGTGCAAGTCTCTATCAAAATAGTTACACCATCATCTTATTCAAGGTTTCAACTCTCATCTCAACATTTCCATTCCTCTCCCTTGATCTTTTTTCTAACCCCCTACTGGTATCCAATAGCATCTTTTATGTCTTCTACTTATTCATCTTGTTTACTCTCTAGCTCCCTAGCAAGAAGTATATTCCATAAGGGCAGGAGTGTCATCTGCTCTGTTAACTGCTATATCATTGGTATCTTGAATAATGTCAGCTACAGGGTAGGATTTAATCATTATTTACAGAATAGATGAATGCCTGCACATTAAAAAAAAAAAAAAGATCTCCACAGTGATGATATAAGAAGTGATCACTTAACGAGGAAAAAGAAAAGGGAGACTGTGTGTGTGTGTGTGTGTGTGTGTGTGCAGTGTGTGTGTGTGTGTGTGTGTGTGTGTGTGTGTAGTGTGTGTGTGCTGTGTGTGTGTGTATATACTGGAGGCTGTGCAGACATATTTTCTAAAAACATCCTAGTTCTCACTTACAGCTTCCCATTAACCTGGGTTACACTATGGTCTTTTCCCAACCCCAATTCTGTCCTTCTTTTTGAGCTACCTTATGTGGCCTTATTCTTATTACTACCAAAAAATATCTATGTAAAAAGGACAGGAGTCAAACTAGGTGATGCTAATTATTTTCTCAGCACGCAGGGTGCCCTGGAGAATGGGATTCCCACACAGCAAACAGCTTTGTGTATTTTCTTCCCCGCTTCCTCTCTCTGATAACTAGGTCACAGACAACTGGTGTTTCCCATGTGGCAAACAGAGCACGAGCATGCATAGAAATCACGGCCTCTTCCTCCTTCGCTTTTCAAGCACTGCTGAGCGCCTCCTAAGGATTTCGTCTGCTTGGAGCTCTGCTAATGTTTCCACTCTTGTGGAAGGTGGTGGCGCCAGGGGCTGATGCATGCTCTGACTACTGACTCGAAACATGCTTTGATGAATTAGCGCAAGATGGCCAGCCATTTACTTTAAATTTTACCCTTGATTCTTCCTCCAGCAAACAATTAAGGAGCGGCAGTGGCTTCCTGCCGGGCAGACCAATGCCTTCTGTCCTCTGTGGAAACCTCTTGGCATTCTTCCAAATGATGAATGGCACAGGCTGAGAGCACCAATTTCCCCCAGCTTCCAACATCCGAATAAACAAACGTATAAACACGCGAAACAAATTCAAAGCACAAACAAGGAGCCCCATCTAGCTTACTAGCCAGGCCAGTCTTGTGCCCCAACAAAGAGGCTGCAGAACATATCCTTGAACTCAGCAATGTGCGGAGCCAAGGCGCAATGAGAGGCCACAGGAGTAAGTGGGCCCAGTGACAAGACACATGTCCTCCCTCCTGGGTGAGGAGCCGCGACCAACCTCAAAAGCTCCTGAGTAAGAGGAAAACGTCTCTTTAACAGTATTAAGGGACAATTTATTATGTGCATCCTTCCAGGGAAGCACAAAGCCAGCACCGGCCCTTACATTTGCATTATTTCCAGACAACAGCAGAGCAGAAAGGGACACTGATTTATTTCAGAGCAAGCACAGGTGAATTTAATGTCTGTTGGGACAGAGCCAGAGGACTTAACCCATTCTGACGTCCTTGGTGCTTGAGGAGGTGCTGTGGGCTTTTGGAAAGGTCTATTGGCTCCTTTGGGTAAATTCCACTTCCTTTCCTAATCACTATGAAGGCATTTGCAAGTGGAGGAGAGATGGAGAAAACAGAAAATCTGATTTTATGTCGTCGCCAAGCTAATTCCTTTCAGTGTTGCAAATAGTTTAATTCTTTTAAGATTAAATGATCTTGCTGGTAAAATGAGTATGGTGATACCTCCTGGAGGACTGTACCGAGGACAAAGGAGATGAATGCCAAAAAGAGTTATTAGTGGACGGTCTAAGTGTCATTGTTTTGGGATGACATCAATTTGGGATTCCTGAGGCACAAATAAAATTTGGGGATTATCTTCAGGTATTACTATTTGGCTAACTGAATCAGCAGAGGGAATTTTTCTTTTGTTTCTTGTTTTGTTTGTTTGTTTGTTTTTTATTTTGTAAAAAGAATTGCCCCAAAGAGGGGAGTCACGGTTACACAGCTTAAACTTTGGTATTAGAGAATTATTAAATGCAAAGGGCCACAGTGGACACTCTCTTGAGCATGTCCCTCCCACACAGCTTCCTTGGCAGATGAAGACATTGAGGCTCAGGGAAGCAAAGGACCCCATGAGATAGCATCCTAGAAAATAATTTCAATCTTAACTGCATATTATTATTTTGTCTTAGATTGCACCCCACACACAAAGTACTCAATAAAGGCTGGTGAAGGGGCAGGACTCAGCCACAGTTAATGCTATCACTGACAATGGCGGTTTTTGCTTCTTCTCTTCCCATCTATATTCCAGCATCCTTTATCTAAATGTCAAACCTGGAGCTGGAGAGATGACTGAGAGATTAATAACACTAACCGTTCTTATAAGTGTTATCAGCCAGAGTTTGGTTCCCATTTCTATGTTAGTGGCTCCCAACTGCCTGTAACTCCAGCTCCAGGGGAGCTATAACTCCAACTCCTTCTCCTGGTCTCTACAAGTGTTCACACATGTGGCATATGTACACACACACACACACACACACACACACACACACACACACACACACAAAGACACACACACAGACACATACACACATACTTACAAATAATACATATCAAGCCATCTACTTAATGAGCTTACCAATTAACTGAGCTATCTTAACCTGAGCTTGGAAAAGGAAGAAGTTTCATGGCTAGCATGAGGCAGCTCCTTCTTACTGTATGATTGTAACAGCTTTAAGCTGTATCATTTGCAAATACGTTTACTTCTTAACTAATTAATTAATTAAATTCTTTTTATACTATTGACGAATAGACAGTATTATTTCCATTTCCATGAACAGAAAATTGATGCTCAGAGAGTCTCTTTGAGAGAGGTGCCAATAAAGAACAGAATAAACTATCTTTTCCTTTGCCTCTGCCTCTGCATCTGATTTTATTTTACATTATATATGTTTGTGTATATGTATGTATAGGCATATATATGTGTGTGTGCATGTGTGTGTGTGTGTGTGTGTGTGTGCGTGTGTGTATGGGTATGTTTTATGTAGCTATAAGTAGTTGTTAGATTCTCTGGAGGTGGTGAGATGCCTAATGTGGGTACTGGGAGCCTCACTGGGACCTGGTGGGAGGATAGCCCTATCTCTCTTCTCTCTTTTTCTTTATATTTATGCTTCTCTCATACCATCCTTAGCACAGCCTTCCCTCCCTCCACTCCTCTTAGCCCCATCAACACACACTTCCTATCCACCTCAGACCCACTGCTCCTCCATTTTGCTTCAGAAAAAAGCAGGTCTGCCAGTTATATCAGCCAAACACGGCATAACAAGATGCAGTAAGAGTAGACATTAACATTCATATCAAGGCTGGGCTAAGCAACCCCAGAGGAGAAAAAGGATCCCAAGAGCAGGCGAAAGAGACAGAGATATAACCCCACTCCCACTGTTAGGAGCCCCACAGAAACATTAAGCTATGCAGCCACGGCATGTAAGCAGAGGACTTAGTTCAGACCCATTCAGGTTCTGTGACTGCTGCTTCAGTCTCTGTGAGCCCTTATGAGTCCTACTTAGTTGACTCTGTGGGCTTTGTTGGAAGCAGTTCCCTTAACTGCCCAGCCATCTCTCCTGCCTCCAGCCCAGATTACTCTAGTCATTGCACTAATACAAGTGATCTGATAGGAGAAATGGGAAAAGAGAGTAGGCCCTTTAGGGAAAGAGAAGGGAGATAAATACAGAAGAATGAGGAAGGTGAATAAAATAACCATAAGAATGCCAGGGAAATCCACGAGGCATCATACTATTAACCATTCACAAAAGGAGAGGAAACAAAAACATTATAATATATGTAATTATTTGTGTATATATGTATATATAATATATATATTTTAATAGACCTTTCTTAATGAACCAAAAACCACCTAGCAAAAACCCTAATACCAGACACAGGAACCCTCTTTTGAGCCAGGCTGTTTTAAGAGTCTTCCAAAAACAAAAAACAAAATAGACATCTCTTGCTCTGTTTCTTCATTGGTCCTTATCTTGCTTTTCACTTTAGTAGTTTGAATAAAATATGTCTCTCAGAGGCTCCTGTGCTTGAACGCTTGCTTGCCAGGTGGTAACGCTGTTTGGGAGAGATTAGGAACTTTCAGGATACAGAGAGGTTTGCTAGAGGAAGTTTCTCACTGGGTTAGGTAGGTGGCTGGACATTGGGAGTTAAGAATGGTGACCCGCTTCTGGTTCATGCTTTCTGCTCCCTGAGTACTGTTGACATGTGATGTGCCAGGCTCATGCAGCCTGCTGCTACACTAATGTCACTACTGTGAACATCTAACCCACTATAATTGTAAGCTGAAAAAAGTTCCCATAAGTTCCGTGTAGTCCTGGTATTTTATCACAGAAATGGAAAAGTTAACTAAGGTGCTCAGATGCTCAAAATCTCATTTAGCATCCATCTGGTTATCAGGCTTGGTACTGAATGAGGTAAAAATGAATACAGCAGTATCTTCCTGTGCAAAGTTCACTGAAGAGGACTTGTAAGTTCAGAGGTAATTGAAAGGCACAAGGCCTTTTATTAAGCACCAGTCCCATTGAGCACCGCACAATGGTTAATAGATCTAGATAAACACCTAAGTGGTGGAAGATGGAATAGGCAAATAAATACCTGTCCACAGAGTTGCTGCCACCTTAGTAGTGGAAGAATAATTAAGTAGAGTCTTAGCAGCCACCTCTTCCAAGAGGGCTGGGTTCTCGAAATCCCTGCTCAAAATCTTTACTCCTTGATGTGTGCCCCACCCCCCACTTGGATGTGATGAATGAAAGGTGGGTATGATACACCCAAATGGAATCTGCAAATCGCTGATCCTCTAAAGCCTACTTTTGTAAATACCAATAAAACAAGTCTCGACACTCATTCTACAATTCAGGGAATTCATTCAACCCAGAGCCCTGGAGGGGGGACGCTTCATTGGAAGAATGGCCTTCCACTCAGAGATCTCACCAGAAACTAAAACACCTCCCTGCCCCTCCTCTTCTCTTGATTAGGAGTCAATTATTCTGTAATCCCTCAGGTTCCTTCCTTTGTCTGCCTTCACTTTGTCTAAGCAACAGGATTGGTAATGTCTGCCAAATGAATGATTCTGCCCCAAAGTGCTACAGTCTGGAAGCAAGACCTCATAAACACTCTACATATTTGTTCAATGAATAAATGAATAGGCAGATGAATGAAAAACCAAGTTCAAGTACTGGCTTTATCACTCATCAGCTGCTCAACTTCAGTGCTGATGTATAATCTGTTTGTTTCCCAGTTTCTTGCCTTTTAAAATTGTATTAACATAGTTCAACTACATAAGCCACATGTCATTCATTCTGCACCCCAAACAATGATTCTCACTACTATTTTCCAAGTGCTGTGTGTGTGTGTGCGCGTGTGTGTGCTTGCGTGCGTGCGTGAGAGAGAGAGAGAGAGAGAGACAGACAGACAGACAGACAGACAGACAGACAGACTTTGGAGCCACAGGGGTATGTTATGAAAGTATAAAAGACAGAATCAAATAGGAGAGTCAGATAAAGCTATAGAAAGAGATGAAATATAAGGAAACAAGATCAGTTTTGTCACTAAAATTGAGTTGTTGGTTTATGTTGTATTGCATAGTTATGAGCTCCTGTGAGTTGAGAAATATGACACAGATTTTGTATGTGAAAATGGAGGTTGATACCCAATGCAATATGAGAGAAAAGGATAGTTGTGAGTGTGTGTTGAGGGGACTTTAAATGGTTTAGGGAACAGAAGAAGACAGGTGAAATAGCTCTTGGGCAAGAAGTGGTTTCACAGTTGCTGGATCTTCCAGTATTTGTTCATTCTCTTGTGCTTTTATTTTTTCAGATTTATTCATTTATTTCTTATAATTTATTCATATTATATCCCGATTGATACCCCTCCCTCATGTCTTCCCTTACCCACCCCCTCCCTCTCTCTTCCACCCTATTTCTCTCAATTAGTTCTATGCCTGGGGCGGGGTCCTCTTCTCCCACCATCTGACCACAGCCTGTAATGTTTCATCAGGATAGTCTGCATCCACTTCCTCTGTGGGCACACAAGGCTGCGCTGATAAGGAAAAGTGATCAAACCTTGGGCACAATAGTTCATGTCAGAGGCAGTCCCCGCTTTCTACTCCCTCCATGTGACGAATGAGCTGTCCGTTGGCTACATCTGAACAGAGGGTCTAGGTTCTCTGCATCCATTGTCCTTAGATGGTGCATCAGTTTGTGTAGGCTCCCCAGGGTCCAATCTGCCTGCCTTGATGGTCTCCTTGTGGAGCTCCTGACTCTTCTAGGTCATTCCCCCACCCCACCACCCCACTTTTCCTTATGACTCTCAGCACTCTGCCAGAGTCTGGATGTGAGTACCAGCATCTGAGTCCCAGAGTCCCTATACTCTGCTGGATAGAGTTTCTCAGGAGAAATCAACATTGGATTAATATCTACGTATAACTGAGTATACACCCACCTGTGTCTTTCTGAGACTGAATTAACTCACTGTTTCTATCCATCTGCCTGCAAATTTCAAGTTTTCCTTGTTTTTAATAGCTGAGTAGTATTCCACAGTGTAAATGCACTACAGTTTCTTAATCTATTCTTCAGCTGAGGGATATCTAGGTTGTTTCCAGATTGTGGCTATTATGAATGGAGTTTCTATGACCATAGTTGTGCAAATGTTCCTGTTGTATGGTGGAGAATCTTACAGATATATGTCCAGGAGTGGTATAACTGAGTCTTGAGATAGCACTATTCCCAACTTTCTGAGAAGGTGCCAGATTGATGTCTAAAGTGGTTGTTCAAGTTTTCACTCCCACTATCAATGGAGGAGTGTTTCCCTTACTCCATGTCATTGCCAGCAATATGCTGTCACTTGAATTTATGATCTTAGCTATTCTGGTACATGTAAGACAGAATCTCAGAGTTGCTTTGGTTTGCATTTCCCTGATAAATAAAGACACTGAGCATTTCTTTAGGTATTTCTTGGCCATTTCATGTTCCTCTGTCGAGAATTCTGTTTAGTACTGTACCCCATTTTTAAAATCAGATTATTTGGTTTCCTAGTGTTTAATTTCTTGATTTCGTTATATATATCTCTGTCAGATATAAGGTTGGTGGAGATCTTTTCCCAACATGTAGGCTATAATTTTGTTCTGTTGACAGTGACCTTTGCTTTACGGAAGCTTTTCAGGTTCTTTTTTTCTTTTTTTATTTTTTGTTTATTAATTTATTCTTGTTACATCTCAATGGTTATCCCATCCCTTGTATCCTCCCATTCTTCCCTCCCTCCCATTTTCCCCTTATTCCCCTCCCCTATGACTGTTCCTGTTACCTCCTCTGTATATGCTCATAGGGTATCAAGTCTCTTCTTGGTAACCTGCTGTCCTTCCTCTGAGTGCCACCAGGTCTCCCCCTCCAGGGGACATGGTCAAAGGTGAGACACCAGAGTACGTGAGAAAGTCATATCCCACTCTCCACTCAAATGTGGAGACTGTTCTGACCATTGGCTAGATCTGGGTAGGGGTTTAAAGTTTACGGCTTGTATTGTCCTTGGCTGGTGCCTTAGTTTGAGCGGGACCCCTGTGCCCAAATCTGCCTATCATAATGTTCTACTTGTAGGCTTCTAGAACCCCTTGGATCCTTCTACTTTGCTATTCTCCCATGCTTCTCTCATCCAGAGTCTCAATGGGATGTCCTCCCCTCTGTCTCAGTTTCCTGGTAAGTGAAGGCTTTCATGGGACATGCCCCTTGGGCTAGTATGCAGATATAAGTGAGTATATACCATTTGAGTCTTTCTGCTTCTGGGTTGACTCACTCATTATGATCATTTCTAGCTCAATCCATTTATCCACAAATTTCGGGAATTCCTTGTTTTTAATAGCTGAGTAGTATTCCATAGTGTATATGTACCACAGTTTCTTTATCCATTCTTCTACTGATGGACACTTAGACTGTTTCCATGTTCTGGCTATTATGAATAAGGCTGCTATGAACATGGTTGAGGAAATTTTCTTGTTGTGTGCTGGAGCATCTTCTGGGTATATTCCAAGGAGTGGAATAGTTGGGTCTTGAGGAAGCCCTATTCCCATTTTTCTGAGATAGCACCAGATAGATTTCCAAAGTGGTTGTACTAGTTTGCATTCCCACCAGCAATGAAGGAGTGTTCCACTCTTCCCCACATCCTTGCCAGCATGTGGTGTCACTTGAATTTTTGATCCTAGCCATTCTGATGGGTGTAAGATGGAATCTCAGAGTTGTTTTGATTTGCATTTCCCTGATGACTAAGGAGGTTGAGCATTTCTTTAAGTGTTTCTCAGCCATTTGATATTCCTCTGTTGAGAATTCTCTGTTTAGTTCCAAGCCCCATTTCTCAATTGGGTTATTTGGTTTGGTGGTGTTTAATTTCTTGAGTTCTTTATATATTTTGGATATTAGACCTTTGTCAGGTGTAGGGTTGGGGAAGATCTTTTCCCAGTCTGTAGGCTGTCACTTTGTTCTCTTGACAGTGTCTCTTGCCTTACAGAAGCTTCTCAGC
Organism: Acomys minous; assembly: GCF_964271855.1. Classification (NCBI taxonomy): domain Eukaryota; kingdom Metazoa; phylum Chordata; class Mammalia; order Rodentia; family Muridae; genus Acomys; species Acomys minous. The sequence goes on along the minus strand of NC_140493.1, from coordinate 42,613,906 downwards.
CTCATGAGGTCCCATTTGTTAATTGTTGACATTAAGGCCTGGGCTGTTGGTGTTCTGTTCAGGAAGTTGTCTCCTGTGCCAATATTTTCCAGGCTCTTCCCCACTTTTTCTTCTAAGTGACTTAGTGTCTCTGGTTTTATATTGAGGTCTTTAATCCACTTGGATTTGAGTTTTGTACAAGGTGACAAATATGGGTCCAGTTGCATTTCTTTTACACATAGACATCCAGTTAGACCAACACCATTTGTTGAAGATGCTATCCTTTTTCCATTGAATGGATTTGGCTTCTTTGTCAAAAATCAAGTGACCATATGTGTGTGGGTTCATAGCTTGGTCTTTGATTCGATTCCACTGATCAACCAGCCTGTTGCTGTGCCAGTACCATGCTGTTTTAATTACTATTGCTCTATAGTACAGTTTGAGATCAGGTATGGAGATTCCTCCGGCGCACTTTTTATTGTACAAGATTGTTTTAGCTATTCTGGGTTTTTTGTTTTTCCATATGAAGTTCAGAATTGAACTTTCAATGTCTTTAAAAAATTGTGTAGGTATTTTGATAGGGATTGCATTGAATCTGTAGATTGCTTTTGGTAGGATGGCCATTTTTACTATGTTAATTCTCCCGATCCATGAGCAAGGAAGATCATTCCATCTTCTCATGTCATCTTCAATCTCTTTCTTCAGAGATTGAATGGCCTCTCTAAGGGCCTCTATCTGTTCGACTATATCTTCTTGTATTTCTTTATGGATTTTATTTGTTTCCTCCATTACCTCCATGAAGAAATATTTGAGGTAACTTTATTCTGTTTCAATTGTATTAGAATGTCCAGGGTGATCACTTTGTGACAACTGGGTGCTGGAGATGCCATATTGCTCTGGCTTTTGTTGTTTGTGTTTTTATGGTGGCCTTTAGTCACCTGCCTGTCTCTGTCATTGTGTAGTAGTTTCTGATGCCCTTCACTGGGCCTTAATAGCAGCTCATAGATGATAGGCTATAGGCTGAGAGCCTATGCCTGCAGGGACCAGGGAACCCCTCTGTGTATGAGCCAGGTGACATATGATCAGACCCTGGAACTTTCCGTGGATGAACCATGTGGCTTGTTATAAGATCTACCTGTGTTCCATATTCCGGTGTCTCCTCTAGGCAGGGAGACTCAGATACTGGTATTTTATGGTCCACAGTTCAGTCTGAGACACAGAGAGTAGGTGCTGCATACAGGCAGGAGTCTGGCTAGATGAGAGAGACTGGGCCTGCCTCCATAGACCTGGGAGCTTTCCACGGATTGGCTGGGTGATCTGAGGTCAGATCCACTTGTGTTCCACATCATATGGTCTCTTCTGGGCTGGAAGATCCAGACGCTGGTGTTTTGTGGCCCAAAGTTCGGTTTGATATACTGAGTACCTGTATGCCAGAATGTGGCTAGATGCTAGAGATCATGGAACCTGGAAACTTTTGTGAGGATTAGCTGGGTGATCTAGGGTCAGGTCTACTTGTGACCCATACTATGAGGTCTCCACTCAGCTGGGAGACCTAAACACTGGTGGTTTTTGATTCAGAGATCAGTCTAGGATACTGAGCATTATGTGCTGATGCTCAGAGTATGACTAGATGCTGGATATTATGGACATTCCTACAAGGACCCAGGGACTTTTCCATGAATGTGCCAGGTGACCCAAGGCCAGACCCACCTGTGTTACACACTTTGTGGTCCCCTCTTACCAGGGAAACACCAGAATTGGTGTTTTGGAGCTCTCAGTTTGGTCCTTCGGTTCATGTGCAGTCACTGCTCTCCTGCTGATCAGGCACAGTGTATGCCTGGCATTGCCATCTTGGATCAGATCCTCTCTTGTGCTAAAAAAAATAATTACACACACACACACACACCACACATACACACACATTCACTCATTCCTTTATTAAAGACATATCTTTGGGTACCTACTACTCTGTTAAGCATTGCACTGGATCCAAGGTGAGTGGACATTACAATATCCCTAGTCATGATCTTTAGATTTCACTGAGGATCTGTTGATGTCCATGAGCATAGGATATAAATAACTTGGAAGATAAAATTATATGTCAATTAAAACAAGCATGGCACTCCTACAAGTAACTCAATTGGAAAGGCATGTCCAGAGCATGGACCATGTGTTGTGTTTGGAATTGATACTGTCATGATGTTGCAGGCATGGAAAGTACACAGATGACTGATTCTAAAAGTGGTGTAACCAAACCACATTTTACAGAGGAGAGTTTGGTGCATGTGAACCAGAGATCTGGGAGTTAGCTTTGTCAGAGAAACCTTGATGAAGTGAGAATGAGATAACTTTCTGCCTTAAAAAGTCAATGGTGGAAAGAGGAGAGAGCTTCCCAGGGGGAAGCAAAGGCCTTGACAACAGACTGTAAGAGAATACATGGTTCTGTATGAGTCGGAGTAAAGGAGACCATCTATGTTGGAAACCAAAGGAGAGCAATGACCTACTGAGTGAAGGAAATGGAAGCTTGGTGGTGAGGAATTTTTCAATGTTACAATTGCCAAGGCCATAATTCCAAGTGTTGGAGGGCTTGATGGTCCATTTCAGTGAGGTGCCAACCCTAGCATTTCCATCTTGCAGATACTTACTTGATCCCTTGGAATATGGAGTAGGTTTCGTTTACTGGCATCTATTCCATGCTTTTGCAGTGGGAAAATTCTATGATATCTGAGGATGATTCAACTAGTCCAACTAGGACTGAATTGAGATTGATGGAAAAACATAGGGAAAATAGCCAAATCTCTTCAAATTCAATATGCTAAAATTAAATAGGGGTGGAAAGATGGCTCAGTAGATAAGGGTCCTTGTCCTTCAAGACATAAGACCTGAATTTGAATCTTTAAGAGCCATTTAAAAAGCCAATCATGGCTGCACATGCCTATAATCTCAGCATTGGAAGCCAGAGACAGATGAGTCCTTCAAACTCACTGACTAGCCAGCTGGCCTAGCTTAAACAAAAATTTCTTGGTTCATTGAGAGACCTCATCTCAAGATTATAAGAACAGTAAAGAAAGATGTCCCACTCTGGTCTCTGCATCTGCACACACACACACACACACACACACACACACATTCACATGTAAATTGCACACATATCAAAATAAATAAATAAATATTTAGACTTATCACATGCCCTGAGAATTTTCTTCTTTAAACCTTATTTTTTCTTGGGCAATGGTAATAGTATGTCAAGAAATTAACACAAACAATATTGTAGTCATTGACTGCTTTTGACATTCCATCTCTTTCAATTTCCCATATTCCTGTCTGAAGGACGTAAGTAGAAATTCCTTTATGGAAAACCATCCCCATTTCTCTTCAATAGTACCTTTTAAACATCTCCTTTACTGACATTTCCTTAAAATTACAATCTTAATATCATTCTTGTTTGTAAACATGGAGATAGAACTATACCCATTTCTCTTGCATCTATCTATACCTGCCACTAAAGTGTCTTATAGACAATTGAGCAAATAACTATTTACAGATTAATAACATCAGTGGTTATTTTTGTGGAAATTGTCTCTACAACAGTCATTCCTGGGACAAGGGTATGGGAGTGTGGTGAGCAAGTATTCTCTCTCCTGTCCATTTTGGACATTCTGGTTGCTTAGAAAAAATTTGTCTCAGATAAAATTACATGTGCTGTACTGCAGTGGCTCATAAATTCCACTTGGCAGAAACAGCTGGGTGAGCTGCCTAAGAGTTGGCAGAGATTCTATTCAGTAGTTCCCAGGTGGGCCCCAGGAATGGAGAAAATTGTAGCATATATTCACCTCCTCTTTCCTCCTTTCTCTCTTTACCTTAACTTTTTCCTCCTCCCAGCCACCGAAACATTTGTTCAACATTTTTTCCTTTTTTATTAATTCTCTATGCTACATCCTGACTGCAGTTTCCTCTCCTTCCCCTCCCCCAGTCTCTCTTCCCCATCTTCCTTTTCACCCTAGATCAACAGCCCCCTTCTCCTCTCTTCAGAAAAGAGGAGGCCTTCCAGGGACATCAACCAAAAACAACACAGCAGGCCAAAGGCACACATTCTCACATCAGTACTGGACAAGGCAACCCAGTAGAAGGAGAAGGATCCCAACAGCAGGCAAAAGAGTCAGAGACAGCCTCCACTCCCACTGTTAGGACTCCCACAAGCATAGTAAGTTACACAACCATAACATCCATGTAGATTACGTAGATCAGAGCCATTCAGGATCCCTGATCTCTGTGAACACAAGTCTGGCTTCTCCAACCCTTCCTCCCCCTCCTCTGCATGACTCCCTCAGCTCCATCTAATATTTGGCTGTGGATCTCTAAATCTCCTTTCATCAGATGCTGGATGAAGGCTCTGATGCCGATTAGGCTAGGCTCTGGTCCCACATCCTGCATGCATAAGAAACTATATAAGGGCTCTATGGCTGGGTTGGTGTTCCTATTTGTCCTCTTGAGGCCTTGCCTAGTTACAGAGGGTGGTGGCTTCACATTGTTAAGAGACAGAATATTAGAGCTGGCATTTGGAAACTTAACTTGGTAAGATAGATCTTCTCCCCCCAGTTAGTACCTGTGTTTCATTACTTTTTTTTTTCTTTAAGCTTTAGGGAATCCATCTGTAAAATGTCAAATACAATCTACTTTTTAGGGCTATCCAGGGAGTATAATTGAAAACCATTTACAAACATGAAATATATATAGTAGCTTCTCAATAAATGTTACTTGAATCTGAAAATAGGAGAGGCAGAGAGGTCAGGGTTGTTGGAACAGCTCAGGATGAAGAGGACACATACAGAACTTGGATGTGGGTAAATGTGGTGATTCGTTTGTTGTGTGTTATATTTGACAGGCTGTGACAATGAAGAAAGCCACATTAGTGTGTGAGTTTTATTTCTTAAGGGCATGAAGAAATCCTTCTTTGGCAATTGTCATCAAACTCTAAAGGTATTAGGTTTAGAGGAATCATGATCAAAGAAATGTAGATCACCATGCTAGAAACTTGAGGGAGCAAATGGAGGCCATTGTTGTGGGCACCACGAAAGTACACATCCCATGCTGTGAAATGAGGGAGAGAGGCTTAAGCTGCCTTTCAGTGAAGCAGCATCAGGTACCAGTGTACAGAGGAAAGCAGCCCCATCAATGTTCTCACACAGAGCCCTGAAGCTCTTTGTCATTTTGTGTTTTGCTAGCAGTAGACCAAGTGAACTTGACTCTGTAGGTCCAAATGTATCCCTGTGTGTGTGTGTGTGCTTCTTATGTGCAACTACGAAAGAACATAGACCTTATATATTATAGCTAGCTGTCCTGGTTTTATTCCCTGGCTTTCCTGTGGCTATTCTGGGGCATGACTCTAACTTTCCTAGATGTAAATAATTTATCATCTCTGCCATTTTTTTTTTCAGTTCTTGTACAGTTCAGACTAGTACTTGGAAGACACTGAAGATATTGAATCAAAGTAGTCTTAATGGAATTGGCTTTGGGCCAGCTACTTCTAAATTGAGTTTGTGTACTCTAGTGGCATAGTTTCAATGTGTTAGGAGTCATTTGACTTTGTTAGTAAACACAGAGAACAAGTTGAAGTCCCCAGGAAAAAAAAAGACAAACAGAAGAAAAGCAATTTTATTGTTGATTTAAAAAGAAATTTGTAGTGATGTTAAAATGAGACTCAATATGTTAAAGAGTAGGATATTGGATTTGCATGGATTTTAAGACACAATCCATAAAGTCAAGTTTCTTCCTCTTCTTGGTCTTCCCTGGGTTGCTGGACACTCTGTTCCTTGGGCTGTGATGCACAATGAGCCACAAGAAGGTCAGGAGTCTATTTTAGCACAAAATATAGTGCCTGTTACAGAGAATGTGCTAACTGAATATATAAACTAATATTTTCTTAATATTTATATGCTCTTCTTTCTTCAAATAAGTATAAACTCCTGGAGGAAGTTTCTTTGTTGTCTTTGGAGTCCTGGAGCCTGGCACATCATCAATTCTTGCTGTATGTTCATTTCATGCTTAGTAAAGCAAGTCACTTTTGCATTTTTATAAGTGTAGCCAGCTATGAGGTCATGATCAAACCTTGCCTCTGATGCTCAACATTTAGAGCCATTATCATGTCTGTAAAATAAAGATTACAATTCTTAATTTTTAGGATAGATGCCAAAAATCAATGAAATGTTTTCCATAAGATCTTGACACATGTTAAATCTTTAGTAAGTGGCAATCCTCTATTTTCATGCTTAATTCATTTCTAGACAATTATTTATGTGAAGTGGAGCAAGACTTGAAAAGATTTTGTTGGGGTCTGTGTGTGTGTGTGTGTGTGTGTGTGTGTGTGTGTGTGTGTGTGTGTGTGTATGTGTGTGTGTGCACGTTTATGTATTTATTTGTATGTGGTATGTGCATATGAATGCCAGAGGATAACTGTGAGCATTAACTACATTCTTGTTGTAGGTAGTCTCATACTGACCTGGATCTTATCAATTTGAGTACTCTAGCTCTCTATCGAACCTCATCAATTTACCAGACTGATCCCACATCCCTCACAGTGGGATTATAAATGCACTCCATTAGGCCAGCATTTTTTTGTTTTGTTTCTTGTCTTTTAGTTTTTTTTTTGAGACAGGGTTTCTTTGTGTAGCCTTGGCTGTTATGGACTCACATTGTAGACCAGAATGACCTCAAACTCACAGAAATTTCCCTTTCTCTGCCTCCCAGAATGCCGGGATTTATGGGCGTGCACCACCACATCTGGCCAGGCCAGTATATTTAGGTGTAGTTTCTAAGGCTTGAACTCAGTTCCTCATACTTATAATTCAAGTACTTTGCTGTCTGTGTATTCATCACACTCCATGCCCTTAAACACTTAGTTTTGTTGTTAGTTCAAAGCTTTGACTTTGTCACTGAAGAATAGTTATTGATGTATCTACTTCTGAGAAAATTTCTTAATGCCTCTGGGATTTAATTTTTATTTCAATAAGATGGGTACAGCTCTTATATCTGGTCTCTACTGGTGCTAGGGGAAGAGTGAGATCATGTCTGGAAGGAGCCTTAAGACTTAGAGATGAAAGGAACTGTATAAATTCATAGACTGGAGGTTCTGTGCTATTATTATTCACCAGCTTGTTAAGAGTCTTTAGTACAGGAGGCTGTGTGGCCCACAGACACAATTATCAACTCTGTCTCCTTCCTAAAACTCAACTTGAAACCGTCAGAAAGCACCTTGGTTGGAGGGAGTTGCCTTGCTTTTGCTTTCTTCCTTCCCCATCATGGTTTCAGATGTTTTCTCTGAGGCAAAAGCTAAGTTTTTGGAGAAGCCAGGGAATGATAAATAAATTATGGGAACAATCACGCATGGTCCTCAGGTCTGGATTCAAGTGTTGTCTGGTTCTTACAAACATTGAGCAGATCATTGACCTTTGCTTGGTCTGAGCTGAAGCTGACAAAGGCAGATTGGATCATCCTCAAGCTACTGACAGGATCAGATGCCCATTGGAGAGCATGTAGATGTGCTTTTGAATCCTGCAGCAAATTTATCATTAGTGGAAAAACAGGAATAAATTTATTAAATTGTAAGCAGAATGTTGTGGGGGCAAGAGCAATGGAGGATGGAAAAGACAATCAGACCACGAGAAAAGCCAAGGACTGGGGTCAGTCAGTCTTGGGCTTTTCTGCTTCTAACAATCAATGTTGTATACTAAAACCAACAACATAGAGCTAAGGCTACACTGGCCAGGTTTAAATCCTGATCTCCTTATTAAGCAATCCTGGCTTTGAGCAACTCGTTCTACCTTCAGATTCTCATTTCCGGTTTTCTATAGAATGCTGATAAGAACACCTTACGGATTTGTTCTGAGGCTTGAGTAGTACACACGAGAGTATTAAGAATCTTCATTATTAATTGATTCCACTTTCACGAACTTAAGTCCTTGATTAAAAGTACTTATACTACCAAATCCATACTCATATGTCTTTACAGCCCTTCCTGGACATACATAACATGTCAGGTGTTTGAGTCAGTCACTATATACACATTTCTGTCTAAGGCTGAATTAGGGGACAGGACACTTTCTTATTCAAGTCAATCTTCAGCTTCTTTAGTGCCATGTTGCTATGTTTCTATGCTTTCATTGAATGCATAGTTTTCCATCTTAAATGACCTTTTAGCATAGTATGGCATGATGTTTCTAAGTACAAGAAGGGTACAATGTGCCTTATGTAGAATCCACATGTATTACACAAGGTTCCTATTGTATTGGTCATTAGTTCAGTTTAAACAAATCAACAGTATGTATTGAATAAGGCATCTTTAAATAGAAGCATATGAAATAAATCTCTGTGTTACTTGCTTAGGAAGTGTTTTGATAATGAACTTACTTTATATATGAAGAAATAAAGGCCTAGGAAAATGAAAGACTGTGCAGAAAATATATATATTTGGTTGCTCATTTGATATTAGAGGCAAGGCAAGAAACTGAGTTGGATCTCAGGTGACAAGCACATATGATCTTCTATTTCCAAAGCACCATGGTTTCAGTGAGAAATGACAGAGAGGGAGTGGGATATAGATCCTCTGACTGTAAAGATAATGCTATCATTTATTGTATAGTGGTATTAGAGGGGCCAAGAGATAATACCTGATAAAGTTGCCTTTGACTCCAGTAAAACAATAAGATGATGCTTTGAGATCTTGAGCAAAACATGCATTTTCGTGGAGCTCAAGGCTCTTCATTTCTGAATATGAACCACCTTAAAGCATTACCATGGAGATCAGAGAAGGTTAGTGGAAGTATGTGGCACATGTGGTGCCTATGATAAATAGATGCCATTAATTTGAGTATGGCTGTGACTTTAGCTTCCACTGTTTGGGTGACTGGGGTTTTGCTGAAATGTAAACTCTGTATAGATCTGCAGCCCCTTGGGATATTTTCCTTTTAAAAATTAACTGAAAATGCATAGAAAGTGAGAGGTCTTCTAAGCTTAGGGTTTTCTCTTCAATCATAAGATGAACTGGGAAGAAGAAACAGCAGACAGTATAGGCTTCCCAAAGCAGCAAACAACAAGATGAAGTATATGTCTTGCGTAGATAGCCTCTCTTCATTTCCCATGATAGGTCAGACCTCTGGAAACTGGGTATTACAAGGCACTTAAAGTAACCTTCAAGGCAGCTCAAAGGCAGTCTGGCTTTAAAATCTTTATGGAGGTGTTGATTTTATGTTTATTCTTTTATTCTCCCTCTTTCCCTTTGATTTGATTTGAAAGGAGCAAGGGGGCTATGATTCCAATTTCCTATGCTTGCAAAACAGAGACAGAAGCATATATTTACAACCAGGGTAAAAACTTGTCTGTATAGACACATTGGCTACTTTTTATAGAAGCGGAGAAGAGGTCTCTTTTTCTTTGCTGTTGATGAAGTTATTAAATCTTTGTGTTTTTCCCATGCAATGTACACTGGTGTGTTTTATTATTTTAACAGCCTGAGTTATTTTCACCCTGAAATAAGATGATGGGTGACAACCAGTGAATGAGGCCTAGAAGGATGCAAATACATCTCCTTCAGATCCCAGATGTGCTGTGAACATTTTCTGTTCATTATCACCATCAGACAGTGCAAACAGAACCACTTCAGAGGGTTTGCAGTGAAACAACGTTGGGGAGAAAGAATGTTTTGTAGAACATTAGGTAGCACTTCAGGTTCCCAACAGGGCTAGATAGCCAAACCTGGACACTCTATGGATGAAAGTCACATCCAAGTGGGATCAAATAAGTTCCCAGGAATGACTCCATTATGTTACACTAAAGACCATGACCAAAGCTCATGGCTTGGACTCAGATGGCTAGAAATCTCACTTTTGCTGTTTCCAAAAATCAGCTGCCATTGCCATTTCCAACCCTATACTGGCCTCCTTTCAGCAGCTGCTCTCTCAGACTGCACTGTTCTCAGTGGATTTTCCCTCTCCTTTACACTGTGGTGCAAACATCAGCATCAAGCATTGTAAAGGACGATGGGAAAGCTAGTCACATCACTCCTTCTTACCCTCGAGATGTGGGAAATGTTTCAGGTGTGGGAATAAAGATGTCAAAAATGTTTTAACCAGCCAGGAAACTTTAAGTGGATACTAAAGTGATCGGTACCAGGAAGAGAAATATGGAATACATATACTTGGATTTAGATATTAGACCCTAACTGTCTGCTATGACTATGTCCAGCTAAGCAGTCATTAAAGTTGTAATTAGGGAACTCATGGCTCTGAGGAGCTATCCAATGTATTGCATAGTATCTGTTTGTTTTCCTTGGTTGTCTGCAAATAACAGTGCCCCTGCCCCTTTGTGATACCAATATTATTTTTATACATCAACAAATATCCCACAGAAAGAGCTGAATCACTCTACTAGAAGGCTACTGCTAAAGACTGTGTTATTCTCTGTGTGAGTAGGCATGAGTGTTCTTGTATGTCTGTAGAAAGGATCTCAGGAAAAGTTGATAATCTAGATAATGATGGGCTACAAAGAATGGGTCCCAGGGAGAGGTACTTTTTTTTATATTTGTTTGGTTATAAAAAATCTTAAGTGTAAAGCATTTTCTATTGCTTTCAGAACTCCATTCATAATGCCTTCTGCACAGCCATGTTCAATAAGTCTTAGTTGAATCAATGGAAAAATAAAATAAATGCAGTCTTATTCTTTATCATAGTTTTAGCTTAGGCATTGTACATTTTTGTCTCCAGAAATAGATAGATACCTATAATCCTGAGGGCCATGTTGGCCCAAGGGTAGCAAGAGTCAGATATGAAGTCCCAGATGTTGAGACCACCTGTATGCTGCACATTCATTCATCTGTCACAAGTCATTTAGGAACAGGAACATCCTGTTCTATTTCTCTATGGAGTGTGCAAGGGAACATCATGATGCATCCTTTAGCTGAACTTGGGCTTTCTTGTTTAAATAGGATGCTAGGCATTTCTAGTTCAACCAATAGGCTCAAGTTGTCCTTTTAATTGCTTGTGATCCAGCTGAACTGAAAAATGTTGGGAAACTTCAGGGTTTCTTAAAACTGTATTTGCTTCAGTAGTTGCCCTGATCATTGCCACTGACTGGGAGGATGTGCTTGTGTATGATGCTGACTTTGATACTCAGGACCAGCTGCTGTAGTAAGGAACATGACAGTGCTGTTCTCCTTCATGGCTTCTGATCTTCATGTTGTTGATTATGTTTTGAACTATGAGGAATAACCACAAAGTAAGAAAGGGAATAGCTCACAACAGCAAACACAACAGTAAAGGAGGGTTTAAAATAGTTATTTTCTTAAGAATAAGTAGTATTTTATACTTAAGAACCGAAGACATCATATGAAGACTCAGAAAACTAACACAGAGTAAGTAGAAAGATAAGAAAGACTTCTTAAGCTCGTGTTTCATTCAAAATCTTTTGGGCTTTACTTGGCTCATAAACTTCATTTTTCAGGTTCCTTATATGGTGCATGAAGATAACCATAGCACTAATTTGACAGAATTGCTGGAAGCATCATAAGAATTCACATAGATTAAAAGCTTATGGTACCTCACAAAGATGATGGCACAATGTGCTCCATTATTGGCTCATTGATCCAAGGTAAATTCCCAGACACACCAGTAATTTGGGATTTTTTTTTTTTGCTTGAATGTGGTTTGGGAAAACCAATGAAACTATATGACTTTAGATGGCTTAGAAAACTGTCTAAGAATTCAGAAAATAAGATATTAACGAGGTTGGGCCAAGAGAGGCTTTCCTTTGCTTTTAGAGGTCCACAAACAAAACCAAAAATACATTGAAGGGTAAATGAAGAGCTGGGTGAGAAAATTGTTTCATGATAAAAGTCTTTCATCTATCACTCCTTTCATCCAGAGGACCCCAGGTATTAGAGAACTTTGTGGCAGGTCAGGGGGTATGCAAGATAATGTTAATTTCAGAGATCTTGTAGTATTTTAGAGTATATGCTCTTATTTTTTTTAATGACTGTGCATAGCTCAAAGTAGTAATTAGTTAGTGATAATTATTTAGACACATAATACTCATGGGGAAGCAGAGACACAAAAAGACCAAGGGCACACAGGCAGTAGGTGTCCAAAGCGTGATTCAAATCTAGACTGGGCCAACTTCAAGAAATCCAAATCCAGACTTTTCCATGAGTGTGGAGGGAGGGAAGTGTGCTCTAAGCTAACAGTCATCTCTGGATGATTGACATACAGCCTATCACTTAATCTCTCTAATCAAAGAAGAACAGAGGAGAGCTGTAGCTTTATGTCATAGAGAAGTTCATGAGGATCCCCAGCCTGGAAGATGGATAGTATAAGAGCATTAGATTCTAACAGTCATAATGTTGAGACCTTTCAATATAGCTCTTCATGTTGTGGTGACCCCAACCACAAATTTTTTTAGTTGTGATTTCATAACTGTAATTTTGCTATTGTTATGAATCATAACGGAAATATATAATATTCAGTGTATCTGATATGCAACCCGCAACAGGGTTATGACCCACAGGTTGAGAACCTTTGTATTGGAGAAACAAATATGAAAAAAGACTAAAAAGATGTGGACTTTTGAGGAGACTGTAGACTCTCAGGGAGAGGTAAGGCAAGAGCAAGCAGAGCTTACCAACCATCACAGTTGGTGTAACCATTGTCTAATAGGTTTATATGTCTTCCTTAGTTTCTTCATGGTTGGACCTGGACACCATGACTGGAAAATGTGGTACATCAGTTACTAACTTGCTTTGAGTACAGCGGCTATGTCAAATTCCATATAAAGATGCATTGACACATATAAAATAGATCATTATAACTCTTTATTGCAATTTTCCATCTTATAGGAGCAATTTAGAAACCTGTCTTCTACAAAATTCTGTATGGTAGAAACTAGGTGAAGAAACTGACTGCCGTGTTGTATCATGAAGTAGTTTTCCCATCTAGCTTGTTGTGAACATGGCCAAGTGGAGGGGTTTCAAATGTTCATCCACTTCTATCCCATACACTCATAGAGCCTTTCCCTTTGTCTTCTTTTTCTTACTATTGAACATTCTTTTCTGTTGTAATTGAAGGACTAAATGACAGCATACTTTTAAAAGGATTTTCCCCCATTGAAACATATATACTTTTGAACAATGCAGTATTCATGTAGGGAATTTATGAGAAAAGTCAGACAAATATAATGAACAAAATCTAAGTGAACCATATTCTCATTGTGGAGAAATAATTAGTTCTAGAGTAGAACATTCTGATGCCTTAGTACCTTCTTTGATTCCATTAGTGTAATCCAGGGATCTCTGCTGACCAACCTTGACTAATATACTAAAGGGTCACCACACCATTAGACACATAATTATTAGAGAAAATGCGGGTGTTAGACGTAATCTTTAAAAACCATTAAGAATTCCATTCAAAGCCCATAGTGTAAATTTCTAAATGTTTCTTATTATTTATTTATTTATCACCTGTGTGGCATGTATGCACATGCATACTTTATGTGTATGTGGGTGTGCACCATTGTAAGTCAAAGGTTCCTTTGAAACTGTCATTGCAAGGATTTGTAATCCTAGGTGGATGCTGGCAAACAAACTCCACTCTTCTGAAAGAGCAGGAAGTGTTCTTAAACACTAGGCTTTCTCTCCACCCCTTAACAGAACCTTCTAAAATTCCTATTTATTCCAGATCAGCCACATCTCCATCATATCATATAATTATATCACATCCTGCCTATAGTCTTCATTCCTCTCTTATAATCTTTTTTGAATATTCTTTTTAGTCGTATTTCTTCTTTGCCCACTTAGACTCTCAGGAGCAGGGAGGGATTGGAAACCACACTCAGCAAAAAGAAACTTATTTTAAATTTTACTGCCTTTCCATTTCTGTTTCAGCAGTTCCCCGCTAACTATCCTGATCCTATCTTACAGAAATACAGCTGGCAAGAATAAGATCTCCTTTGGAGGATACTAGAGAGGAAAGAAGGGCCAACAATAAAAATGACATGGAAAGAGCTCATAAAGACAAAATTCTTGAAAGAGAACGTAAATGATAAAAGTAGGTTTGAAATCCTATGATCTATTGGAATGAATCTTATTTACTGTTATCAGAAGTATTTTCCTTAGAGCTTCAAGTACATGGATGGCTTCATTGTTTGCATAGTTTTCCAGTGTATGTTCACCATATGGATTAAAATATGATTATTTTGTTGAACATCTAAATTCAAAGGTGTTTTATGTTAATGTTGGTATTGTGTGATAAATGTTCTTGACAGTATTTTGTACAATTTTAACAACATTTAATTGAAAAATGGCCTTCGAAGACTGTTGAACCATTATGATAATTTCTCCCTCTTTCCAGCATTTTGGTATTGAACTGATATATGCTCTCATCTATCTGTTGAATTTAAGAATAAAGCAAACATGAATTCCTCAGGGTTTTTTTTTTCTTATAAAGGAGATAATCTACTCTGTGTTTGCAGTGAAAGTCTGGGAGTATAGCTACAGCCTTAAGCTACAGACTAAATGAAAGCAGGAAAGAAGAAGCTGGCCTTGTAAAAAGAATATGTTTTTACAAGTTGGCAGGCTACTCAAAGCTTAGAAATTTCTCCATAATTAAAAAAAAATCACATAGATTTCAGAAGAACTTGATCTGATTTTGAGTCTTGGGCACATAACAAATACATTTAGTATATCTTATAAGTTTGATAATTTCTAGAACCTATTGAATATTCTTCAGATGGCAGGGGATTGCACTAAACTGGGTGGTGGAGTTAGAAGGAGGAAAAGAGAGGGGGAGGAAACCAGAAGGAAGAGGATGTGGGTTTTTGTCGCCTTAAAATTCAGCTGAAATCTGCAGGAAACTCAAGCAAGGAAATTATGAAGTCTTGAGGTGATCTTTGAAAGAAACAAACAACCCTGGGCTCCTGTACAATTTCAGGCTACTTCGGTAGATGGGATGAATCGTGTGAACAAATGCTGATGTGTTTTGTCAGCTTTCCAAAACATCGTGCCTTTTCATTCTTTCCATCTCTCCTTTGCAACTTCTTCCAGACACCGTTTATTCACTTACTTATTGAATACATGGTTACCGACAGGGTCTTGTGTGTCAGGCTCTATTTTTGGTTCTGAGAATCAGGTATAAACACAGCAGGAAGGGTTTCACTCTTTATGTAGTCTCTGTATGGTGGCAGATGCATGCAAAGGAGTAGATAAACAAAGGTTTTCCCCATTTGTTGAAAAGGGATTAAAATAATGAGGCAGAGTGATGGGATAGGAATGGTGTCGGGCAGGGAGGGAATTCTCAAAGAGGTATGGATTCAGAAACTAAAAGACCGAAGGATGGAGCCACTACTACTTCAAGATCTGAGTAAAAAGGGAGCTCCTGGATGAGGGAACAAGATGCAAAGATGTTCCACAATGGTGTCTTGGTAGTCTATTGTTGCATAACATATTATGTTATGATGTTTATTGTCTTGTCTCCGGGTCAAGCATGGCTTAGCTGGAAACTCTGGGCCAGGGTTTCTTTGAAGCTGTAATGAAGACGTTCGCTGGGCTATCATCACTTTATGGCTGGAATGGAGATGGCCCGCCTTTGAGCTTGTTCATGTTCTCAGTGTCACAAGTCACTTTCTCTAGGGCTGTTCAACTAGGGAACATACATACTTCTTTCTTGGCAGGACAACCTGTGTTCTGAACAAGTGGCAGCTTGTAGCATGAAAACTTACTTCATCAGAATGAACACAGAAAAAAGCCAAAAAAGAGTGATTCAACAAAATGGGGGCTACACACACACACACACACACACACACACACACACACACACACACACACACACAATTTCTAGAACCATCTTATGAGTTTAAAAAGGCTGATGGTAACTCTGGATAGCTAGGGGTGACTAGGCATATGAAGGCACAGAGGAAAGGCTAGAGAGGCTTGAATCTCCTGAGTCTTATAGCAGGGGTACTAAGAGCTCATTCAAAAAAAAGAGAGGAAGCCCTTGAGGACTGGACAGGTCAAGGAAAGTTCTATAGAAACTTACTGATGGGGATTGGGTAAGGAATTTACTGTGTTGGGTCAAATTCTGATCAGATCATCCAATTTAGGTTGCCACAATCATATGGGACATAGGAGGGCAAGACTGGCAGCTAAGAACCAGTTAGGGACCATTTTCACTATTCATTTGAAGGTGGTGCTGTCTTATACAGAGGAGGAAATCTAGCTATGGAAAGGAGAGGATGGAGTAGATTGTACTTTGGAGTCAATTGGACAGGAGTTGTTGTTGGCTTAGATGTGAATGATGAAGACAGAGCAAGCAAGAGTGACTCCTGAGATTTGGACTATTATTCCTCAGAAAAAGAGTCCCCAGCTCATCAAGTCATGTCAAGACTGAGTGTATCCTGTTCCCGTGGCCTGGCAAGGCAGTTCTGCCAGGAGAAAGTAATTAAGAAGCTGGCAAGAGAGACCAGGTCAGAGAGAGCTCCTGGTCCCCTTACTAAGGGATCCTCATGAATCCTGAGGTGTCCTTCAGCTACATCTTTGGAGGAGGCATAGGTCCAGTCCACGCAAGGTTGTTGGTTAGTGCTTCAGTCTCAGCAGGCCCCTCTTGGCCCCAGTTAGTTGGCTAGGAAAAAAAAATCATCCTGAAAGACCAAGAAAGACACATATGGTATCTACTCACTTATAAGTGGATTTAGCCACATAGTACAGGATAAACATACGACGATGCACAGACCTAAACAAGTTAAGTAACAAGGAGGATTCAAGGGAGGAAGCTTAAACCTTACTGGGAAGGGGAAATAGAATAGACAGAGGTAGTGATTGAAGATATGGAACAAAGTAGGAGGGAAAACACAGAGAGATATGAGGGAGGAGATCAGACCTGAGAATAGTGAGGGCAGGAAGATGAAAGGTCTGTAGAAAAAACAGAAATTGTCATTGGTGGCATCTCTGTGACAAGCTGAAGACCTAAGTTAGGGTAGGCTCTCAGGGCGATATGAGAGGGACTCTAGCAGAGACTCCTAGTAGCAGGGGCCAAACAGACAGAAGAGGACACACTCTATCTAGGCAATTTTCTACAAAGGGAGGGAAGCACCAACCCACCCACAAAACCTTCAACTCAAAATCCACCCTGCCTACAAGATGTGCAGAGATAAAGATAGAGAAGATATAGCAGAGATTGAGGGAAGATCCAACAAATGCCTGGCCCAACTCAAGATCCACCCATAGAAGAGAACCAACCCCCAACACTATTAATGATACTCTGCTATGCTCACAGACAGGAGTCAAGCAGAGTTGTTCTCTGGGAAGCTCCACCCAGCAGTGCCTTGAACCAGATGTTGAGACTCACACCCAAACATTGGGAGATGTGTAAGGAGCTTTGCAGAAAAGTGGGGAGAGGAGAGAAGAATTTGGAGGTGACAGGAACACATAACTATTATGGAGTATATACATACCTTTTTGTACCTGGAGAAAATGCACAACCATTGATAAAATTGTCCTCAGCACCTGAGAGAGGCTCTCCATTCTTAGTAAAAGGCAGCTGTCTTCTAATTACTCACATCAAAATCCACTATCAAATCCCATTGGTTCTATTTCATGATAAAGTCCATTTCCTGCCATTTTCTCCAAATCAGTGATGCCCACTGTTTCTAACTCCACCCTCTCTGCATGTATAAGCAAAACAGCCTCACCATTGGCCTCCATTCCTGATCTTTTCAGGGTAGCTCAACAAAGAAGCTCTGGTGGCTCTTTATAAATTAATCGAAGGTACATTATCAAAGACTTCTATCAAAAACATACACTGGTTGATCATTGCTACAGGAAAACAGCAACATCACTCTGTGAAACTCAGCATTCACAGCAGTCCTTTAGAGTATTGCATGATTTGTGACCCATATTCTGTATCTACATGGGAGTCTCTGATTTTCTTTTCTACTTTTTTCTCCCTCACTTGAACCAGAGCATACAACATGGCTTCCTTGGTCTTGAAACAACAACAAAATCTTCCCAACTGTTTCTGTCCTCTTTATTTGTTCATGTTTGCCTAGAAAGTTCCCCAGGCATCTCAAGAGTTTTTGGTACCTTCACTGATTTCACTTTCTTGTAGTCTTCTCTGGATACTCTGTTTTGAAGTGAGCTCCTTCCTTCAACACTCCCTAGTCTCTTTTCCTATTGTATCCTTAGCACTCATTACTTTAAAAATATTCTTTACTTTCTGTATTCTCTCAATGGCTCATAACCTAATAAGGGCAGGGCTTTTTATTTTGCTCACTACTGTATTTTTAGAGCTTTGTATATAGCAGATGCTGAATAAATAATAGCAGAATGAATAAATAATCTGACCCATCAACAGATATGAAAATATTATTTAGGGAAAATTTGAATTTTGCCTAAGGTCATGAAATTAAGATTTGAGCCCAAATTTCTAGGGCTGTAGAAGAGTACCTAAGGTTATGTATCTTTGGGTATCTTCTGTGAGCACTAGGAAATACACCTCAATTTCTTTCTTTATAAGAATATGAAATGTTAACTCCATAGTGTACTAACAGAATTCAGTAATAAAATATGTGTGAAAGTGTCTTGCAGGACACCACTGATTCACCACAGGGGAAATGTTGTTCCTATTAGGAATGTCACATGGGTCATACAGAGATCTTTAACTTGGTATGTCCCATTGAGAATAGCAGTCACTCCTGGGTCACAAGAAGATTAGAACTCATATTAAAATAGTAAAGCCTAGCTCTCACTAGTTCCTCACGAATGGATAGCTGAACTTAGTCAGCCCTGTTCCCCCATCTGTAAGCCAAAGTAGTTTACTCTACAGAGAAGCTTACAGTAGTTTTTGTTTGTTTGTTTTACATTTGTCATCTCTGAGGTCAAATACTTGAACAAACATCAACTCTCAGTCCTTGGTCCTAAAGCTCCATGACTGTTGGCAACAATCTCCCCAAACTGTGCTGCTAGTTGCTGGAGGGGCAAATATTCAAACACATCAGCCTGAGGGTGATTGCTGCATCTCCTATTCACAATGGTTTTCATAAGGTGTGCATGTGAGGCCTGTGGTCGGTATTTTCTCTGTCTTAACAAGTCAGCTTTGCCCTCTTTGGGGCACACTAGGAAGTAATTCCTTGTTTTTCCTCTGTCTTCAATGGCAACTCAGAGTACCTTACAGAGCAGGCAGCTCAATGTTCTGTAGTCTTTGCACTCATCTCCTAGTTTCTAGGATTAGGCTGAAAGAGTAGTGTGATGGCGTTTCTCATGTCTTTGTTTCCAGGGAGTTTTATCATCTGTAATAATTTCTCCACCAAAGTCTTTCTACAGAGACCATGTTTTTATCCCCAGAATATAAGACTATCTTGTAACACATCTCTTACCCCACAGAGAATCTTATAAAATTTTAATCTTTTACAATTCTCTGGCAACTCTTTTGGTCAGAATTCTTTCTATTTCAAGCTGCATAAATAAAGAGTTGTAAAGGACTGAATAAAATGCAGTATAGGAAAGAACTCGCAGCAATAATAAAAAACAACAACTGCCTTGCAAAGTTGTAAGGCAAGGCTGTTTCTCCTGAAAATGGAAATGATATTTTCCTGAGCACCAGAAGTGATGAAAACCTCATGGTAATGAGTGAAGCAGAAAACCAGTAATGGGATTTGGGTCATTGACATTCAGACTGGGCCCTGGGAATAAGAACATTGGCACACAGGCTGCCTCGGGCTACCTGCCTGACTGCTCCTTAAGATGCATGAGGTCCACTGAAGGCCAAGGACACAGCTGAGAATACTATGAATGTGTCTTCAAGACAAGGCCGGCAGGAGCAGATTGGAGAGACAGATTCTCTCTTCAGGACCCTGAGTACTGGGTTAGGCTCAGGCTAGACAGGAAAGGGAGCAGGCAGCTCCATATACATCACCCCAGGATTGCAAAGTGGAAGCAGGGAACAGGGACAAGACTCAAGAATAGGGGATGTGGAAAGCACTATTCAGAAGCCCAGGACTCACTTGTGTGCTTCTGGGATAGTATATCTTAATTTCCTAATAAAAAACCTTCATAAGTAATTCTTATTTCAAGAGATATTTATTTTGGCTTTGTTTATAAGTTTTTCTTTTTCCTTTTCCTTCTTCTTCTTCTTCTTCTTCTTCTTCTTCTTCTTCTTCTTCTTCTTCTTCTCTTTCTTTTTTCTTCCTTTTTAAATATTAGTCTTCCCTTTTTCTTTCTGTTCCTCCTCTTTCTTTCTTAATCTTGGTATCTTTTTATTGCTCAAGCATACACTATTGTTATAAATTATTAAACTAAAATAGATATTATACATAATTCTTCTTAATGTTTTTATTAATCCAGGAAGAAAAAGGCACAGAAAGGAGAAGTAAAATGGTCTACTTAAGCATTTTTTTCTTAACCTTCACTAGAAATCATTTCATTCAAAGGGTCTGGAAAACCCAGACAGTTAGTACCTTCCAGAGTTGTTAGGGTGAGAGGCTATTAGAGCATGGGGCAAAGCCAAGGATCTGCTTTGGCAGATGAATCAAAGTGAGATCAAATGAAAAAAAAAGACTGTTCAGAAACTCCTTGTCCTGAACCTAGTAGCTAACTCTAGTGACTATCTCTCATGTCACAGGCTGGACCTTTTTACTGACACCTTCTTTCTGTATGGACTATTATACATTGACAGATTATTTTATGTACATATATACACATGTGCTATGAGGGATTTAGTTTGAACTGTATAATCTACTCACCTCTTCCTTAACTACCAGTTTTCAAAGGGCAGGTTAAGGAGGCCAGCCAGAAGAATAAGGGTAAATCTGTTTGGTGGGTTAGAGAGCAGCAGTGGTGGGAGAAGCAGGGAAAGCTGAAATCCATGGTTATGGGTGCTGCGGGGCAGAGCAGATAAGTGCATCAGATCTAATCCAGATAGCCTGTATCCCCTTCTTCTGTGTGCTTGCGTGGTCTCCCCATCAAGGAGAGGTGATCACATTGGAAGCACCAGAGTTCATGTCACAGGCAGTCCTCGTTCCCATGACAACTGTGGAGAATGAGCTGAACAGGGAGTCTAGGTTCTCTGTGTGCATGTGATGCAACAGTTTGTGCAGGACTCCCTGGGTCCAGATCTGCCACTCTTGATGGTCTCCTTGTAGGGTTCCTGAACGCTCTGGAAAGCGGTGTATTACTGGAATTGGTCTTTGAGAGTTTAAAGACTCAGATTATTTCTAGATGCTTTCTCTGCTTTCTGTTTTCAGTTCAAGAAAGCTCTTACCTTTCTGCTCCTGATAGAAACCATGGTACCATTATGGACTCTAATCCACTGGAACTGTAAGCACAAATAAACACTTTCTTAAAAAAGCCCTCTAAACTCATTGAGACTTACTATATAGCACACAGAGGAAAAGATCAAGGCTAATAACCAATGATACAGATAATAGAATTAATAATGAGAGCAAACATTTCATACAACCTTAAATTATGACCTTTCAGCATCTGATCCATTTTTTGTGCTACATCTAATTCATAGTCATAGTGTGTAATGCTTGCCTTCAGCTCTGTATGGTAGAGCTTTTTTTTTTTAACCAAATAAAAAATATCACATAAAGAAGGCATATACACACAGTAAAAATGCAATTAACCCCTTAGAATAGCACTACAATGCTAGAAACTTGTCTAATTTCCATAGGATAATAGAGAAGGGAAGCCAGTATGGGTGACTTCTTGGATAAAATGGCAGAAGGAGTGGGATCAGGCAGCTTGCTGCACTGTGCAGGGTGGTAGCCATCAAACATGCAATGGTTATTCACATTTATATTTAAATTAGTTACAAGGGATACAATTTGAAATTCAGGTTCTCAGTTATGCTAGCTATCTTCTGAAAGCTCAGGGGCTGTGGCTGCAAGAAGGTAGTGGCTAATGTAAGGGAAAGACAGAAGTGCATGGCTTTTCTGAGTTAATAATCTGTGCCCTGACCCACTGGGAACTCTTCTCCTGGAAATCACAGATTATTCTGCCTCAAACTGGGTTAAGCAATAACATGAAATCATTGGGTAGTGCGATAGAAGAGCCCACAGATAGAAATCCTTTGGAAGATTTTTCTGAAGGTTCTGGATTCTCTTTTCACATCTAAGTGACTACTTTCTTCTCATTCCTGCTTTTCCTCATGGTCCTAAAATAGATACAACAATCTCAAGTGTTTCATTGATTAGCTAAATATTCTGTAGAGTTGTATTCTGTAGCCAGGAACCCAAGATCACATTTGCAATGTGTATACCCATGATCTGCTGGAGGTGCATCATCTGTAGCCTGGCTTATGTTTGATTTAACTGCCCAGTGACTGGGGCCAGGGATGGGAAATTATACTGACATGCTGACTTGAGTCAGAAGAAAGCCTAGCCCCAGGGCTGGGAGTGAGGTGACTGAAATTCACTAGGGAACTGTCTGTGCAAAGTACTCTGGAGTAGCATCCACAACATCAATTGCAGTCCCCTAACTGGCTGTTGTCCTGCCTACAGCCCTCCAGGTAGGCTGACTTTCCTTCAGGCTATGTAAAGGGATGGGATTATCTCTGATGTTGTGGGTGGCTGGAGCCAGTTTTCTTAGCATGTCTCTGAGTTTCTCCTTTGAGAGCTTCATTACACGTGGTACCCTACACAACAAATTTGCTGTACTGAAACTGATTTCAGCCCTGATTCCTAGGGCATCAATTTGTTTCCAAAAGGGAGATTCTATCATTTCTTTTGAGCTTGGAAAAGATTTTTTTCTCACCTCTAAAATACTAGTTATTTTTAAATTCAGAAATGCACACACCTTGTGAAAAATAAAGGCATTGCCATTTACGGGGAGGCAATCCATCTCCCCGGTGGCTTGTTCTGATGAGTTCAGTGATATTACAACATAGTGGGAAAGTATACGACCCATTACAAATGGCATTACATTATAAACTATAAATAATTGATAGGCAATGATATAGAATAATAACTTTCTCCTGGAGCTATTTGTCTGAGGCCTTAACAATTTTCACTCTGTTGAGTCATTGACTAACCCAGAGTAGCAGGTATATTATTACTGTAGTGAATGAGCAGACAGAAAAGAGGGAAATGGTGAAGATCCAATGGCTAGGTGGTAAGGAGAGAGTGAGCTACGACTACTAAGCCTACCAAAGTAAAATACAGGGTGCACAAGTATTGCATGGAACCTAGTTATCCACCACCAATTTACTGTTTCTATCTGAAATTCAAGTTTCATTGACCTCAATCCTAGTGTTGGTTTCTTATAACATAAAAAATGACCACCCAGTAGATTAGAAGCATATAGTCATTGTCTTTATCATCCTGGAGTTGGCTTTTTGGGATCATCCCCACTGAGATGAATTCAGGGTATCCTTAGACCTGCATACATTGTGAGGTTCTCTGACAGAATCCACTTTTTTACTTTTTTTCATGCTTTTGGGAAGTGTCCATGGCTGCTGGCCCTTATTCCTGAACCCCTTCCATCCTCATGTTCTCTGCCCTCGATCTGCCCCTCCTCCTCCATAAGGATGCTGCCATCCTAACAGGTCCACTTTCTAGTCCAGTTAACATCTCCTTCTCAAAGTCTTGGATTTAATCATACCTGCAAATCTCCTTTGCTATGTAGGGTAATGGATTAGCAAGCTTCACGGGGTTCAGTACAGGCACCTTTGTTATTCCCATGACACTTAACCTGGGTAGCAATGTCTCTTTTATACAAAGACTAGATTACTAGCCCATGAACACTCAATCTTTTAGACCCCACATGTTTCTCTGAATTGTGAGGAACTGGGGGAGCACTGGTGCTGGAGAGGGGATAGGCTTAGGTGAGAATCTGATTCTTGCTGTCAGCACAGCCTCCCTCTACAGTTTCCTATCGATGATGATGAAGAAAGTACTGCTTCCTGCCCCAGCATTTGTGTAAGGATGTGCTCTTTGCTGAAAGTGTGTAGCAGGCACCCTGTAAGCACAAGGGTTTCAGGATGTTCATGCTGCCTGCTGATAGGGGCCATGGTTTGGACATTAGCATACCTGGGGCTTTCTCTGCCTTTCTGGGGGAAAGTTGAGGTACAGAGCCATGTAAATGTCAGAGTCCTCTCAAGGTGCTCACCTGATGATTCATGCTGAGGGACTATGCAGCTTGCCCAACCTCAGAGTGCAGTTTCTCAACCTCGGCACTGCTGACAGTCTGGTGCCAAATAATGCTTTGCTGGAGAAGCTTTTCTTCTTTTCTCAGGCTACGTCTCCTCTCTGTAATAGGTCAGTCTTCACAATTCCACCATGTTGAATCTATACTTGGACTTAGAAGTGGCAATTTGTTGTCAGTCATTTACAATTCAGTGTGCATAAAGCTAGACTAGGGCTTGATAGGAGGGAAGCCAGCCAGGAAAAGTTTGATGGTAAAGAGGCTTTGGCTTGTGGAGCCGTGAATCTCACTTCTAACATCACAGATTTTCTTCTGTCTCTTGAGGCTATTTCTGTGTCAAGTCACATGCTTTGATCTGGATGAGCTTCCTGGTACCCAAATGGGGGCGATGATACAATGTCAAGCCCGACCGAATGAATTTCTCAAAATCAAGTGTTAGCATAACACACATTTCTTCTTGTTATGGCAACTGACTTCTATTAAATTCATTCATCCTCATATTGCCCAATACTAACTCTAACCAGAGCCCAGCTTTGATCCATCCAGTGGGTGGTTAGAAGCTCCGTAGCAGCATGGGCTTGGGCCTGGTGCTGGGACCAAACAGCTGTGTGGCCCTAGGCAAGACCTTTCCCCATGCTAGCCTCCTCATCAGGTAAAAGGCTCAGGTGGCTTGCATTTGGTATATCGTTTTGGCAGCGCTTTTGTGGGTTTGTAATTCTTCTGTGCTGATCCATGAGCTCTACCTTGCACTAGAAATAAAGCAGGTCTTCCGTTCTTGCTAACAATGTGCTTGGGTTCAAAACTGCTACTCTGGCCCCGGATGAGAACTGGCATGTTGCCTTCCACCTCACTGGGAGAAATCATTCATCGGCTGGTGATGATGGTATCCATAACTGCTACCTCCAACTTGGAGACCCTTACAAGTTCAGACAGAGTAAACAGGTATGGGGGGATTATTAAAATGAAGATTGGGACATCTTTGAAGTTTTGGGTTTTTTTTTTTTGTTGTTTTTAAAGCATTTAGATGATGCAAAATTCTCATTATTGTTAGTACTACAGCATTCAATTACATAGCCTGCAAGGATGGCTGGAATCCCAAGTGTTACAGTTGGTAGTCATTGAGGAATACTGACTTTCCATTTTCCTCTGTCTGACTTTCTGTCCCTGTTTCTCAGAGCATATGACATGCTAAGTTCATGCTCCATCTTCCCTTCTCTTCATGGGTTAAGCATAATCCTTTGGGGAAGGCTTCAGAGTCACCTGATTTCATCCTGGGGAGGCTCCTGCATATGGGCATCTGGTCTGCTGTGTCGACAGAATGACTCACTTCATTCATTCATTCATTCATTCATTCATTCATTCACTCATTCATATCCATTTAGTGTTTGCTTTTTACTGGGCTCTAAAGAGATAGGAGAAAATAAAGCACAGAAGATATCTGTCTTTATGGAACTCAGTCTATGAAACCATTGTAATTGAACTCAGTTCAACTGATTCAGTTGAGTATTCCTAGCCAGTAACAGT
Source organism: Acomys minous (assembly GCF_964271855.1). NCBI lineage: Eukaryota > Metazoa > Chordata > Mammalia > Rodentia > Muridae > Acomys > Acomys minous. The sequence goes on along the minus strand of NC_140493.1, from coordinate 42,588,228 downwards.
TCAATTTGACTTATTTTTTCAGAGAGCCCACTGTGTGCATTGATGATATGCTTGTTCTTGCTATCACTTCATCAGAGTTTTTATTTCATCACTCACGATCACATCTTTGTCTACCAGGTATTACATGTTGCACTCACTCACAAACAGGTAAGTGAGTACAACAAGTGACTTATGCTTTTGTACTATGCTGTAGCATGTCTTCTCTCTTCATGCCACAGTATCCTTGGAATTGTAAATGATAATATAGAGGGTAACCCTTATCTCTCCTTTCCTGCCTCCTACTATCATGTCCATGTTTCTATTCATCTGTCTGCCTGTCTATCTATCTATGTATCTATGTATCTATCTATCTATCTATCTATCTATCTATCTATCTATCTACCTGCCATGTATATAGTCTCAAAAGGGCAAGATTATTATATGTGTGTGCACACATTGCCCAATACTATCTCCATTGGATACCAGCTTTGGATCATCTAAGGTATGTGTATTTTAAGTCTCATATTATTAATTTATTTGTTTATTTACGAAGAACTAAGAAGCAGAACAGAAAAATCCATAGCTAGGACTGAGTTCAAATGCACAGAAGAAAAAAAAAATCGCCAGAAACTTGGGAAAAGCCTAAACGACCATCTCTAGACAGGTAGGGAGGACAGGCATTCCTGATCACATAACTGCAGGAGAAGGTTTTAAGGCCCAACGAGACACGTTATATTCTAGGCATTGCAAATATCTTAGAAAGGCTAGTGCCCAAACAAACCTCACTTATTCCTGCTTAATGAGCTTGTTAATTATTAATATCACTAAATTATTCTGTGCACTCATCTATGTACTTTACCAATACCCAGCACCATGCTTGTCATTCAGCTGTTGAAGCTTAGCTAGAGTACGTTACATCTAAGCCTAAGGGTCCAAGAATCTTGTGTTTTGCAGAAAGGCCCACATTTTCACACAAGCCCCGCCCCCTTTTCCACCCTCACATTCCCTGCAGTAAGGGCAAAAAGCATTTACATTCTTGGCCAGTCAGAGTATTGGAGTATTATTATTTATTTAAAACTCATTCCCTGCAAGATCCTTTCATGGACCCAATTAAGAAGTCTCCTAAAGACAAAGATAATATTATACTTGGTGTAAGAGTTTAGGGGGCTCTCCTAATGTGTTAGAAACCCGCATTGGTCTTGACAGTTTTTTTTATGTCTCTTTTTTAAAAAGCAAGGCTGCTGCCAGGGAATTTGGCCTCGGCTGCTATGTGCTGGTTGTGGTTTTCCTGAGAATGAAATTATGGGTGTGTTGAAGGTGGGGGTGAGTCAGGGAGTGAGCACTGCAAGGGAATGTGGGTACTTAAAGTGTCAAATTTTACATGTCTGGGTTTTGTTTCCACCAGACTACACTCTCTGAAAAAAATCACCATCCCATGCTATAGGCTTACTGGAAGGGCTGGCACTCTTTCAAAGAAATCTCTGTGAAATGGGGACATCAGAATCTTAAAAATTGACGGTGGTGACAGGACAGCTTTAAATTGAGTCCTCCAAGGTCGAACGGTATGAAAAGGCTGTGTGAGAAATGGCTCCTACTGGGATTCAGCAGTCAGGAGCTCGTGGCTCGGGAGACAGGTGTTTCGCCCGGCACCGGGTCGTCTTGGTATCTCTCTGGGTTTTGATTTCTAAGTGGCAGGTTGGGTTCTGTCACCTTGTAGACTCTGAGGGCCTTCTGTGTAGAGTAGCTGTACTTAGTAGCCTGTCCTTTGTCTGACTGACATCACCCTCCTAGGTGTCCCACTGCTCTTACAGCGCAGCTCAAGCATTCCGACCTGGCTTTCAGAGCAAGCAGGATTCACTGCTGTCCTTCAGCAGGAGGGTGCAAAACAACACAGCCGATCAGTAGAGCTCCAGAGACACATTTTAAAGCTCTGGCTGGAGAAGAAGGAAGTGTGACCAAATAAACGCGCTCCTACTAATACAAACCTGCCACTGGCCATGCTCTCCTCTTTCTCTAGGACTTTAAGAACAGTTCTGAGCTACCGATGCCCTCCCACCCCTTTTCCTCTTTCTAATTTTTTTGTTTTTCACTTTTTCTTGTACCATCATTAAGACTCTCTGCAAAGTGGGCAGAACTATATGGCTCTTTTCCTGCCTTTTAGAGGCCTACAGCTGGAAGAAGAGACTGGAGCTCTTAAGGGCTTGGGCTGCAGCTGGGAGGCAGTATCTCAGAGTGAATAAGGCCTGGGTCCACTTGAGTCCACACTCAGTGCCACTATTTGCTAGTTACAAGCCCCGGGGAAGATGGATGATTCTATTTTGTCATCTATGAGTAGAGTAACGACACTTCTGACAAATAAGTTGGTAAATGTGAAATGAGGTATAAAAGAGGAGGGAAAGCTTGGAAGGATCTTCAATAGGTGCTGTCATACTCTCAATAAGTAAACTACTGTGCCCTTAATAAATACTCATTAACAGTTACTACATCCTTCTTATTATTGACAGGGTCTGGCTTTTTTCTTTTAAAAAAAAATTATTTATTTATTCACTTTATATCCTGGCCATAGCCTCTCCTCGCAGTTCTGCCCACCCTTCCTCTCCTCCATCCCCTCTCCCCTGTTCCTCAGAAAAGGGGAGCGCCATTTCTAATCCACCACAGCTAATCAAGTTGCATCAGGACTGAGCGAGATCAAGCATGTAATATGCTGTTCTATTTGTTCCTCTGGCAGTTTCCCAGTAGCTTCTACTCTCGCCATTCCCTATTTAGTAGGTAATAGCACCAAGGCACAGTGAAATCAAGCAACTCCTCTACCTGATGTAGGCAAAAGCATTGCGCTATGACTCCAGACAGTCTACCTCAGGAACTGTGTCATTTGCCTCTAGTTCTGACATAGATTATCTATTAAATATACTTATTGTCTTCACTGAACCCCATAATACCCTCAGAGAGTAGTTACTGTAAGCCCCATGCTACTGATGGAGTAAAACAGACTCCAAGATGCTAAGTGCCTAGGTCCAAGGCTGCAGGTACAAGACAGAATCAACATGTTTTTCTATTTCCATTCAAGTCCTTCCTTCCTTCTTTCCTTCTAATTCTCTTCCTCCTTACCCCCCCCCCACAACAACTCACTTTTATTCAATACTAGGAATTAAAGCCAGTGCCTTACACATACTAAGAGAGTGTGTGCCACTGAGATATATCCCCAACTTTACCTTCCATGTTAAAGGCAATCGTAAAGCAAAGCAGGGTATTTAAGGTTTCCTGTATGTACTTTCTGAAGTTGAGCTACACATTCACCTAAGAGACAAGAATCAGACCACTGAATACCTGTTATTTCATGTGCTTTATATGAGTGCAGCAGTGGCAACACTCAAGTTTGGTCTGACGTTACCTTGCTACAAGACTTCAAATGCCTGGGGCCCGTACCACATCTAGGTAAGCAGAAACCCAGAGACAGAGCTTAGAAATCTGTATCTGACATGATCATGTGTTTTTGATGTGTGGCCAATGTTCAAACCACAGCAACAACATAGAGGAATCAAAGTTGCTGAGTGACATTTCCCCATCAAGAAACCCAAACTGAGTTTGTCAGAGAAGCTGATAGCAGAAGCCCTAACTCTGATTTTACCTGCTGACCCCCTTTGAGCCTTTTAATAATAATAAGCCCAGTCAATTTCAATGAGCCTGTTTCTTAATCTGAAGCACAAAATACATAGCACTGCAAAGAACACAGTGCAAACATATGCCATACCTGATCCGGGGGCAAGTTTTTCTTCCTTCCAGCATCTGTGGAAAAGCATGCTCACTCACGTCATGAAGAGCAGTGCCAGCAGAAGAGAAGGATGGGTCATAAGTACTTCTAGGGTCTGATATTCTCTCTCTCTGTGTCTCTCTTTCTCTCTGTCTCTGTGTCTCTGTCTCTGTCTCTCTCTGCCTCTGTCTCTGTCTGTCTGTCTGCCTCTCTCTCTCTCTCTCTCTCTCTCTCTCTCTCTCTCTCTCTCTCTCTGTTTCAGGATGACATCCTTTAAATTATTATGGTTCCTAAGTATTTCTTACATTTCTTGATTACTCTAATTATAGCATATTTCTACTAGTCTATATCTAAGCTGGCTATGAAAAACCTGGTTAGCCTAGCCACTGGTACAAACTGTTTCTATAGTGTCAAGTCCTTCCTAAAGCTTTCCTACTTGGGTCAGAAATCAATATGGAGATGATTTTCCTCAGAATAAATAAGAATCATTGATTTAGCATGTTTTCAGCCCAGAGAGGCAAATCTCATAAGTTTATTTCTCATGGGTATGTGTATGTTGATGTGTGTATTTATATGTGGTGTTTCCACATATGGGGGTAACACAGCTGCATGTGCAGCTATATGTGCACACATAGGTGCAGGATCTGATACATTTTAGTAAATAGCAAAGCAATTCTATCTGGGAACAAATCTTAACCCTGTAAAACACATGGGAAGTGTCATAGGTCATCTAGGTTGGAGAAACACCGCCCTTAGTTATAAACAGCAGTCCACACTGCCATGAGGGCTCTCACAGAAGCTCTTCTGTAAGGAATTCCATAATATTCCATCTCCCACAAAATTAATTTTCATAGCAATACAATAAAATAAAACAAATGACTTCCAGTCATGGCTTGGCTTCCCTCTGGCTGAGTGCCAGGGAAGGAACCTCAGCAACGCAGGCCACACCAATTTCCATATTTCTGTTTGTTTCTTCTTCCTGCCCTTGGAATTAATAAACTGACTGTCTGGTATGCCTCTGGACTTCAGTGTCATGGCATTTAACTAGAGTCGGGCTGACATCTGGGTACTGACAAGACAATTATCTTTCCAATCATCTACCTTGAAATGACACCAAGGTCATCGGTGATTTAATCCCTGGATTTGTAGTGTGATAAGTTTTCCTGGGGATACAAAACCAGAATAATGTACTATCATTGTCTTCAAAGAGTTTATAGTCTTTTGCGGGCATACATAATAATGCAGATAAGATAGGTCCTGATGCTTAGAGAAACTCAACATGGGGCTGGAAACATAAGTAGGAACCTAGAAGCAGGGCTCTAGTTAAAGTGTGGTAGTGTGAGGGATTGGGCTTGTGGGGTTTCATGCTGCATTTGCCTGTCAGGAATAGTTACGTAGGGAGGAAAAAAAAAGGGTTGTAATGGCAGGAATTAGGCTGAGATGAAGTTTGTGAGTCTGAACTGGTAAGGTCTGGGCTCAGGCATGACCCTCCTCTCTCCCTGTTCCAGGGACATGTGGGTAAGTGATATGTCTGCAGGGTAGGGGAAGGTCTCAAATGTGAATATGGCAGAAGGAGTTTTTCACTATGCCAGAAGCTCACAAACACCTCTTCTCCACTGTAGTTGATTACAATCTTCCTGAAGAAACCCATGATGCAAATTTCTCAAACCAATAGGAGTGCATGATATATCTGTGTGTCTGGGTTTCATGAGTGTAGAGACCATTCTGTCGCTGCATTCTGTCACTTGATTCTCAGTATGTGTGCCATGAGTTACACCCTCAGTCACATCCTTATGGCATGTAGGAGATCTTGAACCTGTCAATTAACCCACTTCTATAACCTTCTTTAAATCAGTATATGATAATCCCATTCCTGGATAATCTCAGGTCAAAACTATGATAATAACCTGACCTCTGTCCTTTCTCAAAGAGACCTGTCCTAATAGTAACTGAAGTCACTATTGTCTTCAAAATGTATTCTTTTAAAAAAAATCTATCTTATTAATTTATTCATATTACATCTCAATGATTATCCCCTCCCTTGTATCCTCCCATTCCTCCCTCCCTCCCATCTTCCCCTTACGCCCCTCCCCTATGACTGTGACTGAGGGGGACTTCCTCCCCCTGTATATGCTCATAGGGTATCAAGTCTCTTCTTGGTAGCCTGCTATCCTTCCTCTGAGTGCCACAGGTCTCCCCATTCAGGGGACATGGTCGAATATGAGGCACCAGAGTATGTGTGAAAGTCACTCGAAATTTGTGGACAAATGGATTGAACTAGAAATGATCACAATGAGTGAGTTAACCCAGAAGCAGAAAGAGTCAAATGGTATATACTCACTTATATCTGCATACTAGCCCAAGGGGCATGTCCTATGAAAGTCTTCACTCACCAGAAAACTGGGACAGAGGGGAGGACATCCTACTGGGACTCTAGATGAGAGAAGCATGGGAGAATGACAAAGTTGAAGGATCCAGAGGATCCTAGAAACCTACAAGAAGAACATTATGATAGGCAGATTTGGGCCCAGGGGTCCTGCTCAAACTATGGCACCAGCCAAGGACAATACAGGCAGTAAACTTCAAAATGTATTCTTAATCAGTGACATCTCCCAGCTCCTTACCAGTGTCCTAGCACAGTGTGACCATGAGTCTTATCCAATTGCCCTAGTGGCCTTTGACTTCATATCTTGGCTTCTGCACTTGTGTATTTGGTCCTTATTTGAAAGAGAATCCAGTCATTGCTTGAGCACTTCTCTGTTCACACATCTCCAGGGTTTTTGGGTTTTTTTTTTTTGTTATTGTTTTATTTGTTTGTTTCTGTTTTTTACTTTCATAAAAAGCAACTTCATTTGTAATGTGGCTCACAAAGCCCTTTATGAGCTGTCCCCAGCCAACTCTATAGATTTATTTTACTGTACCAATTTACCTCTCTGCTCTAGCCTTGGTCTCTTACTGTTGTCAAAAGACCAGGATTTCACTGTTAGCTGAGCCTTTGACTTTTCTGTTTCCTCCACCTGAATAGCCCTTCCTCAGGTGTCATTGGCTCTTCATCTCCTTTGCTTCAGGTTTCTTGTCGAACACTACCCTCTCATACATTCCCTTTCATCATACTTGGCCCTTACAAGACATCCTCCCTTACCATGCTTTGTTTGGTTTCACAATGCCCATTGACACCTGACACATATATGCTTAATATCTGTTTCCCATTCTGGATACAGAAGTAACATTGAAAATTTTGTTTGATTTTGATATGTTCAGCACCTAGATTAAGACTGGCTCTATTTTATTGGTTAAATATTTTTGACAATTACATACATACACACACACACACATATATATATACATACATATATATGAAATTGTATGGATATATGTATAATATATAACATATTGCATTCTTTTACTCTCACCTCTACCTTCTCTTATCTCTCATACCCTTGTTAAACCACCTCCTCCTTTACACTTTAACATACTCATTTCCTTTTATTTTGTTATTTATAGATTTCTAACCTGGAATATTAGGTTGACCATAGGTTTGCCGGAGTTAACGGAGGCTGAGGGGGTTACTGTTTGACATATAACTGAAGACAATGACTGTCCCTCCACAAGAATTTACCAGGAGCCAAAAGAGTTCAGCAGGCAGGAGTAGGGGCCCAATGAGTCCCTTCCATTATCCATGATGGGCTGTTGACAGGCCTGAGACTGGGCATTTTGTAGAAAGAACCTTGATCACGTTTGTATAAAAGAATGGGCACACACACATGCACACACGCACACATGTGCACACACGCATCTTTGTAAATGCCTTTTAAATTTTATGCCTTTCATCTGTGTGATGTCTTTCACTCACAATCCAATACAGCTGACACTCTCACGCTCATTTACAGAGGCGAATAAGGGGCTTGTCAAACAACCTCTGTATCCCAGAGCTGGAGTGGAGGCTTGGGAGTCTCACTCAATTTCAATGTCCTAGAAAGCCTTGGCTGGGCTGATAGTCCTGTACCACTACTGCCTTGCAAACTGAATGGAGTTTTTAGAGGGTGGCATTGAAACGACATGCTAGGATAACAGTTGTGGAGACCTACGTTTTCATAGTTTTGATGGCTACACAAATGGAATGTATCATGGTCCTGTTTGCCCTCGTTATTTTCCTCACATCCCTCTATTATCCTGCTGCGTTTTTTACTTTCTATCCAGTCCCTCTCCTTTTTTGTGTCACGCAATTTTGTGTTACTTGTCAAACTCTCTGTGTGTTTGTGATTGCAGCAGTAATACTCATACACAGAGGACAGTTATTCAGAGCTCTTTTTCATCCCCAGGTCTTATACTCTTTCTATGATGTTTCCTGGTTCTATTAGGGGGTGATATAAATGTTTAATTTAGGGATAAGCAATAAACATATATGCTCCATATCGGCGCTGTGGTCAGTTGTGAATTATAACAGCCATTCTGGAAGGATGCATAGCAATTAATAAAGAACTCGGAATCAACTACCTTGACCTATTTTTGTTAGAGTTTGAATGTTTAGGTTCTCAGCAGTAAAGATGCTCCAGACATATCAAGAGTCTATGAACATGGCTGAGGATTGAGAGAGAGATCTGCTTCGGGGCAGATATTTACTCACAGTGACTGTAGCTGAAGACAGGATTTCATGACCCATGGCCTCTGGCATTCTGTTATCACAGGCATGCAAGACTCAGGCAGGGAGGGTGCATTTGAGGTAATACAATGTTTTGGATAGTGGCAGTAGTTCCTGGAATCTGACTTAACTGTTGTATTCTCTGACCAGCCTGATTTGAGAGGTGTTCCTGAACCCAAGATTCACAAATGTTTAGATGTTGTCTTTTCTCACAGATTTGTTTAAAATTACCAAGGAAGATCATCTGCCCAACCTTACTCAGTTTGGTTATGGCAGACACTTTTGTTTTGTTTTGCCAGCTAACATCCCCATGTCAGTAACCTTCCACCTGTTCTAATGATTCAGGCTGAATGAATCAAGTATGCTTGTCTTTCTTCATTCAGAGAGAAATACACAACTTGGGTTATATGGAATTGCAACACTTCAAGACCAGACAGACAACTTGAAAGCACGTGGGAAAGACAGAAGTGTGAAGTTGAGAGACACCAGTCAGATGGCTTCACATTCTGAAGCTACTGAATCCACTTCAGAGTCCTTCACTCCAGTCAGCTTGTGAAATATAATATTTCTCTTTCCAAATTGAAGTGATGAGTCTAGTCTTACTTACTTTGGGTATTTTCATTCTCAGAAGCATTTTAATTTTCCATGCTATTCAACACACATCTGATTCGCACGTTTCTTCTGGGATGTGGTATAGATTAAAGGTTAAACACTTTCCAGAGGCCTTGAAGGCTTGAGAATAAAACCCCCAGGAACCCAAGTGAGGAAGACATTATGCATTAAATTCCTTCTCTGGACTATGATGTGGATGTTGTCTTATTGGCAGATGGCCCCCATGGACTCAGGTGTCTGAATGCTTGGCCATAGAGAGTGGCACTGTTAGGAGGTATAGCCTTTCTGGAAGAAGTGTGTCACTGTGGGGACAAGCTTTGAGGCTTCCTATGCTCAAGCTATGCCAAGTGTGGTACATAGTCTCCTTGTTCCCTTCTGATCAAAAGTAGAACTCTCAGGTCCTTCTCCAGCACCGTGTCTGCCTGCATGCTACCATGCTTCTTGTCATGGTGATAATGGACGGAACCTCTGAGCTGTAAGCCAGCCCCAATTAAGTGTTTTTCTTTATAAGAGTTGCCTTGGTCACGGTGTCTCTTTGCAGCAGTAAAATCCCAACTAAGACAGCCACTTACCCTAGACAAACAAATATACTTTAAATCGTATAGAACTAGAAGTCAAATTTAGGGAAAAAAATGAGGTATTGTGTTATAAGGTACAAATAGAAATCTAAGAGAAAAATAAATATATCTTTGCAACAGCAGGGTAAATTTAGACAGGTGACATGGTTGGCAAGTGAAGAAACTGAGGCATGGTTAATAATGTAACTTAGACTAAGGCTCTGAGAAGGTAGCATTTGATATCCTGGAGTAAAAGAGGGGACAATCTACATTGATGCTTGGCAAAGTGTCTTCCAGACAAGGAGATCAGTGACTTAAAGACTCAAGTAGAGAGAAACTCTCTGGAAGAGATGAGAGAAAGTAAATCACATAGAGATGGTATATAATGCAAGTCCTCCTGGGTGCACATAATACTTTCATTGTTCTTCCATTTATTCTCAGAAGGACATATGGGCACGTCCTCATCAGGGTCATCACTGATTTCTCCTTACATTTTGGGGTCTTTTAAAAGATATGACTTATACTTTATTTAAACTCACCCAAGATCAGGGTAGGCCTTTGCAAACTTTAGCTATACAGTTGGAAGTTTCCAAACAGTAGCTCAAAATAGCTCTTCCAGTTTCTGCTATTAGAAATTATAAAAATAATAATAACATAAGTCTTTGGTTAGTTGCCAATGATCCAAGCTTTGAAGTACTTCTAGCCCATTCTCACTCCTTCACAGCTCATGCCTTATCTATTAACAGGTCCTCACAGTCCTACTTTCAACTGTACCCTCAATTTGAAAAAGAATTCCATCTATACATATAGAATCCAGGTAGCTATTTCTTAATCTCTCAACTAGTCTTCTCATGACATAGCAAGACATGTAATTCTTCCCCTTACTCACTACCACATGGGTTTTGGTCAGACAAACCAAACACTTATCGTTGTGGCCTATAGGCCCTGTGAGCTATAGAACCACACTTGGTCACCTTTTTACCCAATTTCTAGTCTTTCCATCACAGCCCTACAGGCTCATGCTATTCCTAAAGGCATTCTGATTGCAAGATCTTTTCCTAGAATTGGGCACTGTTCTCTGACTTCCTACATGGCTAACGCCACAGTATGTAGGACTTTAGGGGATATTTTCTGATCACATACCTAAGGTAGCATGTTTTACCCCTGTCTTGGAATACTTTCTAACAGCACCCAACTGTATTTTCATAAGCTAGTAAGTTAAAAAAGACCACATATGCACATTCTACCTATGCCACATTAGATGCTTGAAGACAAGAATAAGGACTTTTTTACTTTCTTAGGCAAAAAGTCTCACATTCAGTGAATAACTGACATTAATAAAGTAATATGAAAATGATTTGACATTTGGGATTCTCTTTCCTTCACCTTCATTTTGGCACTATAACAACAAGAACGAGTACTGTGGAGGTGATCAGGCTTAAAGCTCATTATGTTTTACTGATTGATGTAAAACTGTAACACATTTTTAGAAAATGTTGAAATAACCCTTCAGTCCATCTACTTTCTCCTGAGTTCTCCAGAGTCCTCATTTAGGGGAAACTACCTTCACATGAGACTTATTCTCTGTTCCAATTCCTGGATGGCTGGAAATGCTTACAAGGTTGAAAAAGGCAAAGTCCAAAGGTCAATACTTATTGAGTGGTGGATGGGCAGCCTTACATATGCATGCAAAAAGTCCCACTGCAGCTGTAGTCTCAGAAAGTGTGAACTAATGCTATAAAACTTGCATGTAGTGGAGAGAAATCCACAGGGGTGCAAGTGGAGACTAAGATTTCCAGTCTGGTTAGAGAAGAGATGCTGGTTATATGGGAGTAGGTCTCCATATTTGGTGGACACACACAAACACACACATGAGAGAGAGAGAGAGAGAGAGAGAGAGAGAGAGAGAGAGAGAGAGAGAGAGAGAGAGAGAGAGAGAGAGAGAGATTCATTAGGGAGCTGTAGCTAACGTAGCATCATGTTCTTCCAAGAGTAGATACTCTTCTGATAGAGTCATATTTAGGGCCATGTTTTTCTCCCCTTTACTCTCAAACTCATATTGCAGAATCTTGTTATTTAATAACCATATTAAATACATAGAATACACCAGTAGACTAGGGTCCTTTCTGAGGCTTTGAGACAGACAGATCTGGATTTGTTGTGTCTTCATACCTACTCCTGATGTGGAGACTGGTCATTTTCTTCCAAAGCTTCCCTTCATCTTCCAGAAACAAGCCCTGTGCACCTCTATTGCAACAGAGCCTTAGCCATGAAAAATGGGTGTGGTACCTACAGGGGTCTTGTATGGCTGTCCATGTTCAATTCTCTCTGTACTTGTTCCCTTCTCTAAGCTGGGTGTCTGCTTCTGAGCACAGTTCTCTTCACTTTGAGTACCTTCACTTTGAGTCACAGTGACATAGATGTTTATTTGGCATAAACACTAACATCGTTTCACTGTCTTTATGTGAGCTTGAAAAAGCCCTGTAATCCTTCTGTTGCCCTGCATTCAAGAGAAGTCTGTTCCAGTGCAATCAGCTTATACACTGAAAAGAGGGAATCAATGAAAAGCTACTTACAAAGATGTAGCCAGAGCCAGGGAGATGTCCAAGGGCCATTCACTGAAGCATGGCTATCTCTTAAAGCCTATGTCTTAGTTCATTTACTGTCACTATAACAGAGTAGGAAGGGCTGAGTAATTATGGAAGAAAAACATCCTTTGTCTCAGGAATTTGGAAGCTAGGAGGTATAAGGACAAGAGTCTTTGCTAAAAGTCAGTAGAGTGTGTGTGGAAGAGAAGAAAGCACAAGCACATAGAGAGAGGTTTGTTTGACAACAACTCACTCCACCAGTCATAATAGTAAGTTTAAACCATTCATGATAGTTGCAGATCTATGACTCAAATTCCTTCCTCTAGGTCCAAACTTTCAACATTAATACTCTGAAAAACATGCTTCTGACATATGACTCTTTGGTCATAAACCCCCAAACCATACCAGACCCCTCATCTAATTCATGTACAGACAATACTAAGTACACTATTTTTAAAAATTAATTTATTCAGATTACATCTCAATTGTTTTCCCATCATTTGTATCCTCCCATTCTTCCCTCCATCCCGCTTTCAACCTATTCCCCTCCCCTATGTCTATGACTGAGCCAGACCTCCTCCTCCATTATATGGTCACAGCCTATCAAGTGTCATCTTGGTAGCCTGCTTATCCTTTCTCTGAGCGCCCCCAGACCTCCCCACCAAGGGGAAGTGGTCAAATATGGGGCACCAGAGTTCATGGCAGAGTCAGTTCCTACTCTCCACTCAACAGTGGGGAATGTGCTGTCCATTGGCTAGATCTGAGTAAAGGTTCAACATTTACTGTATGCATTGTCCTTGGTTGGTGCAGTAGTTTGAGTAGAACTCCTGGGGCCAGATCTGCCCTTCATAATGTTCTTGTAGATTTTGAGGACCATCTACTTCCATAGTCTCCCCTACTTCTCTCATCTAGAGTCCCAAAAGGATGTCCTCACATCTATCCCCATCTCCTGGTAAGTGAAGACTTTCATGGCATATGCCTCTTGGGCTAGTATCCAATTATAAGTGAGTATATAACATGTGAGTCTTTCTGTTTCTAGGTTACCTCACTCAGTATGATCATTTCTAGTTCTATCCATTTGTACAGAAATTTTGGGGTTTCCTTGTTTTTAATAGTTGAATAGTTTTCCATAGTGCAAATGTACCACCATTTCTTTATCCGTTCTTCGACTGAGGGACACTTAGGCTGTTCCCAGGTTCTGGCTATTATGAATAAGACCACTATGAACATGGTTGAGCATATGTCCTTTTTGTGTGGTGGAGCATCTTCTGGGTATATTCCAAGAAGAGGAATAGCTGGGTCTTGAGGAAGCCCTTTTCCCACTTTTCTGAGATAACACCAGATAGATTTCCAAAGTGGTTGTACATGTTTGCATTCCCAACAGCAATGAAGAAGTGTTCTCCTTTCTCCACATCCTTGCCAACATGTGGTGTCACTTGAATTTTTGATCTTAGCCATTCTAATGGGTGTAAGATAGAATCTCAGAGTTGTTTTGATTTGCATTTCTCTGATGACTAATGACTTTGAGCATTTCTTTAGGTGTTTCTCAGCCATTTGATATTCCTCTGTTGAAAATTGTCTGTTTAGTTCTGAACCCCATTTCTCAATTGGGTTATTTGCTTTGGTGGTGTTTAATTTCTTGAGTTCTTTATATATTTTGGATATTAGACCTTTGTCAGATGTAGGATTGGTGAAGATCTTTTCCCAGTCTGTAGGCTGTCGCTTTGTTCTCTTGACAGTGTCTCCTGTCTTACAGAAGCTTCTCAGCCTCATGAGGTCCCATTTGTTAATTGTTGACCTTAAGGCCTGGGCTGTTGGTGTTCTGTTCAGGAAGTTGTCTCCTGTGCCAATGTGTTTCAGGCTCTTCCCCACTTTTTCTTCTAACTGTTTTAGTGTCTCTGGTTTTATGTTGAGGTCTTTAATTCATTTGCACTTGAGTTTTGTGCATTGGATCCTCTGAAGGATCTTTTATTCTACAGGATCATCTTAGCAATTCTAGGTTTTTTGTTTTTCCATATGAAGTTGAGAACTGATTTTTCAATGTCTTTAAAAAATTGTGTAGGTATTTTGATAGGGATTGCATTGAATCTGTAGATTGCTTTAGGTAAGATGGCAATTTTTACCATGTTAATTCTCCTGATCCATGAACAAGGGAGATCCTTCCATCATCTGATCTCCTACTTCAAAGATTTGAAGTTTTTTTTCAAACAAGTCCTTCACTTGCTTGGTTAGAGTTACTCCTAGATATTTTATATTGCTTATGGCTATCGTGAAGGGTGTAGTTTCCTTAATTTCTTCCTCTGCTTGTTTGTCCTTTATATACAGGAAGGCTACTGACTTTTTTGAGTTAATTTTGTATCCAACCATTTTCCTGAAGTTGTTTATCAGCTGTAGGAGTTCTCTAGTGGAATTTTGGGGGTCACTTATGTACACTATCATATCATCTGCAAATAGGGATAATTTGACTTCCTCCTTTCCCATTTGGATCTACTTGATCTCCTTTTGTTGTCTTATTGCTCTGGCTGGAACTTTAAGTACTATATTATGTCCCGGTAGCTCCCAAAGTTTTAATTTGAGGAACTACCTCCAAAGTCAAGTTCAAAGTATCATCTAAGTCCCACATGGATAAAAAAAGCATCTTTATTCTATAGTAAATTCCCTCAGTTTTGATAAACATTGATCATTGGATTCTGAGAAAGAACTGCCTTGAGAGAGCTATAGCTTCTAACGAAATACTGTATCCATCCCAAGGTCTGGCAGAGAAAGACTTGGGACAACAGGAAGCCAGCTTCCCTTTTGTCTCCCATTCCTTCTGCCAATGGCCCATATTGACTTAAACCTAGCTAGAAGCCAGAAGGCAAAGACCAAACTGATGTGATCCATGAGAGATTCCTTGAGTGAGATCAGGTAGGTGCAGAAAGGCAGCAAAAAGATATGGGGGTAAATTAATATGTCATGTTTAGGGTCTTTATCTAAAATTTGGAAATACTCAAGACCTATCTTTGATACACATATGTCTTTTAAAAAGTCAAAAGAGAATAAATTCCAGATGGAATGCTGTTCTTCATATATCTCTCTGTCACTTACTATGAAATGACTATCCTTTGATTAAAGACATGATTTTCACCATATTTTTTTTCATGTGTGTTCAGGTATGCATTCACACTTGTACATGTATGTAGAAAATAAAAGGCAACCTCAGGTATTACTCCTCAGGTGCCACCCACTTTTTTCCTGGGATAGTCTTTCACTGGCCTAGAATTCCTCAAGTAGGCTAGGCAGGTTTTTCAGTGAGCCTCAGGGAGCTATGCCTCTGCCTCCTCAGCTCTGGGATTATAAGCATGCAACTGCACACATATTTTCTTTTTAAATGAGGCTTTTGGGTTTTGAAAACACATCCTCGTGTTCTCAAGTCAAGTAGTTTTTCAAGGAGCCATCTCCCCAATTCCTTCAGAGCATTTTTTGTTTATTTCTTCATTATATTATCCCTTGATTGTTTTTCTCTTCCATCGTGCTTGTTGATGCCAGCATATTTTCCAACATAAGTTTAATGCCGACACTTCCTGGAATCTGCTATCTTTACTTCTTGGTGATTTATGTTTGACTATAGGTGGGGCTTGAGAAAGTATCTGGTTTCAAGATCTTTGGAAGATTCTTCTTTCTCACTTTAAGTCACTCAGTGTTTTATTCTCAGGGTCATATTGCTAGGAACTTTCCTGGTTTCCCATTGCAGTTAACCAATCTGACAAAAATACTTGGTTTACTGGCCAGTTGAGTTTCTTCACTTCTTACTTATTGCCTAATTCTCAGTTTATTTAATAGATTAACTACTGCCTGAATGGAAGTGATGGGAAACTAGCATCCTCATTTAGTATGCTTGCAATAGGGAAGAGAATTCAAAAATCTTATGTCTGATTCTTCTGCCTCCCTCAAGTTGTAGATTTCTTATATATAAGACAGGTTTATGGCATCTGCCTTGGTAGAAGGAGAAGATGATATAATAGGTTTGTAGAGAAGCTGGAATACCTTGCTTGTGGCATAGCAGGTATGTAGGAACTCTTATAGAAAAATATAAGTTTCTCAGGTTCAATAAAGTCTTGATCTTCTGACGATAATGGAGATGAAGATAGACCTGATATAATACTCTAGGTCCAAACACAGTCTTCCCAGGCTCTATGCATCCTCCTCATTCTGGTTTTACTTAAAGTCTTGCCTTAACATATTTTTAATGCAAATTGAGTCCACAGATGTCAAATATATCTTGATATTTCTCTGTGGTAAGATGGTTAAAAACTCATATTAAAACATGCTTCTTGAGTAAAGCAATGTAAAAAACACGTTGAAAGATGTGAATGCCAAGAATAGAGGAGCCTTGCTTTCTGGGAATACGTTGGCTGAATGCTGTTCCCTCATCTGTCTTTCCATGTGTGATATATATCACTGGCCATTTTTTAACTTTTTGTAAAAAAAAAACTGCACCCTAAGAATTCTGGGGTCCAAGAAGACCACCCAATAATTCAAACTCTATCTCTGCATCTTGTACCTGTAAAATGAAAGTACTGGGCCATTTATTTGACAATTGTCTCCAGACTTTTATGAGTATTAGAAAACAGCATAAGGTGACTATGTGGGTTAATCTTGATTGCTGGCGTGAGGGTGACTGAAATCAACTAAGAGACCTGACTCTATATGTGTCTGCGAGGACATTTCCAGGAACGATTTTGTGGAGGAGGAAGACTCTTCCACAAAACAAGCAACACCTCCTGGTGAACAGCATCATCCCACAGCCTAGAGTCCTGGGCTAATTAAAACTGAGAAAGTGAGTGTGCCAGCAGCAGTCAACTCCCACCTTCTCAGTTGTGGCTCAATGTGACATCTTGTACTATGGTGGCCATGACTTCTACCCTGAAACAGTATTCCTTCAAACTGTGACTTAAAACAAAGAGTTCTACCTTAATTTGCCTTTGTTAGATGCTTCATCAAGAACAGTAACTAATACACTGAGTATGGTGGTCCATGACTATAATGCTAGTCCACTGGAGTCAGGATGGAGAGGCAGGGCATGGAAGATGATGTAGCCAGCCAGGGCTACAAACTAAGCTGCTGTCTCAAACAGAAGACAACAAAAAGAGAAAGCAGGAAACATAAAGGAAGCTCGGTCCTTAGTTTCTAGGGAAGAGTGCTCAATGGTGTCAGTAACCATTCATTTTAGGACTAGGAAAGTTTCTTAGGTGACCTAATCCATTGTGTGTGAGGACACTGAAACTCAGGAAGAGGACACAGACCTCAGCAAAGGTTGCCACTTTAGTCTGTGATATCTGGGTTTCCTGACTCCCATTGTGCTTTTCTGGTCATAGATCTACTAGTTTACATCAATTCCACTGAGAAAATAAAGAAAAAAGCCACACTTTCACAGCATTTATAGGTATCTTCTGCAAAACCCTGGAAATTTAGAAAAGTTTCCTATATGCCAACAGTGTGCTTAGACCCTAGAAAGTTTCAAATGGACCATAAGTTCTGTTTTTATTTGATTTATAGGTGAAAAAAATATGAGCATGAGCGTTTAAAATTCTCTGGCATAAAAAACCTGGAGAGAAATGTCTTTTCTTATTTTTATTTTTTATTATTTTATAATTTAATTAATTTATTCAGATTACAACTCAATTGTTATCCCACCACTTGAATCCTCCCATTTCTCCCTCCCTCCTGTTTTCACCCTATTCCCCTCCCCTAGGTCTATGACCGACGGGGACCTCCTCCCCCACTATATGGTCATAGGCCATCAAGTCTCATCTTGGTAGCCTGCCTATTCTTCCTCTGAGTGCCACCTGGCCTCCCCACCTAGGGCAAGAAGTCAAAAAGGGGCACCAGAGTTCATGTGCGAGTTAGTCCCTGCTCTCCATACAACTGTGGAGAATGTCTTGTTCATGTTTTCTTGTATTTAATAGAAACTATTACTAATTCAATTTCATTGTTCATTATAGCTATGTTTAGGTTTTAATATCTTTTTTTTCAGACCTTTCAGGTCATATGTATCTAGAAATGTCTTCCGGTTAGTTTGCCTAAAAGTTTGTCAATACTGTTTATCTTTTTCTTAAAGAACCAACTCTTTGCTTCATCAATCCTTTGTTCGTTTAGTTTCTTTTTCACAAAATTCTGCTTGATTTTTATTACGTCATTTCATCTTCTAATTTGGATCTGTCTTTTTCCTGCTTTTCTACAAACTTGAGATTCATCACCTGTCTTCATCTGAGATATGTTTGAATTTTTAAACGTAGGCATTGATAATTATAAAATTCCCTTTTAGAACTACCTTTATTGGGTTCCAAAGATTCTGGTAAGTTTTACTTTTACTTTATCCCAGGGATTTAAAAATCTCCCTCCTCCCACAATTTCAGTGACCTTCTGAACATTTATAATACACAGTTCAACATCTACAAGTTTGCATAATTTTTATTAATGCTTATTTTTAATTTTATTCCATCTTCATTGATAAATAAAACAAATTATTTGAATTTTTGTGTTTGTTATGACTTGCTTTATATACATTTTATAAAATGTGATATATTTAGAAGAAACCTACATGGGTCATTAAAAAGAATATGTTTCTGTAGCTATTAGATGAAATATGCTGTAGATGTCTGTTGAGTCCATTTGATGTACAATTCGGTCCAACTTTGAAGTTTTGAGGTAATGTTTTTGTCTGGGTCATTTGTCTGCTGGTGAGAGTTGGATCTTGAAGTCACCTATAGTTGTTGTATTTTGACCTATCTGTCCAATCATATACACTTGTATTTATTTTATAAAATTTGGTGCATTAACATTTTATTCATATATCCTTATAATCATTATGCAGTCTTGATTGGGTTCCCTTTAATACTTACAAGCATTCATCCTTTCTGACTAAATTTGGCTAATGTCTGCTTTGCAAGATATAAAAATAGATGTTTTCAGTTCTCACTTGCTTAAAATATAATTTTATGTCCTTTTACTTCCAATCTGTGTCTTTACTTGTGTGGCATTTTTTTTTTTGTACCCAGCAAACAGTTAAGCCTTGTTTTCTATGTCAGTTTAACCTCATGTGTATTTTTGTATTTTAATTAAACAGTTAAGACTGTATTTAAGCTTATTGTTGGAAGTTAGGTGGTAACTACTTTTATCATCATTTTAGGGATTTGGTGATTCATAGAGTTAATAATATTTAATTCTTTTTTTACTTCTCATTTATCTATTATCCTATTAAAATTTATTTTTTGAAAGAAATGTTTACCACCCATTCTTCCTGCACTCTCAGGACATCCAATGAGGCAAAGCTCATTTCATAGGGCCATGATTACTAAATGGGTTCAAGTGCTTAAAATTCATTACAAATAGAAAGGCTAATGTCAAATATTACCAGTGAACTGAAATGTAAACATGATGTTCTTTTAAAAAATAAGTTTATGTACCATGAAGAAAGATTGATACCGTTTAAAATATATCAGGAAATGGAGAGGAATTGGGACTATGCTTTTAGTGATTAAGAGAAGTTCCGTAGCAGAGCATATTTGATTGATTTAAAAAAACAAGTACCACTAAGAGAGACTCTAAAAGAAACAGGCACTACTGAACATACATTACATTTCACAGTCTTTACCATGCTTAAGATGGTCATTTGATTATGTTTATTTTCTACTATAATCGCCAGGAGAGTATACATCTATACATACTCCTCTTAGTAATTAACAGACTAACTGAAGCACCATTAGATGTTTGTTAAGTGAAGAAATGCACTTCTCATAAATGATATTTTAAATCATTGCCCTTACTTTTCAGTGGTAAATGTCTATCCAAACATTTTAGATAAGAATTGGAAATATAAAAATGTGTGTATTTTGTCAGTGCCTAATCTGAGATCCAAACATAGGTGACATGCCTCCTGAGTCCATTTTTTGTTACCAAGATGCGAGGAGTCAGTTTCTTCATGGGAGTTTTCTCTGTTTTCATTCTGATTGGTGATTCTTTCTGAAGACTGAGGAAAATTGTTTCCATTATTAATAACCATTTATAGAATAGAATGCAAAACCAGGAACTCTCTGATGTGATTTTTTTAATTTGGAGAGCATTGTGGTATAGTGAGGATAAATGAAAGAAAAATGAGGAATTAGGAATACAATACGTTTTTGATATCTCTAAACAATATTTTTCAATCTTACAATGAGTATGATCTCTTTTTAACCTACTTCACTTATTCTCAGGGTAGATTACAGACAGTGGAGTCCTTGGTTAGATGTGTTGTACAAAGTAAGAGTATAAACAGGGCCTGATTCCTGGAAGTTATCCTACAAGCAATGCCCTCTTCACCTCCAGCTCTCAAGTGTATTGACATCATAACAGACATGACGGACACAGAGGTACAGTGTGAATTCCAAGTCTATTGTATTTGTACAAGGTATACTGCCAAGTTTTCTATCTTTATATCTCTGATGTACAATAGATTACATATAACAGACATTGGAATATAACATTCACTTATAAGGCGAAGAGAGAATTTACAGGTTATTCTTCAGTATTTCGGAAATTCTCATGGTCATTTACAATTTTGAATCTTCCTAAGAAGCTGAACAGTGGTTTAAAACTGAACTATTCTACCTGTTATCTGGTGACTCCTGGTCTTCTTTCTGAGGATAATAATCTGCCTCTTAAATTTGTTGTGAGATTTCTAGCTTAAACTGAGATATATAAGTTTCTCAACAGACAGTAGCTTTTACTTGCATATGTTTGGCTAACTTCAATAGTTTTAGCCTTGACTACATAATTTCTTAAAGGTAATCTGGAAAGATTGTGCATATAATGGGAGGAGCATATTGCCAATTCCTAAGAATCACAAATGCAAGTGACCCTTTCATAGATGTGTTAATTCATCAAGAAATAGTGTAAAGACCCATATAAATATTTCCATTTATCTGAACCACAAAATGAAAGTTAACAGACTGTACGTATAGTGGAGGTTCCTGGGTTTGAAATGAAGGCACTGTTTGAGGAAATTATCTGCTTCACTGACTTTCATTGGATGACAGAAGTACAAGTCTGCAGAGTGACAAATCAAGTTATGTGATCTGTATTATGACTAAATGTTTTCCTTGCATGTAATTTACTTTTCTTTTATTTTTTTAAATTTATTTTTAATTTCTATATTCACTTTCCATCCTGATCATAACCTTCCTCCTTTCCTTTCAGTCCCTCTCTCCCACCCCTTTCCCACTATGTCCCCTCGCCTTGACCTCAGAAAAGGGGAGCTCCCACCACCAACCTACTCCAAAACATAAAATCACATGAAGATTGAGCTCATCCTTATCCAGTGAGGCCGTATTAGAGTGAAGTGATCTAAGCAGGCAACAGAAACCATGTCATAGACAGCACCTGCTCAACTTACTAGGGGATATACATAAAGATCAAGCTGCCCATCAGTTACATGTGTGTAGGTGGTCTAGGTCCAATCCATGCATGTTCTGGTTGGTGCTTCCATCTCTGTAAGGCCTCATGGCTCTAGGTTAAACTTTTACACTTGACCAATTTGAGCTTTGTATCTAAACTGGGCTTGTGTAATAATAATTTCTGGGGATACCACAGGCCAGTCATTTGGTAAGATGCTGGAATAAAGACAGAGGAAATTTCATAGAGAAACTGTGTACAAGAGGATTGTGTTGGCCTTCTAACATTTCTAGCTATGTCTTCATACAATGACAGATAGGAACACACTGTCAGTAACTACTGTATACTGGTGGTCCCAGAGCTTTGATGTCTATGGAATTTATGTTGAAACTGACTTGCATCCTTATAAACTTAATGTATTTGAAATTAAGATACCAGAGTAGCACAGCGTCCTTGGTTCTGCCATTTCACTTATCACCATTTTTCATCTTTGTTGGCAGTGTTAGCATCAATTATTTACCACAACATTCATTTCCTTCCTATCCCCTTTTCTCCCACTATTAAATCAAAAGGGAAGTGAAAAAAAATTAGTCCTTCTTACATCATTGCTTCTTCTGAATTAAGGGTGTATTCAGTCGAAAAAAGATATTTTAGGTGGGATAAAGACCATTTTTCTTGTCTATGAATTATTTCAGTTGTCACTTTAGTGCTATTTCTCTGGAGTTGGGCCTCAGCTAGAATAATAACAGTGGGATGTAGAGAAGCAGGCAGATACATGTATCAAAATACTACACTGTAGTCCATAAATTTGTATAATTACTATGTGTCAAGTACAAACCCTAACAAAATAAAGCCTGTAGGAAGTATACCAGTTGGGATGGCGGAAATGGCAAGATGTTCTCCAATTAACTAGGAATATATCCTTGCCTTCTATGTGGGAAGAGGTCATCCACACAAGTGACTGTGTTTGGTAATCCACAGGTCAGCCACAGCATTAACTTACTGCTTATATGTGTTCACGTGAGTGTAATATGAGATTATTTGGAAGATGGCTTAATGGAAGCTGAGTTAATGGATTTCTTCCTCAATCCCATCCTCTTACATTTGTACTTCCTTGATCATACAGTGCACTAGTGATGGTAGCAGACAAATAGCTATCTTATTCTAAGATGAGAGGCTAGGACCTATATGCAAGATGGTGGAGCAAAAGTAAGGATGATGAACCCCAGATTACCATGAAGTAACTATGTCAAGCTCAGATTTTCTGAGTCTGATTCCTGAAGATTTCATTTTTGTAGAAATTTCTTTATCAAAATACAATAAATTTTAATAAAGCATTTAAAAAATTGATTTGGGTCAGATATGGCAATCAACAACACAACTCCGTGGAGTGACATTATCATACCTGCCTTGACCGTAGGCAGTTACACCCCTAGGACTATATGCAGTGATTTATTCATTCTCTCTCTCTCTCTCTCTCTCTCTCTCTCTCTCTCTCTCTCTCTCTCTCTCTCTCTCTCTCTCTCTCTCTCTCCTCTCTTTATGTCTTTATATCTATGAAGTGTAGGTGCATGCAGTTGTGCCAGGATGGATGAGTTCTCCCTTTGGTATTGTTCCTGAGACACCATCTACTTCTACTTGGTTTTTAGATACAGCTTGCCCACGAGGCTCAATTGCCTGGGCAGTGCCTCAGAGATTCACTTAACCCCACCTCCCAGGCACTGGGATCCCAGGAGTATAGCATGGCACTGGCTACCATGAGTGCTGGAGACTGAATCAAGTTCACCTGTTATCAACTAGTTTATCTTTGAAAATAAGAGAGGAATGGTTGTCATCGCGTTTTTCTTCTTTTGTCATTTGATGGGTCAGGTATCAAAAGGCATCTCAAAGGGTCTCAGCTGCCATGAACTACTTTCCTCTGTACATGCAGTAATCTTTCTTTGCTTATTTTTGCTTTTTCCCTTTTGAGCATGTAGTCAGTTTCCTTTTCCTGGAATTCTCCTTCCCTCTCTTGCGTTATGTTAAACACATTTGTTTGTTTGTTTGTTTGCTTGCTTGCTTGCTTGTTTATTGGACCTGCTGCAATGCTATTCCTCTGATGGTCTTACCTGTTTTGCAGGCTTTGGTAGTAGTATTCATATCTGCCTGCTGCCAAAATGGCACAGCTGTATCTTTGTCATCATTCTTGGCATAAATGCAAATTCCTCATCTGTCTGAAGATTCTTAGTGCAATGACCACCCATTCTGCTACTTACCCAGTGATATACCCAGTGCCATCACACAATGTGCTTGTTGATTAAGTCATTAGCTGTTTCCAAGGCAGGAGGAGGATGAGCCACAGACCAGACATTTCTCCAGGACTTTTTCTGGTGAACCCTCTTGCTTCCCCATCATTCACTGAATTGTAGAGGACCACTCTGGAGCTGCTGAGGTTTTTCTCTCTTTCCACTTGAAACACTCACTCTAATACCACTGTGTGGCATTAATACAGGGACTGCAGGATAATTGCTTGTTAATGTCAATTGGTGGCTGATGGATTTGCCATCTACAGAAGCCTGCGTTGAATGGCTACTGCTGGGTGTGCTGGGATTGCGATGCCCTGGTGGAGATCAATACTCTATTACAGAAGCAGCCAGCTGTCAGACAGACACTATGCGGCCATCCCTCTTGCCTTTAGGCATACTAGCACTGAGATGAGCTCAGGTCACAATCATGGCCTGTGGGTGAGGGAGTCACTAATGAACCCACTGGAGCCCCACAGCTCCTCTGTGGTAGGTCTGCATGTAGCAGAATAGCTGTGCCAGCTGTTACACTGTACATTGAGAAGGCCTGCTGGCCAGGCAGACTGGATGTATAGTGTGAATATGACCTTCAGTTGTTACATCCTCCATGTGAGTCAACCTCAAATTGGCCTGCAGGAAACTGCTGAGAACTTGTAGACACCAAGAATTCCTTTCCTCTCTTCCTTCCTTTCCATTTTTCCTCCCTCCCTCTCTCCCTCTTTTCTACCTTCTCCTCTTTCATCCTGCCTATCACAAAACTTTTCTCACTGCTGGTAAAAGGGAATAGAGGGCAGTGAAACACCACCTGTGACGATGATAATGGCCAGCAACATGTATTTATAGAGCATTACAATGTACCAGGAAGTCCACTACATTTTATATTTCTTCTTTTTCATTTAACTCTCCTAGTACTGTAAATTAGAGGTACCTTTGGTTAGTGAGGAAATTTGTTCTCATGTGACATGTTATTTGACATGTTTGAAGTCTCACAGCTTTTGAGTGGGATTTGAGCTACTACCTACCATACAAATGGCCGTACTATATACAATCACAGAGCTTAAGCTCCCAGCATAGGTGAGTGGGTGAAGGCTCTCAGCACAGCATTCTTCAAAGACACTGGGCAGACAGCATTGTAATGACTATGCATGGTACATGGCAAGTCATACTATTCAATTTAAGAACCATGGCTATACCTTATAAACATATATTGCACCAACCATACAAACACCACTTGATGAGTGCTCTACAGAGGCACACATTTGCACAACTACAATGCAGTTAAAGACAAAGTGTGCTACTGCTGGCTTTCACATACTTCATCTCTCCAATATGATACAGTTAGCATTCACATTCCTACTGGCACTCGTTGGCTCTCCTGGTCTTGACCTTCATGTTAATTGACTGGCATACCACATTTTCTTAAAATTGTTTGACTTCTCTTTGAGATCCATCCACTTGACAGCATCTGTGAGTAAGTAATTTCCCAGTTTTTACTACACAGTGTTTATTGTTTGAATATTTTGCTTTCCATTGTCACATGTGTGGAATTTTGTTTGGTTCTTCATTATAGCGTAATTTCATATCAGGCATGACCTGATACTGTGTTTTTCTCAACTCCAACTTTAGTATACACCAGTGTTTCATTTCAGCCAGTTAGTGCTACATCTTAACATAGGAAAGGTTTTGAATGTATTCCTTATTTTAAAAAATCATTCTCCTTTATTTTATGCATATGAGTGTTTGCCTGCTTATATGTCTGTGAATGTAGAGCCCAAAGAGGCCAGAATTGCAGTTATAGCTGATGGTTGAGCTATCATATGGGTGCTTGGAATAAAACCTGGGTCGTCTGGAAGAGCAGGCAGTGATCCTAACCACTGTGTCATCTCTCTAGCCCTGAATCTATCTGAAGTATCTGAAGTGAAAAACTGACCATTTCCTGTAGCTACTTCTTCACCGAGCACAGTTTTTCAAATATTTTTCCCCAAGGCCAGCTAGCAGGTGAAGCCATCATTGGCACTTACAGTGTAGAATCCAAGTTCAAATTTTCACTGAGCTAAGTGAACAAGGATGAGCCAAAGGGGCTTCTATGCTTTGTCTCCTAGAAAATGAGGGAACATGATTGAATCTGATTCAATCCACAGATGCGTTACAATGTAGTAATCTAATCCAAAATGATTTCTGAAGTACAGGAGACCTTTGCCATCCATTGAGACTATAAACCAGATTCTCAAATGATCTGTCACTGCAGCACATCATAGCATTCCCTTCATTTGAAAGTGGCTTGAGTGTCAGTCTACAGCTTTATACCCCTCTGTGTTTTTCCAGACATACCAGCTAATGATCTCTCTCCCACTTAGTTTCCTTTATTTATCACCTGAGGAAATCTTGTAGAATCAGGGGAGTATCTTGGGGAATGTACTCTATTTCTTTCTATATGCCAACTAGTGATTCTGAACCTAATTATTTTAGAATTCTTGACTTCTCAAAGGATAAAGCAACTCTCTATTCTACTAAAAAAAGCAAAAATAGAAGCTGATTATAGACATCATGAGGCTATATTTGGACATGGCCTACTTAGGCCATAGATAGGCCTTAACCATGTATTTGTATTAGATAGGCTGAGATTAGCACGTTGGTCTTGGGTTTGTGCTTCTTCAAGTGTAGATGAGGTCTTTCTATAGTATAGTGCTAGCCTTTCAGGATGGTCAAGCTCTTACATGATATGATAGAAACTTACAAGATCTGGCGTGCTTAATCTAGACTTTTTGCTTAATGGCTATATTGCTTTCACTAAAAAATTCTCTTTGGAGGATGAACTAAATAATAACATGATACTACAAGAAGGAAACTTTACCAAACACTTTAATGCACTGTTATTCACAGATGAGTATATTTATCTTAGTTACTTAGGAAAAAAGACTGTTCTGGGTAGGGGTTTAAAGCTTACTGCCTGTATTGTCCTTGGCTGGTGCCTTAGTTTGAGTGGGACCTCTGGGCCCAAATCTGCCTATCATAATGTTCTACTTGTAGGTTTCTAGGACCCTCTGGATCCTTCTACTTTGCTATTCTCCCATGCTTCTCTCATCTAGAGTCCCAATAGGATGTCCTCCCCTCTGTCCCAGTTTCTTGGTAAGTGAAGGCTTTCGTGGGACATGCCCCTTGGCCTAGTATGCAGATATAAGTGAGTATATACCATTTGAGTCTTTCTGCTTCTGGCCAATGGTCAGAACATTCTCCATAGTTGAGTGGAGAGTGGGATATGACTTTCTCATGTACTCTGGTGCCTCACATTTGACCATGTCCCCTGGAGGGGGAGACCTGGTGGCACTTAGAGGAAGGACATCAGGTTACCAAGAAGAGACTTGTTACCCTATGAGCATATACAGGGGGAGGTAATCCCCCTCAGGAACAGTCATAGGGGAGGGGAATAAGGGGAAAATGGGAGGGAGGGAAGAATGGGAGGATACAAGGGATGGGATAACCATTGAGATGTAACAAGAATAAATTAATAAAAAAAGAAAAAAGAAAAAAGACTGCTCAAATACATCTCCACTTACTATCTTTTCTCTTCTATTCCCATATATAAAACTGGCCTCTGAACCAGTGGTTTTACATTCAAAGTGCATTTTATTTTATTTCCTTCAATTTTACATTGCTACTTGTCCATCTCAGAATCCTGTTGACTCTACTTATGACTAGAGGATTGAGCATTTTAATTAGTATTTCAGAGACTAGAGAGTTAGACCCAAGGACAGGAGTACTTGCTGCCCTTCTGGAGGACTTGTGTTTGACTTCCTACACCCATATCCAATGGCTCCTAACTTTCTGTGACTCCAGCTCTAAGGGATCCAGATGACTTCTTCTGGCCTCTGTGAAGAACCTACACACATGTGACATCTATATACACACATAT
This sequence comes from Acomys minous, assembly GCF_964271855.1. Lineage (NCBI taxonomy): Eukaryota > Metazoa > Chordata > Mammalia > Rodentia > Muridae > Acomys > Acomys minous. The sequence goes on along the minus strand of NC_140493.1, from coordinate 42,560,490 downwards.
CTGGACAAAATAGTGTCTCAACAAGAAGCATTTTCCTTATTTAACCCATGCTCCATAGTCATTAAATACTTTTCTGAATGACAGAGTGTCTATGCCACATATCTTGTCAATGAATCACCTTCCTATAGTCCTCAAAGCACAATTCCAGGAATACTGTCATCCTAGAAAAATGGCAGCACCCTTTGGTCATCCAAGTTGAAACATCTCTGTCCTGCAACATTTTATGGTAGAAGAAAGCCTTTATTTTCCTGTTGCTATGACAAAATATTCTGACCAAAGTCAATTTAAGGGAAAGGGGGTCTATTTTAGCTCACAGTTCAAGGCACAGTCTACCATGGCAGGGGAGCCAAGGTAGCAGGAGCTTGAAGAAGATAAATACATTATATTCACTATCAGAAAGCAAAGACCAATGAATGTGAGTTATTTTTTCCCTACATACACAGTCTAAGATCCTGTTCAGGGAGTAGTGCCACCTCCAGTAGAGAATTCTTCCCCATTAATTAAGTAATCAAGATAACTCCAAACAGATATACCCAGAGGATTTTCTCCAAGGTGATTCTCAATCCTATCAAGTTGGCAATTAACATTAATCACCAAAAGGGGTGAACCCATGCAAGAGGGAGGTATAAGTGGTACCATCGTCCAACTGTCCTATTCTTAGTACTGTGAAGAAAGCTTCATTGACTCAGTTTGCAATGTTACTAATGATGTACTGTCACAGTTTGTCTGTAATCAAAGCTTACCCACTGAAACCTAGATCTGCACAAGGGAAACAGCTCCAAATAGACATCTGACACTCTGTGTATTGTCACTAGCATATTAGATGGAAAGCATCTACCCATTTGATTGATGAAAAGACCCAATTATAAGAGAAGGTGCATTAGTTACTTTCCTCATTGCTGTGTTCAAATCCTTAAAAGAAGCAACTTAAGGGAGGAAGTTTATTTTGACTTACAGTTCAAGAGGACACAGTCATTGTGGTAAGGAAGGCATGGCAGTAGGACTGTGAGGTAGCTGGTCACACAGCATCTCAAGTCAGGAACCAAATAGGAAGCAGAGCCAGACTATCAGCACTCAATGCCCACTTAGTGACTCGCTTCTTCCATTAGGATTAAACTACCTACCTTCTAAAGTGGTAGCTCAGCTGGGACCAATGTTTAAGCATGCAGTCTACGGGGAAACATTTTACATTCAAACCGCAGAAGGTAAATAGCATGGCTTTGTGGTGACCTAATTTGTAATTGCCTGCAATGAATGTGGGTTTTCATAACAAGATTGACAGATGCAAAGGGATGGAGGACCAGGGATTGGATATTTGGTTATGTTCTCTGCTTCCTTCAGATCTATTGCTTGATTTTCCTTGTTTGCTAGGTGTCTGTTTTCATGTCAGCCTTATAATGTGTATACTCCTTGCCAAGCAAGGAACTGTTTAGCCACATGCAGGGTGAGTTGCCAGATACAAAAAGGATGTATTCTCCTCAAAGATTTATCCTTCAGCTTCCTACACAAAAACTTGTGAATGGTGGAAGAGAAATTTCCAATGAACCACGGAGTCAATCAGAACTCACAGCTGAAGTCACCCAAAGTTCAGAAACTTCAGCTAGCGCTAAACTACCATGATGAAGAAACTAGAGAGAACTTGTTTTTATTTTTATCATATTCAAATTAAAATGGTTTTGTTTTTTATAACTTCCTGCTCTTGGATAGCTTCTCCATTCAGTGGGCATTGAATATCTTGTGTCTTCCTAGTGGAGTGCTTGAGGCACAGAGAGAAAAATGGCTACTGTCATGCCCTCTGTCTGAGTATCTTATTAGCAATTAATGAGAATGTTGTAAACAATTGAAAACAGTGTGATAGGTACTGCTGTCAGGAACATATTCTTCTCTTTCTCTAGAGAATAGAAGAAGTAAGAAGGAGAAAGAAGACAGTGACATTTCCCCAGGATCTTCTGATCAGCAGTGTTGCACCCTTGCATTGTAGGTGTTCCAGTGTAATCACCCTCTGTGCTGCATGGATAACAAACTTCTCTGTTGATTCTTCAAGTTGTAAAGGAATCTTCCCACAGGCCCTCATTGAGCATCAAGTGAACTTATTTTAGCTCCGTCCATTGGGTCCTAGAGAGGCCCTAATCCTTCCTCTGCAGCCTTCCTGGAGGGCTGAAGATTGTGAGCATTCATCTGAATTCTGAGACCAAGGATGATGCATGATAGGTCAAACAAAAAGAGATGATGGACTTTTCCAGATGGAGCCAGGCTTGCCTATAAGAAGTCTGGGGCTGGGAAGCATGGGACTTCAGAAAACCAACTATCCCTCTGGAGTTGAAAAGAATTTGAGAGAGGAAAGACGAAAGAAGGGGCCAAAACTAGTGGTGCCACCTTCCTTGTCTACTGGGGAAAGACTTCAGATGAGGAAACATTGCAAGCTGGTTTCTTCAGCTACCTGTTTGAGTTGTAGTGCACTTTGGACTGTTACTTAAGCTCTTTGAGCTTTGTCTTCCTTACTTGTGGTTGGGGCATTTTTTTAATGGCTGCTACTACAGCCAAGTTTAATTTCGAAGTGCCTCCATGAGGGATCTGGGTAGTCCCTTAAGTTCCCAGCCAGTGGCATCCTAGCAGTTGTGGAGCCAGGGACATACCAGGAAAAGAGAGAAAGAGTTTTTGTGTTTCGTTGACTTCTCTTTTGGCATCAGTTTTGCCAAAGTTTCTCAAACTAGGAGTACACTATCTTCTGCATCCTTTCAGAAACGTCTATGTAGGGCACCACTGTTTCCTGCTGTCACTTGAAAGAGAGGGGAAAGTGAGCTTGTATGTATCTGCTCTTGACTTGATCTATGACCATACCTAAGGAAAATCAGTAATGAAATAATATACCCAAAGTCACTTCATGTGAAAATTCTAGAGCCAGATGATACCCAGGTGTGCTGAGCCCTGGTGCCTTTGCTCTTTCTCCATTCTCATCGCTCAAAGAAAAGCTTTTTGCAGTCTTTCAAAATGATATTCAGGAAGCTGTTGGCTGAGCACAAGGCAAGGCTGAAGTAGGGTAATGAATGTCCTGATGGAGACTGGGTTGTGGTTTCCAAGCCAGCCTTTAGAACTCTCTTGTGCTGGCTAGCCCCCAGAACCAGGTAGAAACAACTTGGCCTGAAATGAGCTAAAAACTGACAGTGGGAAAGTCTCTTTTCTTGGCTCAAGTTGACAGAGAACAAGCCAGGAATGAGGAACCAGGAAGTCACTGAGAAAAGAGTTTGCTACTTGGATTGTTTCCTGGGATAGTAGTCAAATGTCAAATAAGGCTAGTGATAAAGTTCTCTCTCTCTCTCTCTCTCTCTCTCTCTCTCTCTCTCTCTCTCTCTCTCTCTCTCTGTGTGTGTGTGTGTGTGTGTGTGTGTGTGTTTAAAGGAAGCCTCACTCAAGCACATAAAACTGAGGATTTATACATTCAGTTTCTTGAGACTATGTTTATAGATACTGAACACCTGCTTTGTTGGAGATGTCTGCAGGTAGTGCACCTGTCCAGTGAGGATATTCTGTCAGACTATATCAGCATCGTCTGCACTGATGTTGCCCATGGTGTTCTTCCCAGTGTAGAGGGAGGAAAGCTAAATACCTCTAGGATATCTTGGGAATGGCGTTTAAAAAGCCACATCTGTCCCAGCTGAGACCAGAGCCTAGCAAACTCGTTATTTATGCCAGCAATCTCTGTCAGCCCCACATCTGGGAATAAAGGATCAAACCCTGGCAAATGTAATTAAGGCTCATCACGTAGACGAAATGGAGATGCTTGACTAGGGGACTTGTGATGGCTAGAAAGTACCCTTCTAAGCCTTTCTAATTCACTGACTTCTTGGCATCTCTCAGAGAAAGCTCTCATCAGGCACACCTCAGAGAGATGACACCTCTTAGAGGTTCAGGGACCACATAAAGGTTGGTGATGGATGTTTTCCTCAGGGGTGATTATGGCACATTAGTCCAATAGATCCCCTATTCATACCATATTAAGGGCTTAATAAGCATTGAAATGGTGTTGCTAGTAGCTTGAAAAGCTGATGTAAACCCAAGGGCTCTTAGAAATCATAATATCCCTGGGAAAATAAATGGCATAAAGCTATAAACAAAATTCACTTCACCGTGCAGTGATAACAGCCAAGCTGGTACAACAGCCTGCTGGGAAGGCGACTCATTCCTGGTAGTGACACTTGCACATTTTGGAGGTCAGGTCAGGAACCAGGGGTGGGGAGAAAGAGAGAGAGAGCGAGAGAGAGCAAGAGAGAGAGAGAGAGAGAGAGAGAGAGAGAGAGAGAGAGAGAGAGAGAGAGAGAGAGAGAGAATGTGTTCTTGCTGAGACTTGCTGGAAGAAGCTATGTAGGGCTTGCCAGGCCCTTCCCTCATTAACTATTTGACTCTTCCTACAGGCCCAAACATATTACCTGGGCCATTGCGAAATGAGAACAGTTGTGGGACAAGGAACACATTGTTAATTGCAGAGTTGCACAGTTATTGCCTGGAGCACCAGGTTAAAGGAAACTGAACTGTGGGGTTGGTTGGCACTCTGTACACACAGCCCAGCCTAAGGTCCTGATCCTGAGAAACTTGCTGGGTTCCTGCCCTTTGATTCAGAGAAAGCAACTTTCCAGCTGGGATAAACTCCCTCCCCCACATAAAATAAAATAAAGTCAATAGCACATAAAAATACTTTGTACTTTTCTCAGTGCCTTTCATCTGCAGAGCTCAAAGGACGGTGAGGGCATTAACCCTGGCTACACCCCTTGGTGGTAGGAGGAGAGTTTGTTCATCCCCTCTGTTTTATGGAGGAGACCTAAGATATGGTGAGGTTAAGCTGTTTGCCCAGGGTCATACAATCACCCAGTGTAAGGCTGGGAAGAAAAACCCGGTTTCCTAGAGCCTGGTCTAGCTCCCCCTGCAGGATAAATGGATTGATACATTTTCAAAAAATGCTGGCTGAAAGAACAGAAAAAAAAAAAAAAAAAAAGAAATTCGAAATGATTTTGCTGATGTCATCATATCCCAGTAGAGCATGAGGAAGATAGGGAAATAGTTGCAATTTCCAAAGTCAAATATGTAGTTAGCTAGAGAATAGAGTTTAGAGTTTTGTTTGTGGTGCTAGGGATTAAACCCAAGTCCTTACACATGCTGGACAAGAGTCCTACTGTGTGGTTATAGCCCATCTGGGCAAATAATTTTGGTGCTTGACTTTTAGTTAAAGGTGACTTTTTTTCTTCAGCATGCAGCTCCTGGTGGACACTACTCTGTGTCTACATGATCTTAGCAGATTAGAGGGCCTGGCATTTTAATTGGAGCTTGAGTTATGCTTAATGGAGATTTGACATGTTCTAATAGGTTTTCTGTTCTCCACATTGTTACTTATTTGTAGCCCTCCGTTTTAGATGCAGAGCATCCAAGGGCTTCCAGTCAGCCACCTGTGTATCGTTCTAGCCCTGCCATCTGCCATAAACTGAGATACTGTTCCCTACTTCAACTGTTCCTTGACCTCATTTTATACTACCCAACCACCACAGGCCACATTTTCTTGTCCACAGTACCTGGCTATAATCATCTATTTTCCTCACAAGAATTTTTATGTCAATTGGATTATACAATCTAATAGCAATTGTGAGTTTTATGTGTGAGCCTCTAAGAAACAAATGAAGAAAGTGGTGAAATAATTTTGTCAAGGTCTTACAGTAAGTGAGCACTTAGGGAAAAAAATCCTTTTAACCAATATTATATGTTGTCTCTTTTGAGGGAACCATTCATTTTTATTTTTCACTATCTCAGTTTTCCATGGGAACAAGATGGTTAAAATCACTTCTGGTACTGTAGTTGGCTTGCAAGGAAATTAATCAGAACCTATCCTTGGCTATTTCAAGGGACGAGTTATTATTCTTGTTGTGTCTGTTTCTATATCCACATATGAAATTGAATGTATGCATTCCATACATCCACAGATCATTTTATGTAATATAACACAACTGTAAATCCCTCCTGTTATAGAAAAGTGTGTATGAGGAGTTCCCAGGAGTGAACATGCCTTGGCTATTTAATTTTTTTTTTTTAAGGAGGAAGAAGTTCCTTCAGTTCATGGTATAGGAGTACACAGTCTATCTATGGTGGAAGGTGGATGCATTGTGGTAGGATTAAGTAGCTGCAACTCTACCTCCTCACATATTTTTGACATAGAAAACAATGTCCAACTGAACACAAAGATAGGCTAGAGATCCTCAAGCACACCCCTCAGTGATGCACTTCCTCCAATAAGTCTCTGCCTTTTTTTATTCGTTCCTTCTTTTTTATTAATATCTTTTTTATTAATTCATTCATATTACATCTCAATTGTTATCCCATCCCTTGTATCCTCTTATTCCTCCTTTCCTCCCGCTTTCCCCCTACTCCCTTCCCCTATGACTGTGACTGAGGGGCACCTCCTCCTCCTGTTTATGCTCATTGGGTATCAAGTCTCTTCTTGGTAGCCTGCTATCCTTCCTCTGAGGGCCACCAAGTCTCTCCATCAAGAGGATGTGGTCAAATATGGTGCACTCGAGTTCGTATGAAAATCTGTCCCCACTCTTCACTCTCCAGTCCACTGTGAAAACTGTCCTGTCCATTGGTTAGATCTGGACTCTTGGTGAGAGAAGTATAGGAGAACGGGGAAATAGACGGATCCAGAGGGTCCTAGAAACCTACAAGAAGAACATTATGATGGGCAGATTTGGGCTCAGGGGTTCTGCTCACAGTATGGCACCAGCCAAGGACAATACGTGCAATAAAAGTCTCTGCCTTCTAAAGGTTCCACAACACCTCAAAACAGCAGCACTGTCTGAGAGCCAAGTGTTCAAACACATGAGCCTATAAGGAGATATTTCATGGGCAGATCATAGCATTTGTGAAGGTTCTTTCCTCCTGTAAAGTTTCCAACTTCTTCTCTAGTTAAGAATCACTTAGTAGGGGTGGATGTGGGGAATGGGGGTGTATTTGTTCAAACAACACTAATTGTACATAAGCTCTTTGAACACATGACAAGAAGAGAGTGCATTCAAGACAGTCTATACACCACTAGGTTTAATTACTTTTGTATTTGACATATTATATTAGCCTAAAGTTATGCAAAATCATGTAACACAAACCAGTTTTATAAATAAAGTATGGGACATCATGAAGCCTATTGAATTTTATACTGGAAGTGGAAAACAGAAAGGTTCTATGAGAAAACAGTCATAAAGTAAAAAATGCAAGTGAAATATCGTAAGTTTGTGCTTATTAGAAATGTACTCCTTATTCACATGAGATGGGTGAGAGACATGGGAAGACAGAACTCTGATATCTCCTAAGATTTGCTTCTAAAATTGTCATGCTGATCTCCATCCACCTGACTACAGAGAGAAAACAACCTGGTGAACACCACATACTTCTATTCATATGTTGGAGATGAATGCGGTCTAGACCAGGAAGGCATATTTGTACTGGCCTGAAAGTGATACAACCATTACTTAGCTATCAGAAAGGCTAGGAAATAAAATTCACCTGTATACCCGTGAAGAGAAAAAGAAAATTGTTCTGAGCCCAGGTCACTAATGCTATCTCAGTATAATACCTATTCTGGGAGCTCCTGTTCATTCACTCATTTGCTTAATCACTTATCCATCTGACCATTTCCTCATAAAGTCAAGTATTATTTTCAGTACTTGTGTGATGTGTCAAACATGGTAGTTACTGGACAGAAATGATGTCAGAACAGTAATCATATAATTAATTCACAACTAAAGTTTTGTAGGTGCTGGTTTTGAACAAGGGAACTGAGACCAAGGCTTGGGACTTAGCCTAGATAGGTCAGGGTTAATTTGTCTAGAGATAGATCAGGAAGGCACTGGGAGGAGAATACCATGCAAAAGGCTTTCGTACTAAGTCTTAAATACAACTGTGCCTAATACTGAAGGAAGTTTCTGTGTTCAAAGGGGGAAAGGAAGGCTGAGTGCATAATTTAATTGATCCCAGACATCAGCGTGTCTAGGGTAAAGTTAATTACCTGCCCTTACTCTGTGTCAGCAGCAAGGTCCTCCAGGTATGAACAGTTATTCTGAATCCTATCTGGGCAAGCACTGTAACTATGTACCCGAGCATAATGTCACTAGAGCCCACATTAAACACAGTAGAGTCCCTGCTCTGGCTTCAGTGGAAATGCTATCTTGAGGTAGATAAGAGTCCTTTGGCACACTGAGGGTTAATCCAGCACATCACAGCCAGCCTGAGGCTTGTCTACTCCCTAAGTTAATAGAGCCAGTATTCAGCTTGCTTCTATGTACACACAGCTTTTCCATGACTATGGTGGCCAGGTTGTGCCAATATCTACTGAACTTTACAATGTCGTGTCTTATGTGAAGAAATATCTTGCAATAGTGGGAACAAGAAGTCTGGCACCATGCAAGTGAAAAACAAGCATGAGAAAAAGAGGGAGGTGAATAGTCATTTATTCTAAGATAATGAGCAGGTTGAACTCTTTTTTTTTTTTTTAATGCTTCTGATTTCCCATGGCTAATAACCTCCAGGTAGCAGAGTCCTATCGCTCAATGTACTGTTTACAGTGAAGTGTGGTCTCATCTCAACTATATTTCACACACACACACACACACACACACACACAGACACACACACACACACACACACACACACACACACACACACACACACACACAGAGTTTATCCTGCCAAGAAAGATATTAATGGGACATTGTAGCATTTCTTCTCCTAGTGCTTATGTAGAATTGCCTGGTCCAAATGTGATTCCTTGGGATGTCGAGGTGCAGGCTGCAGAAGAATAACCCACATAAGCCATTTTCTGGCACAGCTTCTGTGGTGGGAATGACCAAGCTTATTTAAAATGTATACTGAGTCAGGCTCCCTTTTCCATTGATAGATTCGTCCTGAAACAGTGAAGTTTTCAACTCCTTTAACCCACTCTGTCCACAATCACTGCATTTCTGATTGTGTCTGCAAGTTGCACTTGTGAAATGTGATGACAAAACATGGGGCAGAGGAGGAGGCTCTTGCTCAGGGTGAGTGTGGGATGGCTGTGTTGGGGGTGCTAGGGAGACAGACATAAACTCATGAATTGTGGCTTCCATTATCCTGGCACTTAGCTGCCCATCCTTGGGCAGTGGCCTGAGCCCTTTTCTTCTCTAAATCTCCTTTCTGAGCTAGCTTTTCAGCATAACTTCACTCACTTGAGGGTTGGTAGGCCCATGAGAAACCACGCACTAATCTCAACGAAAAGATAGGCCGGAGACATTCAAACTCTGGCGCTCAAGTATGGTAAACTCTGGAGATGCTCTCATGGAAAGCATTCACCTTATGCTGTGATACGCTTCCTTCTGAGGCACGACAGCCACTGTTTGGGAAGCGAGGTACTGGTGGCCTCAACTACGATGCTTCTGCAAGAACAGCAGAGGGGATTTTGTTTCACCATGGAGCAAAGGAGAACAAAGGGCACAGCTTTCTGCTTCTCTCTGACATTTCTCCTCTATGTCTTCATCCATTTCTCTCCCCTCAGGCTCTTCCCTACATCCTCCCATCCTCTTCTTCTTCTCCTCCTCCTCCTTCTTCTTTCTACTTCCATTCATCCCGTCTGTCCTCTCTTTTCCAATTTCCTAATAGCTACAGGGCCCTGTGCTGGGAGATGGATCCCTAAAAGCCACCACCTCTAGCATCACTTTATCAACTGCTGCTAGTCGCAACTGTTTTCTTCCTTCTGGAGGGCTGGGTTTCCATGAGTGTCCTGGATACATATACATTGTCCTTGGGGGTTACCTCACTCTGATTTCCTTTTTCTGATTATTTATTATTCTTTCATATATTATATCCAAACCACAGGTTCCCCTCCCTCCCCTCTTCTGGGCCCTTCTCTCCATCTCTCTTCTCCTCCAGATCCACTCCTTTTCCATTTCTCTTCAGAAAAAAGGCAGGCCTGTCATGGAGACCAACCAAGCATGGCAGAACACATTGTGATAAGGCTAGGCACAAACCCTCATATGAAGGCTGGAAGAGGCAAAAAAGAATTCTTTGATCTCTATCCTCCATCACCACTGGAGCTTCTATACCTTAAACACACCCGTGAGAAATTGCAGCATTCAGCAGCCATCTTACCAACCACTTCCTTATATAAAAGTCCAGGCTTAAGAGAATAGGTTTTGCAGGTGAACTGAGGGTGGATGGAGACGGAAACAGGAGAGATGGGAGGGCACGTGGAGGAAGAAAGTACTGGAGAATCTCTATGGGCCCAGGTTAGTTGATTCTGTGGTTTGTGTTCTTGTGGTGTTCTTGACCCCTCTGGCTCCTATGATCACCCCCCCCTCAATTCTGCAGTATTTCCTAAGTGTCTCCTAATATTTGGCTGTGTGTCTCTGTGTCTGCTCCTATCAGTTGCTGCATGAAGCCTCTCTGGTGATGATTATACTCGGCTCTAGTCTAAGAGCATAGCAGACTATCATAGAGATCATTTAACTGGCCTTTAAATTTTTTTTTTAGTTTGTTTTTGTTTCTGGTTTTGGTTTTTCAAGATATGGTTTCTCTGTGTAACTTTCACTGTCTGAGACTCACGTTGTAGATGAGGTTGGCTTTGAATTCACAGCTATCCGTCTGTCTCTGCCTCCCAGGGCTGGGATTAAAGGCGTGTGCCACCACCTCCTGCACTTTATCCTTTTTCTTTTTTGCCAGTTGTATTTGATTCTTTCCTAGACCCCTGACCATCTATTCTTTGGTTTCTGGCCCTCCAGTCAATGTCAAGCACAGGCTTCCTCTGGGTGAACCAGTCATTGGTTGGCCATGCCTACAAGTTCTGCACTGCCTTTACCATAGCACATCTTTCAGGACAAATTGTAGGTTGAAGATTTTGTGGCTGGGTTGGTGTCCCAGTCACTCCACAGGAAGCCTTGTCTGCCGACAGAAGATGGACACTTCAGGCCCCATATACCCTATTACTAGGGGTTCTCACTAGGGTCACCCTCATAGATTTCAGGGGGGTTTCTATTGCACTAGTTTTCTATCTTTCTTCATGTCCCCAAATTCCAGTCATTTCTCCCCATATTTTCTTCATCCACCCCCCACCTGATCCCTCCTGGTCTCATCCCTTCCTGCCCTCAGTTCACTTGCAAATTTTATTCTATTTTCTTTCCCAGGGAAATCCGTGTGTCCTCCCCTGACCTTGAGCCCTGACTTTCATATAAGGATGCTGGATAAGATGACTGAGCAATGCTGGGATTTCTCACAGGTATGTTTAAAGTGTAGAGGCTCCAGGGGTGATGAGGAATAGGGATCAAATTTCCCTGAGTGAGAAGTGGACTAGGGTAGCTTAACAAACTATCTCCTGAAGAACCATTGGACTAAAGAGAAGGGCACAAGTGTTTAAACGTCTCTTGGACTTACTTCTTCAGGAGATGTGGAGGGATGTCAATCACTAAACAGGCACTGTCTATGTATCAGACACTTAAATAAAGCATCCAGAAAGTTATATTCTTCTGTCCTCGAAGCCAATAGAACATATTAGAAAAGAAACAGAGAAGTCAACAGTGTGGTCCATAACATGATAGAAGCTGTAAAAAAATATGGTGGGCAGGGTAGGATATAGAGGAGAGAAAGTATTTGTGTGGGTGGGGGGTGTAGATTTCTCTGTCTGTTATAGCAAAGCTTCATAAAGAAGATGCTATGGATACCTGGCCTTGAAGAACTAGTGAGAGCTCTTCAGGGGAGGGTGAGAGGCTTCCAAGGAGAGGCAAGCTAAGGAAATGTTGTGAGAAAGACTGGGGAAATGAAGCCATCGGGTAAAACACTTAACTGTGCAAGCCTGAAGACTGAAGTTCAGATCCCTGGTACTCAGGAGAATGCCAGGTGATTGTAGCTGTCTGTCTTTTATTCCAGCAGCATTGGTAACAGACATGGGCATCCTCGCGATGAATGGGTTCAAGTGGGAGAACCTGCCTCAATATGTAAAGTGGGGTGTGGTCAAGTAAGACACCATTACCTTCATAATCATCAGCACACACACACACATGTATGAACACACTTACAGGCACATACCACATACACATGCACACATATGAACACACACTTACAGGCATGCACATACACATACACACACAAACACACCACACACACACACACACACACACACACACACACACACACACACAGGCACACAGGCTAGGGGCTGGGAGCAGAGATATGACATGAGAGGAAGGAACACTGCAAGAGGGATTTCAGGAGTGAATATAGCTTGACTATGTGCCCAAGATAGTGATTAATACATGATGGGTCCCTTAGGGCACTGAGTAAATGAAGGAAATGATAGATGGATGGTTTGGTAGTAGATGAGCTAAAAGGAGACAGTTTGTGAATGGCCTGGTATGCAGAGCTATGGAAGACAGTGCCTCTGCCTCACAGGCAACGAGGAGCCCATAGTGCTTTTAGAACAAGGAGGAAATGTGATGAGATACATTGACTAGAGATGTGCTCCTCGCAGGTATGTGGGGTGGGTACGAGCACAAATGGTACTCTTTGCGGTGACAGAGGAGCAAGAGGCAAAGAAGGCCAGAATGAGGGGTAAGCTCTGAGGGATGCTTCAGAGATACCTGGGAGAATTCCAAGGACAGTGTAGAAGGGCAGGGTGAGGGTAGAAGGCAGTCACAGGCAGTGCCAGTTGATCTCATTAAGCTGTGGTTGTTGAACACAGCCTGCAGCATTTGACCTTTGACCCAGTGGATTACAGATGTATCCATGGGAACTGAAAATGTAGTCAGGCTTCTTCACTGTCATTGGTCAACATTTACTTATTAAACAGGAAGCCTCTATTGGGGATGGAGATTTAGAAAAGAGGCAACATTGGTATTTGAAAAACTGCCGAAAGGCCTTGTGTGCATATATCTGTGTGTTTAAGAGGGGAACATTTAAGAAAGGCCTTTTGGCAGAAGTGGAAGGGCTGGAGAAAGATGCTTCCTTTTAGCAGAACACAGTACAGGGATTCATTCATAGGGAAGTGAGGTTCTGTTGGGGAGAGCAAGGCTTCCTTTCTCCTGAGGTTTACCCCATCCAGCTAGACAGGTTTTAGTAAAGGAAGGACTAATACCAGGAGGCGCAGGGTGTGTGGGACCAAAAGCAACAGCAGGAGTCAGCTGCAGTCCTCCAATCGTGCTAGCACATTTACTTTCTGCACGTGTTTTTTTTTTTCCAAGTTGGCAGCCATAAGCCGCATAAGGAAATTGGGGCCCTTGTGCTTCTCGCTTCACTGGTTTAATCAATGACTTTATTTATGCCTTTAATTTTCTATTTAGCGGATAATTGTTGTCTTCCATTTTTGTCTCATGAAATGTCCAGAGGTTGAAATTAGACTCTAGCCTTGAATGTGCACCTCTGCTTCCTCCTGACAGTGCCTATGACTTTAGACTCTGAGCTAAGCCCTTTTGAGAGCCTATCAAGCTGCTGCACATAAATTTTTGACCCTGTCCATTCTCTCCTCAACGAGATTCTCTGGAGCTACTATACCACCTGTGCTAACTCCTCAAGCAGTGGGAGACCAGGAAGAAAGCTTCATAGTGAACAGAAGTGTCTATGAGTTAGCAACTCACTGAATGCTACTTGAAAGTATTCCGACTTCGGACAATCATTAACTCTTTTTTAAAAAGGCAAAATCATTAACTCTTTAAAACAGGTGATTTCCCCCATAGATTGTTATGGTAAGAGTGCGATATTTAAGTAATAAAACTATAGAAAAGGACTCACATAGTGTCTGAAAACAAAATGGATTCTTAATAAACAGTGACTATGCTTTTATAATAATAACAATAACAATAATAATGTTTCTTTCCTCACAGAAACCTCAAAAATACTTCATTTACTAGTATAACAGGGTAGAAGTTCTGATCCTGCTCTTCAAGTTAAAATAAAGCAAAAAATTCCCTTCTTTAATAAGTTATAAACATATATTTTATGTGACACATACCCATGTGCAGCTACATAAGTCGTGTGTGTGTGTGTGTGTGCTCGTGCGTTCACATATGCACAGGCACAATTAGAAAGCAATAGAAGATGGCATGTAAAGCCCAGGCAGTAAGCTCCAGAACACAGTGTTCATGCTTGCTCATACAGGCTGTTGGCCCTGGAATGCAGGACTCACCAATCTCAGGCCTTTGAAAAACCCTGTGTATGTATGCTTCACAGCCCTGCCCTGCACAGTCTCTCTCCCACTTAGCGCCTTGCCTAAGCCTGTGCATTCTCCTTTGCTTGCTCAGCACAGCGCCCAGGATGGGGCCAGCACATAGCAGGGACCCCATGCAGACTTCACGGAGGCACACAAAGAGAGCACTGCCAGAAGATGTCAAATTCCAGAAAGCTTGTTCCATCCCCTTGGTTAAAAGCCCCCAAGGACTCACATTCTGCAGCAGTTACTAGCAGAAGTGCCACACCTGAAAAAGGAATGGAGTGGACCAGCCAAGAGAAGAACCATGCGACCTTTTGGCCAAGTAAATGGTGGCATTGACTCAAAATTAATAATGGAAAATAACCGCAATTTGTGTTAATTTGTGGAAACAATGCATACTTCATAAGCATAAAAATTATCCCCATATTGTTTATTGCTATGTTCTTTATGGATAACAGAAGTCCTTGACTTTACAACCATGACCATCAGAAATACTAATGAGGGAATGAAGAGGTAGCTAGTTTACAAAGAATTGTTAAGTGTATTGAGTGTGTGTGTATGTGTGTGTGTGTGTGTATGTGTGTGCATGCGAGTGTGTGTGTGTATGTGTGTGCATGCGAGTGTGTGTACATGCATGCATACACACAGAAGAAACAACATACATTATCTTACTGACTCCAAATAATAAAGCACTAAAGTATGTTTTCTTGTTATTTCCATTTTTCAGATGGAGAAATTATAATAGCAAAGTTAAATCTATAGGCCAAGAAACACAGTCAGGTCTGATGTTTTGAACATCACAGTACACACAAAATGCCTCATTTTTGCTTTTATGAGGTGGCCAAATGGGTGGGAGTGGAGATTGAATGTCATCATTTTAGCTCAAAGCCAATCAGTGTCCCAATGGCTATAGATGGCAGGGCATGGTTTCATCTTCCACAATTCATCCTCCAGTCTCCTATTTGTGACACAGAAGTGATGAAGCCTATTTCTTCTCTAGGAGACTATGAGATTTAATTAGTGCAACTGTTAAAAAAAACACTTTGAAGTTCAAAAATGCTTATCCTTGTCAGGACCCATGACTATGTTTCCAAATAGGATATCTTTGCTTTTAAAGCCATTTTCCTGGGATGAGCCTCAAAATCCCCAGAGAGAATGGTAGGGAGGGTTAGTGGCCAATGCCTAACACAGCCCATATGGTTTTGCAGTAATTCCATAAGTAAAGAGGAGGACAAGAAGTCTATCTCATTAGTATTTAAGTGTGGGAACAGTAAGAGTTTGCTCTGTAATGATTCTAACATTTAGGAATGTTGGCACCTTCTCTTCCTGACTTTGCATTAGGAAACCAGGGCGTGTTGAGTAACAGGATGTACATTCATGCCATTTTCAGTTTCTTTGGGGGTTCATTTTGGGAAATCATCTTTCAAGCAAGAGCTTCAGTGTTAGACTCAGAAAAGCCCTTTAACCTCAGGGCCACCGCCTCCAACGTGGACTAAAGGTCCTGGTGGAGTAAGAGTTGGATGCTGTTCCTCATAAGTTAGGAGTCATTGTTTGCAAATGTGCTCCCCAATGAGAAAGGATTAGATCCTGGACAGTAGGGAACATTATGTTCATATTGCAAAACCTTGATATGATCTAGCATGGGCTGATGGGGATTTGATAAGCCATTCTTCTTGGCTGAAAATGTCACCACAGAGCTCTATTTATTGCCATATCCCACCCCACATTTGTTCTTCGCAGTATAAGGCAAGACTTAGAGGAATCCCTTTGGCTCTAGAATTACCACAGGGCTGTGGGAAGGCATCAAGGTTCCATGCAATAAATTAATTTTGACCCTATAATATGTTTACTTGGGTAACCTGTTGCAATTCTGCAGCCCAATTTTTCTCCTTTGAAACCAGGAACCATCTTACATGTTTCTTTGTTTGTTTGTTTTAACTACTTGGGAATCTAATAGCTATCAAATTAATCTATATCTTTACTTTATATACTGACTTCCAGGGAGATCTGAAGAAACGTGTATGTGAGAGACAATCTTGCACAGTGACTATGACACGTGTGTAGAGCCCATGTGTTTCCATGAAAGTTTACTGACTTTTTAAGATCTCACTTTCTTCCTCTGAAAAGAGATAGATTAAAATGTCAATGCCTATCCCAGGATATTTTAAAAATTAAAGACTATTATATCTGTGTTGAAGAAATTGACACAAAATCTAGCACATTGTAGAATCAATAAGTGCTAGCTGTGGTTATTATCATCATCGTATGGAAAATGGTTAGAAAAAAATAATAAAAGGTTATATATACAAGGAAAGTGTTACTATCTCTTAACATTTGCTCTTTTGTTGACAAAAAGGTATTTCCAAGGCTCACACATTGTTCCTTGAGAAAATGAATTATTCACTAGGTTATTGGCCATCAGCACATTTCACCTTCAGCAAGAAAAAGAATAGTGAAAAATCTGCTAGGGTAGCTGTAGCCTACTATATAGGGCACGTTTGAGGATGTTTAGCACAGTAAGTAACTGGCTAATGTTGTTCTTTTCTAGGTCAATGCTTTTCGCAGATTAGATCAATGTGCAAAAGATGCCTGGGAAGTCGATCTCTGCACAGTAAAAACATTTTCTTATTACATTTCTTCATAACTCTACAGATATGTGTATCTAGAAATCAGCATAGAACACTCTGGGAGACCTAAGAAATAGGAGTAGTAATTTCTTCAGTCGAAGACAATATGTGCTAATAAGACAAGCCATAATTGCAAGAGAACAGGATTTTCTATTTTGTGTGGAATTTTGATACCTGGGGAAGGAAATTAACACTGACAGAACACCAGTGTCACTACTGTTGATCTTAAAAAGTATATACCCTAAGCTATGCACCTTCAAGTTCTTATTGATAAGTCTGAGGCAAAGGTCAAGACTTTATGTTTCTTCATCATGAGTCTACATATGATTCTCAGACGAGAGGGAAAGAATAGAGGGAAAGACAGTAGCACTCTAACCCAACAGGGGCCATTTATTACCTTAATAATTGTCACTTAATCCTCTAACTCAATTCTGCTCCCACTTGGTTAAACAGACTGTTTCTTCTGTTTTTCATTCTCTATTAATTAATTTTTAAATTCACATTACATTCTGATCACAGCGCCCTCCTCTCCTCTCCTCTCAGTCTCCCCTCATACACACCTCCTTCCATTCTCTGCTCTCATTCTCCTCAGAGAAGAGGAAGGACACCCATTAGTAGCAATCCGCCCTGGGACCGTAAGTTACTGTAGGACTAGGTGCATCCTCTCCTACTGAGGCCAGGCAAGGGAGTCCAGTTAGGACAATGAGACTAAAAGGCAGGCGTCAGAGTCAGAGAGGGCCCCTGCTCCAGTTGCTGGTGGACCCACATGAATACCAAGTTTAGCATCTGCTACATATGTGCAGGCAGCCTAGGACTAGTCCATGCATGCTTTTTGGTTAGTGCTTCAGTTTCTGTGAGCTCCCATGGGCCCAGGTTAGTTGCGTGTGTGGGTGTTCTTGTGGTGTCCTTGACAGATTCTGTTTCTTAGCTCTTATTTTAGAGCTGACTTTTTCTTTCTATATCAAACTATGTGAACTAATGAGAAGGAGATGCGATGGTGAAAACAGGTGGCTGGAGCACAGAGATGGAAAAAACAGAGATCCCTAATTAGAATACATAAAGTAGTTTAAAGAAGGTGAAACAAGATTGTATTCTTGGAACGGAAAGGAAGCAAGTCTTCATAGAACAAATGTACAGTTAACAAAACCTGAAGGCTTGACATAAAAGCAATTTCTTTGACTGACTTATGATTTTTATGATATGGTCTGCTTAAAATATGACACAAAGGTAAGTTTACTGAAAATGAAGAGGACAGAAGAATTTCCCCCACATAACCCAGAGAGCTGTCTGTTTATAGGTGTGGAGAGTTTCCAAGACAGCTAATATCCTCACTTCTACTCACCTAAAAATGTGGAGGCTAAAACCTAGGCTGACATTATTGATTGGTTAGTTAATATAATATTGCAAAAATGATGTTCAGGGACTTCCAAGGGAAGGTCAGAAAAAGCTCAGCATCTACTTGAATCTCTTTGAATACTCAGTCCTTAGTGTCCTGTAACACACCTCCCATGGGGGCAGAAGGATCTGATGAGTTATGTTCTGATTGTTGACATTTCCAGATGAATTCTTAGTCAACAGCCAAGATGAGCTCTTTTATATGAATGAGATGCTTTGTACATTATGGCTATAAGACTAGCTCTTCAATAACTACGGCTCTGGTAGCATCACAGCCAACACCATCAGGGTCAGAAACATGACACAAACCACTCGCTGAATTTTAGGATTTTAGGACTAATCAACTGTTGTTCTAAGATATTAAGCTTTGATCTAGCTCACTGATAGATAACTGAATAACCATGTTTCGTATTCTACATTTACCAGTAATAGTCTAGCCAAACGTCTATTCATCCATCTATCCATCCATCCATCCATCCATCCATTCATATATATCCATCCATCACCCCCACCTATCATCCTTCCACCCTTCATCTCATCCATTCAACTATCCATCCAACACTTACCATACATCTATGGTGAAAAGGACAACTGGAGACAATCTTATCCTTTCATTAAACAATTACTTGAATAAAATGCATTACTTCCAGGGACCAGGTAAGGAATTGTAGCAAGATAGATAAATTAGCTAAAAACACAAGAATGAAGTGGATATGGTACCTGTTCACATTCCCCTGGGGAAAGATGGAAAACAAAGTGAGAAACCCAATATGTAAGTGATAAAATTTAGAAAAGTGTGCTGCATGACTATAGCGGTATTAGCATGTTTATATTTGTTACTTCTTTGCTCATAATATCCAGGGTTTGGAAGAAGCCTAAATGTCCATGAACAGATTAATGGATAAAGACAATGGCTATTTGTATATATACACAACTGACTTTTGTATGTATATGTAAATAAGAACTATATGTAAATAAGAACAGAATGGTAAAAATATATAGGAAATACATGATATTGGGATTATCATGCTAAACAAATTAACACTGACCAACAAAAACAATTACTACCTGCTTCCTATCATAAGTCGAATTCAATTTTAAAAAGACATGAACACTAAAGGGACCCTATCAGGAAGATAAGAAAGGGTAAAAAAAAAAAAAGGTTGAATATAAACAGTGTACATTATATGATTGTAAGCATGTATGCAAATGTCATTATAAAATCCATTACCTTGATGGAAATTATAGTTCAATTAATATATGCCTAGTAAATTCAGTATACTATGCTGTAAAGAAAGTAGAACAAAGTTGTCTGATGACCATTGCATGAGGTCCCAAATGTGACTTCTGTTCAAAGGCTTGTTAGGGAAATGCTCTCTATGAAAGTAACGCTTGAATGAATGTGTGAGCACCGAGAAGATATAACAGGAACAAATAAGGTAGAATAGAACTTCCTAAAAAGAAGAAAGAGGTTTAAGGCCCTGAAGCTAGGATACACTTGACACAGGACAGGGACTACACATAAACCAGGATAATTAGAACATTTGCAAAAGAGAGAGACAACAGTTAAAAGACAGGATAGATAAGCAGAAGTGGGCAAGTTCACCCTAGCCACTAGGGGATTTTGATTTAACTCAGAATAGCCGTTTTTTATATTGGTAAGCAAGAAGGGGGTGTGGCTTGAATGTATTTTCAGATGACCACTACAGCTGCCATTAAAAAAAAAAGAAAGAAAGAAAGAAAGAAAGAAAGAAAGAAAGAAAGAAAGAAAAAAAGAAATGAAAAGAAAAAAAAAAAGAACCATAGAGGAGATGTTCTGAGGAGGACAAACAGCATAGACGTGATGGTAACAGGTGCTCACTGGCAGCAGTGCAGGTGGCGAGAGAAGCTACTGTTCAGAATATGCCTTGGCGGCAGTCAGCAGAGGTTGCTGACGCTTGGGTGTTGAGTGTTAGGAGACGAGAAGAGTTAGAACGACCTCTGAGATTTATAGACTGCTAGGGAGGTAGCTCAGTGGGAAAGCATTTGCCTTTCCTTATCCATAACACACATGAAGCCTGAAGTTTGATCCCCAGGATCACAAAGGGGGAACAAAAGAGAGACTCTTAGATTTATGACCTGTGCAACTGGGTGAATGGTGATGTCATTAAATTTTATAAGGCAAATTGGAAGGGAGAAAGTGTGAAGTGGAGGTGGGAAAGTCCTGTTTGGGCTCTAGTAATAAATACAAGAAAATTACTAGGCATGCTAAATGGGAGTATTTGTCTTCTCAAGCCAGGGATCAAGGGAGAAGTCTAAAGTACAGTAGAGAGCATGTGCAGTTGACTTACAGCCATGGATGTGTGTCTAAAGACATGTAGAATGAAAGGAGAGCCAAGCTAATTGCTGTGGTTTGTGACTATGAACAAGTCTTGGTACATAGACTCACTACATTGGGTAAGATGGAGGATGCTGGTAAAGTTGAGGCAAGTAGTTTTAGCAGGCAGTGAAGATAAAAGCTTATTTAAAAAGAAAAAAATCAAAAGAGAAAATAATGGAGAAAATTTGGAGACAGATACTACAGGTAATTCTTTAATGAGTTTGTAAAGAGGAAAAAAAATAGGGCAGTTTAGAGACACACATGGAGGTAAGGGATGCTTGTGAAGATGAAAGACTCTATTTGCATGTTAACATTTTATACATTAATTGGCAATCACCAATTAAAAGGGGGAAGGTTGTTTATATACAAGAGAAGTGAAATAATTTCAAATGAATAATCCTTCAATAAGTTACAGGCAATGAAGACCGGTGTATAACGTGGGCAGTCTGATGCAGAAGCAGGGTCTGTTTATTCATGGGCACACACAGATAGGCACGCAGAACACCTAGAATAGCAAGAGGTAAACAGAATGTTTGTTAATAAAAATAATAAGTACTGTTTATGTGATTTAGTCTTTGATAGCTAAGTACTCGTGTCTTCATAGAGGAGCCCAGATAAGTCATAAAGAAAATAGTATAAAGGGAGTTACAGATGGATTCATATTAAAATTCAGAAAGAGGGAATAAAGAAATTCCAAAAGGGGACTGAGAAATTCGATTTTTAATTTTTCAGGTTTCAAATCATTCCGTTAGCTTCCCAAGACCTTAAAATAGCCATATCGGTAGGGTAGACAGTGACTTCTTTCTTTGCCTGCCTACAGATATAAGTGTACATGACATATGTACATCTTCTGTATGACATATGTACATCTTCTGTATGCACAAACGAGAGTGATTGCACAAGAGGGAGGCACAGACAGTGTGAGCCAAGTGACGCAAAATCCCCCAGCAGATGAAAGACAAAGTCTACACGTTGCGGATCTTGTTTACATAGTAACAGCAATCATCACATATGGTAGCAGATAGAAATAGCCTCTGTGCTGTGACGCCAGAAGCCAGCACTTGCTTGATTTGGTCTGTGCCAATTATAACACCTCAAATTCAGACCTTATTGGTCCAGGGCTCAACCAACAGCGTAAACCAGGCCAATCAGCGTCAGCATCTTACCCTGTGGCTATTTCAAGTAGGAGCTGGAGAAAAAGATTTGTTCATTTTTTTTTATCCAGGAATGTTCTATGGGTGGGCCAATTCCTATGGTCCTTGCTATATGAAAGAAGCTAATCTCAACAGAAAAGTATTAAACACAGTGGAAGAAGAATGGCTAGAAGGTAAAAGGATGACTGAAAGCTCTAATACTTTTTTTTTTGTTACTTTTTCCTCTGCCTTTAACCTATCACAGAGCAGAGATGAACCTGCCAAAATTCTGTTTCACAGGAGCCAACATAGTGTTCCATCTTCTTATTGTCTTTTAAATTAAATCTAGCTGGGTTTCTCTATCTGGAAACCTTTTCTTTTCCTTTCCTTTCCTTTCCTTTCCTTTCCTTGCCTTTCCTTTCCTTTCCTTTCCTTTCCTTTCCTTTCCTTTCTTTCCTTTCCTTTCCTTTCCTTTCCTTTCCTTTCCTTTCCTTTCCTTTCCTTCCCTTCCCTTCCTTTCCCTTTCCCCTTCTTCTTCTTCTTCTTCTTCTTCTTCTTCTTCTTCTTCTTCTTCTTCTTCTTCTTCTTCTTCTTCTTTATCTTCTTCTTCTTGTTCTTGTTCTTGTTCTTGTTCTTCTTTTGTGTGTGGTTTATCAAGGCAGGGTTTCTCTGTATAGTCCTGGCTGTCCTGGCCTCAAGGTGAAGATCAGACTGGCCTTGACCTCAAAAAGATCCACCTGTCTCTGCCTCTGGCACTAAAGGCATGCACCACTGGGAAATGTAAAGGCTTTCTGCAAGTTGCGCACCTGCGGATGTGTGTCAGAACTCTATGCCGCACACTTCCTCAGCCAGCCTTGGACTGGACAAAGAGTTGGCACATGAGTACATGTTACTCACCACCCAAGCCTAACATTTTAATATGAATTCATCAGGCTTCTTGGCTTTTAAGGACTTTTGCTTTTACAATCTTTATCTGGTTTTAGTATCTGAGGCTGTAGCCATGCCTACAGAGAAAATAAGATCCCTGGGTAAGACCTAGTCCCCACTTTCTGTTATGGAGCTTTCTCATGGCCACATGCAAAGGTGCCCCTTCTTTCCTAGATGCCCATTGGAATCAACTTATCTGGCCCCTTTCCAGGTTCTCTTTGAAGTGCCTGAAATTTAGATTTCAGTTGTACGTTGTTTTTGTGTGAAAACTAACGCTGGGACTGAGAGGAGACAGCAGTACTGGCATCAGTCCAAAGCCATCAGAACACACTCTGTTCCCCCTGCCTCTTCCATTGTGTTCAAGAGAGGACAGAGAACATGGTAGCTAGAAGAATATTCAGTTTGGCAAACCAGACATGTGTTGAGTTGATATTAGTCATTTGGGAATACTGTAGCACACTGTCATGTCCAGTGGCATAAACACAAACATATTTTGCATAGAAGAAGAGAAGTTGGAGATGAAGGTGACAGCAAAGTTGGGTTATGGTGAGTGTTCTTTCTTCTTACAGACCTCTCACTTTTCTCTATAGCTTCATATTATGGAAAGCCGGTATCCTTCCTGGTCACATTGCCTCTGGGCTTTCATGACCTAATTAAGACCTCTGTCATCTAATTATAGCACATTGAGGCTCAGGATTTCAATGTGAAATTTAGGGAGATATAAACATTTACTCATGGTGCTTGGCTTGAGTGCCTGAGTGTGTATGGGTTGTTGTCTATAGGGCAGAGATCAACGTGGGGCCTGAAGCCACCTTAAGCCACACTCAGGGTCCTTTAGGCATAGTGAGCCAACTGTTTGGGACACAGTGTGGTGCCAGGCAGTTCTATACCTCCATTCTGCTATCAACTTCTGATTTCAATCTGTCTTAACATATGCAAGGAAAATTTTGTGTGTAAAAGTCAGGAGTGTGGCTTCATGGTCCGAAAAGGTACGAGTTACGTTTCAAACAGAAAACTGAAACCAATGTCCTCTCTAAAATGTGGTTAGCTTCTCTCAGGACTTGTGAGTGAGCAGGAGCCACAGTATGGTGGCTCAGCTGGGTATTGGCATATTTTTTTTTCTGCAAATTCAGTCATTTCACTCTAGCTTGCAGTTTTCCCAGGTCACACACACTGTTCTTCTGCAATCTGTCCTGTACTTCTGTCAGTCCTGACAGTGCGAATCCTTGAGCCACTCATAATGTCTGAGTCTGTTTTCTGCATTTACTTTGGGTATGGGCTCTCACATCTCCTTCTCAGCCCTCCATCAATTGTATCTGGCTAGCTTCTGGTCACGCCTTGTTATTGTTAC
The DNA here is from genome assembly GCF_964271855.1 of Acomys minous. NCBI lineage: Eukaryota > Metazoa > Chordata > Mammalia > Rodentia > Muridae > Acomys > Acomys minous. The sequence goes on along the minus strand of NC_140493.1, from coordinate 42,536,498 downwards.
TCATGCTTCTACTCTACTCCTGAGTCTCCTTTAGCACCTCGGACCAGGTCATGTGTATTCCCTAGGTTCCAATGAATACTTGTTTTGTTTCATTATAATCACTCGATCATGGGATTCTTTCCAATATTGAATTTAGCCTCTATGAGGAGAAACTTTCTCTGGAGGGTCTATGCCCTGTGTATCTCAGATACAGACAGGCTCTGGTGTGTCGGTTCATTTAGCTGATTGTCTTTCTGAGCTTGTAACATAAATCTATGGGAAGAGACATGCATGTTTGTTCCTCCTGTCAGTCACTCTGAGCCCAGGAAGCAATGGCTTGAGGAACATTAGTGTAGAACTGTAAGAAACGGCTCCTTTGGTGAGCACTGGCTACAAGGGCACTTAGTTTAGCCAATGCAAGGGGACTTAACTGGCTTCCTAGAGAAGAGCCTGCCATGTCCAGCACCACGCTAAAAGACTATTCATGAGATGGATGAGCAAACCAGCCCAGTATGTACCAAGAAGCCTGGAGCTGTGACTGTAGTCATCCTATTATTATGCCTTTCTAGTGTCCTTGAGCTTTCGATACAAAAGTGTATCCATTTATATTTGGTTTCCTCACTCACTATGTGTTGATGATGAGAAGACATGGGGCATGTTTGGAACAAAGCAAGAGAGACCAGAGGCATCCTAAAAAGCCAGGACTAGGGTTTCTGCAGGCAGTGACAACCTATGAGAATCCTGTATGATGAAGAAGCTACTTTTGATGAGTCAACAATTACAACCTAAAATTTCTGACATAAGGAAGATAGCGGTCTATGATGATGTAATTTGTGGTTCATTATTATGGTTTTATTGATGCAAACCAGTGGGTCTCTGTTAGGAATGCCCTGGTGTGTCTCCTAGGCAGTCATTTAAAAAGAACTGGAGAAAAATTTTGGCCAGAGAGAGGTGCTGTTGGCATCTATGGGTAAGAGGTCGACAAGTATCCTGCAGTTCCCCAGGCAGTACCCCATAATGAATACACATCCAGCCATGTGTTAATTGTTCTAATTTAAATAGTTTCTGACTTAGAAGAAACTGACCAAAGAGAACACTGGGGTCAAAGTGGTACCAAAGCTCTTCAGCCCATTCATTATTTGATTGGTTGAGCATCTGAAAGCCTTCACTGGATACAAGAGAGTTTTCTCCTTAGCAAATTTGGCTTCACAATGGCAGAGCCAAATATAGAAGCTGCCAAGCAGCAATCCAACCTTGTTTACATTCTTCTTGGCAGCTAATGAAGAAGCTGCTGTGCACTCCAGCCATTATCTGAACCAAAAATAGCACGCGAAAATGATTAATTTAGCCTAAAAATAGGCAGGCTCTATGCTGCGTCAGCTATGGCAATCAGGCTCCAAACTGATGCAGTTACAGTGTTGGAAGGAGACCTGGGAGTGAATGTGAGAAGCAAACGTGATGCTACAGCGACAGGTAGCCCTCCTCCTGCCTGCTTTCAACTTCCTCCCGGTTCTCCTCCCTTCCCACTGTGTCCCCATTTCTTTCCTTATGTCTCTTTTTCCCTCACTTCATTTTTGTTATCTGTAGTGTCTTTCCTCTTCTTTCTTCCTTTTGAGTGCATCCTTGACTGCCAATCCATCGTTCCCATTATCCTCACCTTCCTCAGGCTGCAATGGATCCACCCTTATATGGTTCCCAACAGTATGACATCCACTGACCTGTGACACATGGCATAATGTTAGAGCTATTACACAAAAATGACAGCTCATGACAATCACAATCACATCAGTAAGAAACTGTCATTATTTCTAACCCCGCATCTCATAAAAATTAGTGCACCTAAAATTAGATTTATAAGCTTAAGCAAAGCATTTCACTTTAATTTGTACATTTTAATACTGTCTTATGTTAGTATGGAGTATGTACAATTGCTAACATCTATTTTTCTTACAAAAAATAGCAATATTCCATGATTTCACCAAATAAAAGCCAGGTTTCTTAGCATCTCAAAATACCATACCTCCTGGCTCAAATTTATCTTCTTATTGTGGGTTTTCAAATTTGCCTTTGGTATCTTTCTACTCACATGAATCTCCACACACGTGCCAGGGGCAGTCGCATGCTACCTATGGAGCAAGGGTTCAGTTAACACAGGGATGCCTGAGACCAATATTGCTGGAGGGAGTTTATTGCTGAGAGACAAAGCATAAGCATTAAGGTATGATGATTTTAATCCGAGAGTTAGCACAGTTGTGGGATGTATCTCTTGTATTTATAGAATGGGAGCCATTGACCGTGGCATTCTGCTTGCCTACGAGGGTTTCATTCAGTTGTTCAGTGAAGAACTGTCCCATCCCATGGGGGACACTGATGAAGTCTCCTGGGTGCAAAGAGGAGTCCCAACTCTTGATTCAGGGGACATGGCACCTTGATTTTAGAGAACATGGCACGGTGTCTGCGTCTCTCAGGATGAGAATCGGCTGGCTCATGAAGCAAACTAGGAAAGGCTGTGGAAAAACTGAGTTGTGTCCATAGACCTGAGTTAGTTTGTACTCCCACCTTTCCCCTCGCCTGGTCCACTGTGTGACAACTTCATGCAAATCCATTGTCCATCCTCCTATGGGACCCTTTCTCTCTTTCTTCATCCTTCAGGAAGTAGCTCTGATTCTATTTCCTTAGTAAAGTCCCCTCCTAACTCAGTGGAGGGTGATTTCCTTTTCAGGCCCTTGGTATACAGCAGAGTTCATTGTTTTGTGCTTTCCTTTATCCACTTTTTGCCACTTTTTGGAAGGAAAGGAGTATTCCATCCTCTTTCTTAGGCGTCTGGCAAAGGACAACAAATATTACTTGGTCCTATGCTAGAATGGAAAGGTATGTCCTGTTTCTCTTTCACGTTTCCTCCTCAGTCTGACTCCATAAAGTAGTTTCATCACCAATTCAACTTTACTGAATGGGTCAGTAGTTCTCACCAGGACACGTGTGACTTCAGGAGATGTATTCTACCTCCCTGCCCTGCCCTACATTGCCCCATTCTTGGAAGAATTGGCGCTCCAGCTAAGAGGTTGCTTTATCTCATCCGCAGCAGTTATTTGTTCTTTAATGTTTCAAGCATTGGCATCTGTTTTTCTTTAAGATCTTTTGCTTTTTATTTAGGTGTGTGTGTGTGTGTGTGTGTCTGTCTGTGTGTGTGTGTGTGTGTCTGTCTGTCTGTCTCTGTCTGTCTGTCTATTGGTCTGTCTGTCTGCAAGTGGGTATTGACATAGGAGTTCAGTGCCCAGGAAGTCCAGAAGAAGGTATTGAATCTCCTGGAGCTGGAGTTACCGACAATTTTGAGCTGCTTGATATGGGTGCTGTGAACAGAATTAAGGCCCCCTGGAAGAACAATTTGTGCCCTTAGTCAATTGAGTGATCTCTCCAGTCCCCAAGCCTCACCATTTTTGTTCATAACTTAAGAAAACTGATACTATAGAATAGCTGAGAAACTAGGTTTTCCAGGACATGTCTGAGGTGATGGTCATTAAAACAGCATGCGCTAGTTCCATTCTAAATGTGTTTATTAGGATCAAGTCACTTACTCTTTCCCACACCTCAGTAAGTTAGGAACTATTGACTATGCCTATTTTCAAAGCCAGGCAACCGAGCCCCAGAGATGTTAAATAACTTACAAAGGTACCACAGCCAATTAGGTTGAATAATTTTAATTTCAGCATCTCAGCCACTGTAATCAGTAGGCAGTACATATGGGCATTTCAGCATACATTGCTTTGACCTCTACTCCCCCATTTTACTCCTCTGCCTGCTGATACTAAATGCTTACATGATATTGTGGGAGGAGGTGGCTAGTCCACTGCCCACGTGTCTGCATTGCCCACCTTTCTTTTTGCCTAAACTGGGTTTCTAATGGATAGGTTTGTATCATTGTATCATTGTATCATTGTATCATTGTATCATTGTATCATTGTATCAGTAAGACCCACCATGATCAGCTGGGGCAACTCCAAGGACAAGCAAGGAAAAATAATTACTTGGGATTCTCTCACTAGCTACAGGTTTTTATTTTTTTAGGGGAGTAGGGGAGGGCTTAGTTTCCTTGGCTGAAGCTATTGTAACAAAATGCTACACATTAGGTAGTTTAAATTTTTGTTATCTTACAGTTCACAAACCTCGGGAATCAAAGTCAAGTGTTCATGCATGCCATACTTCCTTACATTCTCAGGAGCTCTCATCTTTGAATCTTCCTAGTGTTTGGGACAAAAAGTGGGCAATGATTGCCATCCCTTCCCCTCACTCCATCTCTGACTCTGTCATGCAATCTCTTTTTAAGAATCTCTATAACTTCATATGGTATCCTATATGTATGCCTCAGTGCACCCCATTCATATAAAGAAGCTTTCATATTAGATAAGGCTGTAATCTTCTAATCTGACTTCACGTTAGCAATGATACTGTCTCCAAGGAAGGTCCCATTTTAAATTATGGCGATTCGCCTTCTCCGGGTGTGTTAGCATATCTCTTTGGGAAGAAGCATGAGGACACAAATGGTTGCATGACCCAGGGCACAGTGCTTTCTGTTTGATGGTCCCAGGAGGATTGGCTCTGCCCAGGGTTCCTTCAATGCTAGTCTCATTCTTCTTTCCTTAGGCTCTCCTCACAGGCTAGAGACCATATCTGCAGCTTCCTAATCTTCAAGAAAATGAGGTATCACCTGTCCTTGTCAGAATCCCTGCTACGTAAGTTGATCCAAATAAATGAGCCCTTGCATAAATACCATCTGGCCCTGCTGAGTTGCTTGCTCAGTGGCCTTGTCTCTGCCTCCCGTCAGGGGTATCCATCTCTATTGATGTCACGATTACTGGAGTCTACAGGTAGAGCACAGCTTGCTTTCCCCATGGATCCCTGTATTTCAGGCTTATGAAGCACCCCCAACAGATAGGTTTCAGGCCTGTCCAAGTTCAGTGATGTTTCTCATTGTTCTTAAAGTAATGTTATAAAAAAATACAGTGTATTTTGTCTCCTCTCATGAGGGCTTTGAAGCAAAATAAAGAATATTACTTTAAAAATTTTTTTTCATGTAAATTAAAAGAGAAAAATAGTTACCCACAGGTTTCCCATGTTTTATACAATAAATGCCCATATAGCATTCCTCTTAGTCTGATGAAAGTATATATTTGCATTAATGGTAATGTGGATACAATATTCTGTTTCATTTTTTACTTTGATAATCACATATACACACAAGGAATTATTAAAATTGCAATAGGGTAATTTAAGTAACCATGAGATATTTCTATATTAGCTTTCCATAAATTAATTATTCAAAAGAATTCATCAAACTATTATGATTTGGAGATTTCTATTACTTTAAATAACAAACTCTTTGTAATTAATTCTTTGTGAAAGACCTTCTTTCCTTCTTTCCTTCCTTTCTTCCCTCCCTTTTTCTCTTTCTCTCCCTTCCTTCCTACTCTTCTTTTCTTCCTTCCTTGCTTTCCTCTTTCCTTGCTGGGTTATTTTATTTTTAATCTGAGCCTTTGTCAAAAGGCATGCCCATTGCTCTGGTTTCTACATGTACCTGAATAACACATGTGTGGATTCTTATTTCCAATGCAACAATATTAGCAGGTGGGCCATGATAAAAGGTGAGTAGGCCAGAAGGTTCCAAGAATTGTTGGACCAATGCTTTCATTTGCAGAGTGAAATTTTATCCATGAGGCTGAATTCCCTACAAAAATGAGAGGTGGTTTCTGGTTTCTCTCTTCTCCTTCCTACCTCTCTCTTCTGTTCTTCTTTTATTTCTCTCCCCTCTGTTTTCCTGTTCTCTCATCTCTGATCCTCCATATTCCATATGAACTTTTATCAAGAAAGTCCTTATCACATGCAACCTCCACTGGACTATACAGAAAGCTACCCAGACTCAATAAACTACCTACTTTCAAGCCTGCTGATATGGCAGCACAAAATGAACTAATATGATTTTATGGTTAGCTTATATTACTAATTTGGTTTCTAAAATGATTTACACAGTGTATCCATGTTTCTTTCTTTTAACATTAAGAAAATATTTATTTTTATTTCTTTTTAAAATTAATTTATTTATTCACTTTACATCCAAGTCATGGCACCCTCCCTCTTCTCCTCCCAGTCCCACCTTCCTTCCCTCCCTCTTCTCCCATCCCCCTCCCTAGCCCTCAGAATAGGGGAGCCCCCCACCCCAGCTCATCAAGTTGCTTCAGGACTGAGCATGTCCTCTTCCTCTGTGGCCTGGCCAGGCAATCCTACTAGGGGGAAGTGATAAAAAAGCAACCAACAGAGTCCACATCAGAGACTGCCCCCACTCCACTTACTAGAGGACCCACATGAAGCCTGACTTCCCGCTGGCTACATTTATGTAGAGGGCCTAGGTCCAGTCCTTGTATGGTTTTTGATTGGTTCTTTAGTCTCCATAACCCCTATGGGCCCTAGTTACTGGGCTCTGTTGGTCTTTTTGTGGAGCTTCTGTCACTTCTAGGTCCTTTTATATCCCATCTCTTCCCTTTCCACAAGACTCCCTAGACTTCGTTCAGTGTTTGAGTGTGAGTTTCGGCATCTGTTTTGAAGTGTTGCTGGGTAGAGGCTCACAGAGTACAATACTGCAAGCCTCCTGTCTGAAAACATAGCAGAATATCGTTAATAATGTCAAGACTTGGCTCTCTTCCATGGGGTGGGTCTTGGGTTGGGCTAGGCATTGGTTGGACATTCCGTCAATCTCTGCTCTATCAATGGAACCTCTTAAAACTGAAAAGCTTCTGTAAAGCAAAGGGCACTGTCAATAGAAGGAAATGACAGTCTACATGTTGGGAAAATTTCTTTACCAACCCTACATCCAACAAAGGGCTAATATCCAAAATTTATAAAGAACTCAAAACATTAAACACCAATAAACAAAACAACCCAATAAAAAAATGGGGTACAGAGCTAAATGGAGAATTCTCAACAGAGGAATCTCAAATGGCTGAGAAATGCTTAAAGCGATGCTCAAAGTCCTTAGTCATCAGAGAAGTGCAATTCAAAATGACTCTGAGATTCTTTAACACCTGTCAGAATGGCTAAGATCAAAATCTCAAGTGACAGCACATGCTGGCAAGGATGTGGAGAAATAGGAACACTCCTCCATGGCTGGTGGGAGAGCAAACTTATACCACCACTTTGGAAATCAATCTAGCACTTCTTCAGAAAAGTGGGAATAGCTCTACCTCAAAACCCAGCTGTACCACTCCTGGGCATACCCCCAAAAGATGCTCCATCATACCACAAGGACACTTCCTTAGCCATGTTGATAGCAGCTTTATTTATTATAGCCAGAATCCAGAAACAACCTAGATATCCCTCAACTGAAGAATGCATAAAAAAATTGTGATACATTTACACAATGGAATACCACTCAGTTATTAACAACAAAGAAATCTTGAAATTTTCAAGCAAATGGATGGCGCTGTGTTTCTTTTTTATTGTTATAATTTCTTTATTCTTGAGAATTTCATGAATGTTGACAATAACACACAATCCCATCTAAAATTCCACTTTCCCTTCCATGTTTCTTGTACCCATCACATGACCACATCTCACAGCTTCACACCCTTTTTTTAAAGCTAAGCCTCTAAATCCAACTACTCTTCTCCATATGTACCTGGGTATGAGGCCATCAACTGAAAAAGAAACCTACCAGTGAGAACACCCTCAAAAACAAATAATTCTTCTAAACCCAGAAGCTATCTCTTGTCATTAGTTCCTAAGTGGGTGGGGAGGGGGAAGGGGGGGGAGAAAGGGACCTGGAATGCACTGCCCAAATTCATGCAGAAATTTTGGTTGGCTTGAACCTATACAGGTTCTATGCCAATAAATACAATAGCTATGAGCTGGTGAGATGTCACCTCTAGAAGACAGACAGTATTTATAACATTCCTTTTTCATCCTCTGGCTCTTATATTTTTCATTTTCATCTATGATATTCTGATAATAAGTTACTTTTTCATTGTCATCTTAGAGAAATTTTCCTTTATAATTTTAAACAATGTCTTAAAGATCATTTTAAGGAACATTAAAAAGACACTTCAATATACTTTTGTTGGACTATCTTGAGCTAGTACTGGGAACAAATTACTTTAAGATGCATCTTATTAATGCTACTGAATGACTGTTTTACTAAGCTTCTGCCATCCTAGTCACCTTAGCAACAAGTGAGTTCTAATAATCTAAGAACCACTGTAGCATTACAGAATTCTAGACAGCATTTCCCACTCCTCTTTCAATCTTTGCCTTTCTAGTTTGCAACTTGAGAGCTCATAGAAGGTTCGAGTTGTCTATGCTCTTCTAGTCACTTCCTTCTATAACTCATCATTTATGAATCATAAGCATTGAAGAAGATCTACTCACCTAGTTAGTATATGTTTCTACCAGCTGAAGCTTAGCAATGATAAAGCAGTCACCCAGACTCCTATTATACTACAGAATAATATTTAAAAAGCATATGAGTTCTGGGTGGTTTAAATAAATAATCTGAGTCCATGTATCTGTTTCAAGAGTCTCCAAAACGCAAACCAAACACTCCAATACCAAAAGGCCAGGCCGAAGTCTTCAAGCCAACTATATTGTAAATATAAATTTACAGTAAAGTCATCCAAGGAAGGAAAGACATGAGAGAATATAGAGAAATAATTGCACATATGGCTGCACCAGTGATCTGAAGGCATTCTGTAAAGAAACTGTATGGTCTGCCACTGTTACCTTGCTCTGTAACTGCAGCATGAAACAACACTAGACAGCACCAAAATAAGTGAAGATGGCTGTGATGAAACTTTAGAGAAACTAAGATTTAAATTTTATCTATGATAAAAGTTTACTTTTAGTCATATTCTTTCCTTCACTCTTTGGAAATCTAGTAACCATTCTGGCCTTAGAGGTCAGAAGGTTGGGTTTGGCCCATATGGCATAACTTGCTGATTTCTTCTCACTCCTGTTAGATAAGAAAGAATAGTATAAAGTGGCCTTCTACATTCTTTGAGCAAAAGACTTTGAGACAAAATCCTACAAGTGAAATAGGAAAAATGTTAACACTGAATTTGAAAAAAAGATACTCCTACAGTTTCTCAGCTACTTTCAACTCCCTTCTCTTTGCTTTCCACTCGCAAGACTGCCTCTGGGTCACATCTACCAGTGTGATGTACTAGATCAGTGCAGGTTGATCAAGGCACCCTGGTCCCAGAGTATACTTATTTTTCCACTTGCCTCAGCCAGCTGTTAAGTATATCCATTAATCAAATCAGTAGATGGAAGACCACTGATGATGCTCCGATAGCACAGTGTCTTAGTCAATGTTCTATTTCAGTGAAGAGGCATCATGACCAAAGGAATTATTATTAAGGAAAACGTTTACTTGCTTACAGTCTCAGAGTTTTAGTCCATTTTTATCATAGCAGGGAATATGGTGGCTCGCAGGCAAATATGGTGCTAGAGAATTAGCTGGGAGCTCTAAAACAGACCTATAGGCAGCAGGAAGAGAAAATATGACTGAGACTGGATTGGATCCTTGAAACCTCAAGTCCCACTCCCAGTGACACACTTTCTCCAACAAGACCACACCCACTCCAACAAGGACATACCTCTTAATCCCTCCCAAGTAGTGCCAGTCATTCAAACATATGATCCTATAGGGGGCCATTCTTATCCCAACCACCATACTTGGGCTAGTTTTCAGTTTTTTCTTGATTCAAGTTGGATGATAAAGGAAGGATGGGATGCATTCTGTGATCTTCTAGTGCTCCCAAAATTCTGAGTTGAGTGTTATTCAGGATTGGAAAGGTCTTGGTTCATTAAATTTGATAGATATAAAGCATAGGCATTTCTTCTTTCAATTAATTGGTACTTTTTCCTCAAATTCTCACTTGCAGGTTGATGAAACATAATTGGGACTCACACAGGGAGAAATAATGGGTGAGGTAATGGAAACCCATTGAAGCCAATTTATCTTGACTTTTCCCCCTCTTATTACACTAATTGAAAAACTTAGAGTGCTTTTTTTCAAATGCTATGTCAGTTTTGCAAAGTTAGAGACAATGGGCTTTTTCTTCATTACAATGCCAGACACATTACGGAGCACAAGAAAGTCTGTAGAAATGTTGCTGTTGTTGATCTTACTAATGTTGGGTATCCCTGCAGGATAACTATATTTGCCTAGTTTCTCAGTTTGAAACAGCTGCTATAGCATGTGGCCAAGGTTGCAATCTCTAAAGTAGGCAAAAGGTTACTTTGACTTGTTCCAGATGTGTGATGTCTCTTTTGAAGCATTTGCTATGGAGGAGGCCAAGTTCTACATCTGGAAGACACCAATACATTGACAGAAAAAAGCTGGGTTTCTTGCTAACACCAGTGAGAAACTGAGACCTGCTAGTACTATCTATGCTAGCTTAAAAGAAGATCCTCCCAAGGTGAGCTTTCAGATGAGGCTGTGGCTTGACAAAAACCTCAAAAGATCTTGAACTTGAACCATTCCCTTCAGCCACTTCAACCAATAGAAACCTTCAGAAGATATGTATTTGTTATCTTAAGCTAGTTCATGTGACAGAAATATATAAGTAGAAAATTTCTGACTTTTCTGGCATGGCTTTCCTTATCTTTCTTATTGATTGAGTGAGTGGGAAAATATAATCATAAACAAATAATATACCATACATTCTATAAGCACAAGAGAATTTGACTGAGTGTCGATCAGTGAGTTTCAAATAGAAATTCCTGAGTTATCAGTATTAATATTACTGAGTCTGTAACACATGTCAAGTATTGGGCTCTATGTCAAATTTACTATCAGTAACTGAACAGGAGGCCCAAGTTCTCCAGGTGATTTTACTGCATCTGAACATTCCGGAACTATTATGGTAATGCTATGGGAAGCTTGAGGATAAAAAGTGAAGAATGAAGAAGATTTTCTAGACTGACTTCAACTGAACCTAATATGCAGAGATTATTTAATCGGAAGCCTCCAAGATGTGTTCAGTAGCAGTAGACATATAAAAGCAAAAGAAGGCAGCTATATAGATATAATCACACACACAGACACACACACACACACACACACACACACACACACACACACACACACACATACTACCAATGTGACTTTGTTCTCCAGAGCAGCAGGTAACCTTTCTAGAAAAGTTGACAAACGTGGCATGTGTCCTTCCAAGAAGAGGAAGTAAGAAAATTCCAGGCAGAAGGGACTGTGAGAGGGAAAGTACAAATATAGGGGCCCATGGTGTGTATACCATAGGGTCATTGTCTATGGGCATTAGCAAGAGATGAAGCTGAAAATGTGGCTTGGAATGAAACTGCCACAAGCCGGGCAGTGTGTGAATGGAAAGATGAGTATTGAATTCTAACATTCTGAGGCCAGATGGTATGATGGCAGGCAACTCTGAAGTGGCAGGGGAGCACCTGTAGTGGGAGTCCATCCAGGGGAGAAGGAGGAAAGGTAGCCGCCCCCTTCCCTTTGCTTGGCTCTGGAGCCTGCCTTTGTTTGCTGAGATGACAGGCTCTTCCAGTCCTTCAGGCAGGTACCACTAGCAGATTTAATCACAAAGGGCCAGCTGTTCTTAGGAGTGAGATAGACAAAGAAACTCCTTTCCATGCACCCAGAAGGCAAATCTTATTTCTAAAGTGAAGATTGCTTTTGCCCTCTGTCTGTCAGGTACTCCTTCCCCAGTGGGAAGCCATGCCTGCTCCTGATCTTCCAGTCATTTCTGTAGAGGAGAATCAAGTACATTTGATGTGGCCTGCCCTGTGGATTGGAACGGGTGAACATCTCACAGCCTGATTCACGTAGCTTGAATTTCTATGATGGTAGACATACAGTTACCGTGATGTGTCCAGAGCAAGATTTAACAAGCTACCCACTGAATTCATGGACTGAGGTACTTGGGATGGTGTAAAGCTGGTTTATTGCAAAGGAGTTAGGTTTTTACACATAAGTCTGTGTGGTTATGTTTTTAAAGAGATAGTTTGTTTTTCTTTGGTCACTCCTCATTTCTTGAGGTGTTTTATGTTCTGGGAGTAAAGCCGCACAGTTCCTCTAAGCAATATCTAGAAGAATAATACACCCACTGACAATGAGTGGTTGAATGAATGAACACTGTAGTAAAAAGAATTTGAATTGTGGACTCAGACAAAATGAGGTTTAAATCTCAGCTTCTGTTGTCTCTGTAAGTCACATTAGCTAAGCCGTCTTGCCTTTTGGAATGTGTATATTTCTTCATCTGTAACATGGTTCTGTTATTTTGTTTGGAAAGCTTTCATGAAGAACAAAATACACCACAGATATGCACGCATTTAGTAGGATATATAAGTGTTGCTGTGTTTTACTTCCCGGTCTCATGTTCCCTGAATAATGACTCATGAGACTCAAAATATATTTGCAAATACCTATGCTCTTTAGCTAGGCTCTTTGACTAGCTCATAATTTAAAACAACCCATTTGTTCTAATCTACATTCTGCCACATGGCTGGTTACCTGTGCTCAAGTACCATGTGTCTGTCCTCCTCACATCTTCCCATATGATTATCCCTGCATGGCTCTATCCCAGAATCCTTTCTGCCTTCTGGGTGTCCCGCCTTCGATTTTATCCTTTCTATAGGCCATAGGATTTTAAATTGACAGGCAACGCATCCTTACAAATAGAATACAGAAGACATGAGTATTTGGTTTGGTTCTAGTTTTGTCTTGTCTGTTGTGACAAAACTCTCGCTGAAGAAACTAGAGGAAGAAAAAGTTTATTAGGCTTAAAATTCATAGGCTGTCATCAAAGGAAGCCTAGGGAATATGCTGAAGTCAAAATCATGATGGCAGGAGTAGAAGAAGGAGAGGAATCATACTTACTGGGTTGCTCCTTTGATCATATTTAACTACCTATATTATATAATCTAGGACCAACAGCTCCATATTGTCCATAGTGGCCTGGACACTTCTACACCAAACAAGAATCAAGAAAATCTCATACAGACATGCCTATAGGCCAATCTGGCCAAAACTTTCCTCTAATGGAGGTCCCTTCCTTTCGAGTGAATCTAGTTCATGTCAAGTTGACGAAATCAACTAGCATAAGGAACAGCTCCTGAGTGACAAATTCTTTATAATAGCATTTCTTCACTAGGAACGAATCTAGTCGTGCTGAACTTTCAAACCCAGTGTCTGCTGTTGAATCACACTGTCAGGACAGAACCCTGATACCATTCGGTTCATAAACTGCCTAAAGTGATTTGCATACAGAGAGGCTGTGCATCAATCCTGTCATTGGCACCTATAAACAGTGACTGGAATCTTAGATGGCTGTAAGCCTCACCTCTGGGACTTCTGAGAAATATCAGTGCCTGGGCATCCCTCCAGGGTCCACTCTCACTCCTCTGCAGGAGAGTACCAACGTCAGAGTTACTGCAATGCTCCCAAATGGTGCTATCACACAGACAGGATGGAAGAGAACCTCCCTTCTGACCCATTCACCCTGTTAATCTACTAACTCATTCTATCTATAAATTTGAAAGACTATTCACAAATCAAAGGTAATTTATTCTTCTTTTAAACTCTCACCCAGGTACTTTGCATTTCACATATTCACATCCATTATGATTAGCCTTTTAGAATCTGATTCCTGTTAGAATTATGAGCTACTTGAAGAGCAAGATGAAATTTCTGCATCACTAGGCATTGGCATGCTATCTGAGTGAGCAGGTAAGTATCGTTGTTTGTAGATTACCTGAATTTATGCATGGACTTCTCAGAATATATAGTTAGTTTTATCCATATGCATAGGAGCAACTTGTAAAATCTGTATTTGATGAGACCTCCTATCTGAAAAAGTCTATTAATCTGCTAAGACCATTCACATTTCAAATGAAACAAGTTGTTTCACCAATATAGTTTCCAAAGATATATTTATTTGTATTTATAGAGAGATAAAAAATGAATGATATAAAGATATGGCAGATATCTATCTATCATCTATCTATCTATCTATCTATCTATCTATCTATCTATCATCTATCTATATGTCTATAATCTTTTCTCTCTCTCTCTCTCTCTCTCTCTCTCTCTCTCTCTCTCTCTCTCTCTGTGTGTGTGTGTGTGTATCCTGAAACTAGTATTGACTTAAGGTAGAGAATTATTCAGAAACTCAAATAATATTTCTGTGGTTCAATCTCTCTCTCTCTCTCTCTCTCTCTCTCTCTCTCTCTCTCTCTCTCTCTTTTTAACTTTCTTTGAGTCAGTATCATCCTCAGACAAATTGTGCTATCTTTATGGTAGAGAGGTGGTTGCTGAGCAGTCAAATTATATATTCTCTTGAGTTTAAATTAGCAGAAAATGTTTCTCTGAAGTCTATGGTGGAAGTCTTGTGATATTTGTAGGCAATATAGACACATCACTATATGGATCACTGGAGCAAGCCAGGAAAGGGAAGTACTGAAATTGGTGTGGCTGTTAAGATTAACTCACCTGCGCCAGAGATAGATGGAGAAAGAGGTTTCTTATAAAGTAACCATGGTATGGATTTCAGAAGTACATCTGGACTCTGGGTAGCCAGTATTCTAATCAGAATACAGTTGAAAATTCATTGAAATTTATTTTATGTAGAAAATTTGATAGACTTTAATCCAAAGAGTACAAGAGGTTTAACTACACCATCTTGGAAAACTTCACCTATAGTTTACAATGTAGTTTTAAACAGAAGTTAGTGTAAGCATTCTTCACTTTGGTACATACACACTTAAAGCTATGACACCATTGTATGCCATGTCTACTGCTATTAAAGATGAAGAATTCCTTAATTCCTGATTTCTTTCCTCCTCACAGCCTGACTTTAAATATTCAAAAGACCTTGCATGATTCTAATTCTCACATAGCAAATATGCAGTAGACATCAATCCATCTTCCAATAAACCTTGACACTAACTCCATGCAGGGTCCATAGTTTCCTGAGACAAATAAGAAACTTCCTTCCCTGAAGGGCCTCTGAGTCTCAGCATGACAGGTGTTAGTGAACTAACCATAACAAATAATGACAAATGTTTTGCTTGAGGGATGAACTTAATACAATGAGAGCAGAGAGCAAGTAAAGGACGGGTAAGTACTGCAACAAGGCATCTTGGTCCTCTGGAGAAGCTGAATATACAGGTATAGAGGTGGATTTCAGAGCTATTTTATATAATAGCTCAGTGAACATTTTCCCATCTCTTTCTTCACTCTTATGATTTCATCTGAATGAGAAGGTTGGGAAGTAGACAGAAAAATTTTTTAAAAATGTGATGTGGCCCTTCTCCAAGGCAGGATGCCTGCCTTTCACAAAATCCAAATCTTATCCTTTTTTAAAGACAGGAATTCCAGCTGATACACTGGGCTGGGAAGTGTAATTTCTGGGTACAGATTACACACTTGAGGTTTACCAGGATGATGTACACTGTCCTAAATTTTCACCCCAGTGATAATTGTCACTTAGTAGTTATAAGAGGGTAGTCCAGGAAAAAAGAAATAAACCAATCAGATATAAAAAAAATTCTTTGCCTACATTTTACAATTTCTGCATGCTTACTCTTCTCTGTCCACATATGCCTTCATCCACTGGGAAAAGACCCACAAGAGGAATTAGAATCCCACTCATAAGGCATGTGTCATGAATAGTAGGTGGGACCATGTTACCAGAAGAACTGGAGCAGGAAGCGATTCTGTTAGCTACCTCCTGAGGCTATGTTCCAGAGGAAGAGCTCTTTAGGCTACCCAGTTTGTCTTGACTCTGTTACAAGTCACTTCAAGCCAGGTGTTATGGCACATGGCTTTAATCCCAGTGCTCGGGAGGCAGAGGCTGTCAGATTTCTGAGTTCGAGGCCAGCCTGGTCTACAATGGGAGTTTCAGGACAGCCAGGGCTGTTACACAGAGAAACACTGTACTAAAGAAAGCTAAGGGGAAAAAAGTCACTTTAGCGCTTTTTTTTTGTTTGTTTGTTTTTTTTTTTTTGTTCCTTAAGGTTTTTTTGTTTGCTTTTTTTTTCTGATAATGGAAAATTCATTATTGGTGCCTCTGGTCAGAGTTTACAGTCTCAGTGGATATATTATTGAAGTTAAACTTTATCTGTAGAGACTAGTGACTGCTACCCATGAGTGGTGTGGCACACTGTAGCTGTCTGTCACATTTCTACCTGGTGCCTCTGGAAAAGCATATATCTCAGGAAGTGAATTATTCTAGGTCACCAACAATCAGGTAATGACACAAAGGAACACTAAGCGGGATCCTGAGCTTGCAGGTGTGGGCCTGATCAACAAAAGTCTCATCTACCACTGGAGATCAGAATTATTTAAAAAAATCTGAACTGGTTGGTTGTGTGTGTTAGTCGTCATGGTAGATGGTAGGTGGATTTACCATGTAGGACTTTTAAAAAGCAGGAAGGTGACTTTTCTTTCTGTTTGTTAGATGTTTACCATTTACTATAATAAAGAGTTATACAGCTAGTATCTTCAGCCTAAAGTATGGACCTTAAACTGGAAATCCTATAGGGAACAGCAGACTGAATGCTAGTGAATGTGGTGACAAGGTGATTACTTCAGAGGCAAAGCTGGAAGCTCATAACCCATTTCCAGGAGTCAGCAGCCACCTATGGAAATCCTGGGCCATCATATCCTGTGATGTCATTTCTAGACGATGGTTAAAATTATACAGATTTTAAACATGAAGTAACTTGGTTTTAAGTACCGGCGATTTGCTTTGAATTTTGACAAATGAATATGCAGCTTAAACTAAGTGGCTCACACAGAGTCATGTCCCACTGATAAAGACCAACCTAAGTGCTAGAGTTTAGAGTTGTACTGAGTAGGTACTCAACTTATGTTGCCAAGAGAATTACATTTTTATTTCACAAATGGGGCTAAGAGGTCAGCTCATCTTTGATAAACAAAACCCAGATTCCAGATCCTCAAGCAATCTCTCTTCACTTCTCTCTTTCATTAGAAGGCTATTGACAAATGTTTTCCCAATCGATTACTGTAATCAGTCAACTGCGATACTTACAGGTCAGAAGAGCACCTCCACAACTGTCAGCAGGCCACACAATCTTGTTTTTCATTTGTCAAAGGTGCATCTATATCAGAGTGCAGAGCTTCAGACACGGCGATCTACTACAAAGCCTTTGAAGAAACCATCCAGGAGATTTGAGACCGTGAAGGAAATGGACCCAATTGCAAATATTATAGCTGAATACTTAAATCAATTTCTTAAAATAGAAAGCTAACCAAGGCATTGGCTTTTGATAGGACCAACTGACCTGTCTTTGGCACAGAAAAATACCTTCGAGATAGGATATTTGGTCTAATTCAACCCCCAAATTTGATGATAGATAAACTCCTATTAGCCCGGGATTGTTGCCACCTTTCCTTTTATATGTGACAACAGCAAAGGGTACAGGAAAACAGAGATCTGCTTCCCATTCGTGTCATACATATGAAGCCTTCTGTCTGTATTCTTCCTTGAGTGACAGGATTTCCAAGGAAACCACATAGTAATTATTAAACATTTATAGAGTGCCATCTGTATACTCAGTTCCTTATGAATCATAAACAAAACAAGGGCTCTTGTGAGCAAGCTGAGGACTTTTGGACAAGCTAAGGAAATAGAGATGGAGGGAAATGGGAAAAAAAGGTGAATTTTTGAACTCACCTTTTGGGAGTTTTCAAAGGGGGTATTTGACTTGAGTAGAAGAGGAGTGATAGGCCTCCATGAAAATCTGAAGCATCAGGGGGAGGGGTGGGGGAGGGGAAGCAATACCAGTGGAACCGATAATGATCAGGATGGTAATACTTAGCTTTAGTGTCTGGGTAAAACAATCAGGGCTTTCATGTCCAAGTTGGTGGTACTTTTGACAACCGTCCTATATGGTAAGGGTTCCTACTTTATTTGTAAATATAAAAAGACAGCTCAAAGAAGGCTCTGACTTGCCCAAACTTTAGAGGTAGTAAATGGCAGAGACAGAACTGAGACATATCTTCTGTGAGTTGTTAAGTGTCTGGTGGATCTACAGGCTCATGAAGAATCGCTACACCCTGAATTGCTTGCACTACTTGCCAGCTTGGTTGCTGTGACTGTGGAAAAAGCATAATGGCAGGCTCCTCATTGATCTCCCTGAAGTTCGAGGTATTTATTTCCTCCATGGTTTTTTTTTTTTACCTAGCTGACTACTAAATACAAGGATAATTCCAAAAATAATGGCATTTGTTTCAATGATAATTGAACAATTGCAATAATAATTGAACACTCCAATAAATAAGGATAATTATCTATTGAATGTTTGCTAGCTACCATGAATTGTAAGTCGTTTGTGTACATTACCTTAACAGATCTTCATGGTAGTTCTATAGAGACTCATGATAACTCTATGGGAACATTTTTCCTCACATTGCACCTGGAAAATAATGCAATAAAGAATATAAGGAGGTTGTTAAAGAACTGAGCTGAGGTTTGTTCCACCCTAAACATTGCACCCTAGTGTAATGAGCTATTTACATTGAATGATGAGGATTTAGCATTTAAAGAAGTCCATCCCCCAAACATAAGGAAGCCAGGCAGGGTATAGAATATGTCAAAGCTTATGAGATACAGACAGAACCCAAAGAACTCAGCACCAGATGACACCAACCCAGCTTTACTCAGCAATTTCTGTTACCTATTTTGTTATTTACCCCTGCAGGAAGCAAAAGAATTCACCAGCTGTTCTGTCACTTAAACAAACAAATAGGAGCCAGAATGATATTAGTATGGATATTTGGAAAGTTGGTTTGGATGTCAAATGTGTGTTAGGCTATAATTGAGCAGTCACAGGTGGTCTCAATAGTGGTCATCAGTGTAGGCACGAAGAAAAAAACCAAGACTAAACGGGAAGGAACAATAACCAATAATAAAGTGGTAGCAGATAGACACAGACCTGTGTCAGGCTCACTCAGTTCATTTTCCCAAAGAAGAGAGCCATCAGTCTTGGTGATTTCTCTGCCCAATGTGACAATCTCTAATTTATTACAGACACATCTTAGGCTGGATTTTTTGAGTAATATGATTTTTTTATTTATAGGGGAATTTAAATATGGCATTTTTCAAAGTGTAAACTTCAGATCGAGCTATCAGCTGGAGCCATAAATCACAGCTGCTTCATTTCCAAATCGTTAGGGAGACCGAAAGCTTAAAGTATTTAATTTATCCAAGCCACATGGGGTAGTTTATCATAGTGTGTGATGTATCATTTTTTTTTATTTCAATGCTGACTGGTAAAATTTTTGAACAAATCATAGTAAGTCTGGGGGGGGTATATGAAGGCAATGACAATCTTCTAAACCTCCAAGGATTATGCAACATGAAAATCTATATGAACAGTTGCAGAAATGATGGTTTATATATTAGAGTAGATCCCTGATGGTTTAGGATGGCTCCTATTAACATCCATTCTACATGGGAAGGATAATTTTAAGCACATCTGAAGAACAGAAATAGGTGTGACATGAATATGACAGATGTACAGTGACTAGTCCCCTCTTGGTCAGAAAATGCACAAAGTTCCCCATGTACTTCTCTCTAGAAAGCAAATACTATGGTACATGGATGGGAAACTAGCTTACATTGACAAGAAACAGTTTCAGATTACTCAATGAGCAAGTTTTTTTATTTTAGTTTGACTTAAAATTTTATCAAGTTGGTAACCCGAGTCCTAGCATTGCTTTTATCTTTTCAAGGCCAGATGGTAGGCATTCTTTTAAAGAAAGATTTATTATAGTAGTGATGGGAAAATATGTGTTAGGGGATGATCCCAAGTTATCCCAGCATCAAGCTTCTAAGATGAGACAGCCACAGCCTTTTAATGAACAACTGACAATATAGAAAGGAGTGAATAGACAAGAAGACAATGTCTTTTTTTTTCCATCTTAAAATGGGCTAATCTGGTACTGCTAAGATTACTCAGTGACTAAAAGCACTCGCCACCATGAATGATTACTACTTTAAGCCTTAGGACCTCCTTGGAAAAAAGAAAGTGATCTCTGTTCCGTACCATAGACATGGTGTGCCTATACATAACACAACACAACACAAGACACACAATCACACACTGATGAAAGCATGAGTTAATATGTCTCCCTTGTGAGACTGAATATATGCATTTTGTTTAAAATTTTCCATTGAGGTTTTTATTTGTTATTGCACCTCTATGTTCATTGCAGAACTAGTAACAGCAGCCTAGATATGGAACAACCCAAGTGTTCTTCTATCTATGAGCACATTTTCAAAATGTTGTGCACACACAGAGACATATATACACACATACAATTTTTTTTTACTTTTTTTCTCCTTTATTAATTTATTCTTGTTACATCTCAATGGTTATCCCATCCCTTGTATCCTCCCATTCTTCCCTCCCTCCCAATTTCCCCTTATTCCCCTCCCCTATGACTGTTCCTGAGGGGGATTATCTCCCCCTGTATATGTTCATAGGGTATCAAGTCTCTTCTTGGTAACCTTCTGTCCTTCCTCTGAGTGCCACCAGGTCTCCCCCTCCAGGGGACATGGTCAAAGGTGAGGCACCAGAGTATGTGAGAAAGTAATATCCCACTCTCCACTCTACTGTGGAGAGTGTTCTGTCCATTGTCTAGATCTGGGTAGGGGTTTAAGGTTTGCCGCCTGTATTGTCCTTGGCTGGTGCCTTAGTTTGAGCGGGACCCCTGTGCCCAAATCTGCCTATCATAATGTTCTACTTGTAGGCTTCTAGGACCCTCTGGATCCTTCTACTTTGCCATGGGACACACATACAATTTTATGTAGCCTTAAAAAGGTGTTTATGATGGCATGAATGGAGGAAAAATACAGCATCACTCTACATTATGACTTTTTAAAAGTGGTAAAACTCATAGAAGCAGAGAATACAATATAGCTTGTAAGGATTTGAGCTTTGTGGCCAAATAAGGAGTTGACTATTATGGGTATAGTGGGATACATTTGCCTGCAGTCCAATGAGTATTACTTTTAGCCTAGTGGACATCTTTGTGCCATGCCTGTCTAGATTAGAGTTTTCTCTTTTATGATTTAGACGTAGCATTACCTTGACTTCACCAATAGGTGAGTTCATTAATGAAAATGAGAAGTTGTAAGGAAATGAAAATTTCTGTTCCTGTGAATGAGCATGTTCCCTCTGCCTCAGAAATTCTGTTTTCCATAAGAACTCAATAATATGAAATACAGACTGATGATGTAAGCCAAAATAAAGGAAAGTAAGATAAATTTGAATGTACTAGACACTCAATAAAACACACAGCAACAAACACAAAACGTTCCCTTCTTAGGGACTTTGCATTTGAGGGGGCTAAATTCCACATTGTACAACATATTTTCAACATCATGCCTTGTAAAGACGTCATTGTTACAGTCTGGGAAGCTACCTACTCTGAGGTAAGTGAGTTGCGATATCCACTTTACAGGTTAGTGAAATGAGGATTAGGAAATTGGGTTGATGGCAGATCCATGTACACTCTTATACAACATGGTACTGCCTAAGATCTTCCCACTCTGAGCACCTTGTAAGACACAGCAAGGAGCTGGAGAGTGTTAATGGTCAAAGCTTAAAATGATATGATTGTCAGTAAAGACGGTGACAGAACACAGTAGGGTTTAAATGCCTCTCATTGAAACATCTGATAGTGTGTCCTTGAAGGAACAGAAAAAATGTGCCTTCTTGAAATGAGGTGCCATATTTCACAAATGCAGAGACACCCATGTCACTTCCTAGACAAATTCTTTTTGTGCCTACCTTACCTGTGGGAAAATAGAGTACAATTTCTTCTCATTCCACTGAAGAGCTCCCCTGTCCCACCCTGCCTCAGCCTCTTGCCTTCTCCACCATTGCGTTGGCCTGCTGAGCCACTTGTTTTGCCATGACATTCTGAGAACTTCCACATTTCTGGAATCTTTCTCGTTATTCTACCCCACCCCTCCTTTGTTTTCTTTCACCTTTCTTACTTTCTGTTTGTTTTTCGAGACAGGGTTTCTCTGTGTAGCCTTGGCTGTCCTGGGCTTACTTCTGTAGATCAGGCTGGCCTCTGTCTCATAGTAATCTGACTGCCTATGCCTTCCGAGTCCTGAGATTAAAGGTGTGCACCACCACATCCAGCTTCTCCTCTGTTTTCTTTAGAAAGTCTCATTCTTCATTCAAGAAATGGTCCCATTATCTACCAATAAATTTCTTCCCAGTGGGATTTCTGCTCCCTGTATCCCTGCTGTGCATGTAACATCTGCCTTTTAAATTACAGCATGGCCTCAGATGCAATACCTGAGAAACTTGTTATCTATTTTTCTGACAGCTTGTTAGCATCCTGGTGGAGGGAACCTTTGTCCATTTCATTCTGTATCTTGAACACTTTGCATAATTTTTTCAAGATACACACCAATTGTCACAGCATCACCAACAGAATCAGTTCTTGTGTGGAATACAGAGCTAGGTAAACAAGGAGGGCAATATAGGTAGTTGATTAAACAAATATAAGAAATTAAAAGGCAAAAGAAACATAGCAAAGTAAGTATGAACCAATGAGAAGTTTGTAAATGGGACATAATGCAACTGGGATCCCCTTGGTAAGGAAAGGGTGTTACTTAACTGCTTAGCACTGGCCCCTAATAGGTTTTAAAGTTCTCCTCAGTGTTTGCTTTGTGAACAAGGGTGTCACTGAATACACCATTTAGAAGTACAAGTGCTATACAGAGTCCTTTGCTCTCATTGCCCTCTCTATCTTTACCAACTTACATTTCACATGGATTGACTCCTTAAATGTATAAATAAAGGCTTTGTGGTAGCTACCATTTACTAAAAAAATTCTGGTATTTAGCCTTGGCTTATTCTTCAGGTGAGAGTGCTTGAAATTATTCTTACCTTTTTGGTTTTTGATGGTGAAATATGACCATAATAGACACATCAGGTATTGCGTAGTTTCACTTGGTTGTTTTGCTTTAACAAAGTAAATGGATAATAATATCCAAGCAATCTAGTCAGAGTGACTAGCACAGAAGTCAAGTATTAGTAACTCCTTTCTACTTAAGTTGGTTTGACAATCATTTCTTGGTTGTACTTTAAAATTAAATAAAGAGTAAAGTGAGGCATAGTTGGGTGAGTGCTGGCCTAGGATAGAGAAAGTCTTAGTCCATAAGACCACAAATCTGAGTATATTCATACTCCTCTGTAATTGCAGTGCTCAAGAGGTGGAGACAGGGGAATCAGAACTTGTGGATAGGGTGGGACTCAGTTGTAGAGTACTTGCTTGGCATATGCAAGGTTTGGTGTTTGATTCCCAGCAACGAAAAAAGAAAAATAAAGAAAATAGTGACTCTATCTTGCACTGACAATACTGTATAGGAATTGGGAGATTGTTCAGTCATTGCCATAAAAGCATGATGACCAGAGTTTGATCCTGTCCATCCACGTACAAGGAACCCAAACATGTTGAAATCCAAACATGGAGGAGACCAAGGAAGGGAGGTTCATAGGCTTGTTGACTAGCCACTCTTGGTGAATCAGCAGCCTCCAGGTTCATTGAGAGATCTTATCTCAAAAGATAAGGTGGAAAGAGACTGTGAAGATACCCAACATAGACCGCCAGTGACCATACACACATGCACGTGTGTGAACATGTATTGCCACCCACATATCCATATATGTGAACGTACTCACACATACATGAACACATAGAAACAGCAAAGATGTCAATAGTAGAAAAACAAAATAAACACTTGAATTTGAATTGAAATTCAAATTGAAAACATTTGAATTTATGTAGCTACAAATCAAATTTCAGGCCAACAAGGGCTACCTGAGACCCGGTCTCTCAAAAATAAAAAATCAAGCTTAGAGGTTTTCTAACAAAATCATACAAATCATAAATACAGAATCATAAAAAAATGAATATTCAATGAGAATGGATTACACAATAAAATTCATAAATAGAATTGTCAGAAAAATCTAAAAGAAATCGTATTTTAACTAATTACTTTTTACATTAGTGTGATTGTCTGTCTTTTGACCTCTGTTTCTGACTCCAGTGATTTATCACTGTCATTTTCTTCAAAGGAATCAAAAGGTCACTTGGGTTTCCCTCTCACATGGTTGGCTGGAGCTTGTTTATTATTGATAGCTGATATGCATAAAACATAAGACTTTACCCATAGACAGACACACTGTTAGTAGTCCTGCTAGATATGTGTGCCCTACAAACACTGGGCTGACGACGCATTCAGGTGTTCGTCTACTAAATGGTCTGTATGTCCTGGCAAAAGAGAACTTCACCTTGCAAGGACCCGACCACTTTCTCTGCAATGACCTTCCTGTGACAGTTTTATCCATCCCATTTTACCAAATAAAGACTTGCCTCTTAAATCCAGAGTCCTACCAGTCTAAGCTGTTCTAAGGCAGTGGTTCTCAGCCTCCCTTAGTCTGCCACTCTTTAATATAGGTTCCTCAGGTTGTGGTGACCCCAACCATAAAACTGTTTTCCTACTACTTTATAACTTTAATTTTATGACTGTTATGAATAATATTGTAAATATCTGTGTGTTTTCAGATGGTTTTAGGTGATCTCTGTAAAAGGGTCGTTTTTATCCCCAAAGGGGTCATGACCCAGAGGTTGAGAAACACTGTTTGGAAGTTTGGAAACCTTAGAATGACATTGGAATATTTTCTGTGAGCCAGATTAAGCCCTTTCTTTCTTAAACTGCTTTTGTTAGGGTGTCTCACCACAGCAACAGAAAAATAAACTAAAATAGGTGTCGAGGTAAGAAGACAACAACTTGTCAAGCCAAATTACAAAAAGCATGATCCAACAGTAACATCCCAGTGACATGGAGGCCGAATTAGCAGGAGCTGGAAGCCGCTGGTGACACTGCATCTGCAGCCAAGAAGCAGAGACAAATGGAGACGTGCTGGTGTGCAGCTCGTTTTTCTGCATTTTATACAGTCCAGGATTCCCTGCCCAAGGAATGGTCCTATCTGTAGTCTAGAAAGCTCTTTTTACATCAATCCATATAGTCACGGTGATTTTCACAGGCATGGTGAGGTGTGGCCTCCAGTGAGTATAGATTCTGTGAAACCAACAACTAACACTCCCCAGCACAATGCACATGTCTTAGAGCTGTTATTGCTGTAAAACAGTGACCATTACAAACATAAAACACGACGACCAAAAACAACTCGGGGAGGAAGGGGCTTCCTTTAGCTTATTAGTTGGACATCACGGTCCATCACTGAGGGAAATTGGGGTAGGGGTTCAAACAGAGCAGGAATCTCAAAGGTGGGCCCGAAGCAGAGGCCATGGAGGAACGCTGGTTACTGGTTTCCTCAGCCTGCTCAGTCCACAGTGGGCTGGACTCTTCCACATTAATCATCAATGAGGAAGATGCATCCCAGGCTTGCCCAAATGCCAGTCTGATGGGGCACATTCTCAATTTAAGTTTTGTCTTCCAAAATGATTCTAGCTTGTGTAAAATTGACATAAAACTACCACCACAGTGTGTAACAGACATGTCTTTCCAATACAAATTTTAGTTCAAAGTATTTATAAAATATACACTATTTTATCTTGTTTACTTATATAATTATATTAACTTAGTATAGAGGGAAATAATATTTACCAGGCCTTGTGCATATTACATGATTTTAAGGCAAAAATGAATGCTATCTATATTTTCAGTTGTCATGGAAGAAATTACATATGTACAGAAAATTAAGTTGGTATGACAGTATCAAATTGCCATTACATTAAATCCATCTTTATACTTTTAGAATGTTATAAATATATTGAGCTAAAAATTTGCAAATTCCATGCTTTTTCACTCTAGTGGGTGCCAATTTAAAATGAAGGAAGAATAAATGCATTTTTTAAAAAAGTCTTGCATTAGGGTATACTAGTAATGCCATTTCACCCATGCAAGCCCTATTGGCACCTTGATTTTAACCTACATGATGCCTCTGGACTTTCTGACTTTCAGAATTCTAAGGTTAATATGGGCTTTTTAATCATGAAACTTTAGGTAATTGGTTACTGCAGCAACAGAAAACACATGCAAGTGTCCACTAATGCAGGCTGTAACATTGTGTTTCACAGAAAAGAAATAGGTAGATGATATTTTGTTTCTTTTGCAGTACTGAGCATTAAGAAAAAGGAGGAAGAGTTTCAAAGGGTGTGGGGAGAGGTAAGGTGTGGGTAAAAAGACAAGATGTGTGTTGTTTTTTGTATGCTGAGTCTATATTTAAACATACACATGATATGAAAAGAGAAAGGCACTTTGAGGGGAGTAAGGACACTAGCAGGGGAGGCAGCAGGAAATAGAGAGGCACATTTGAACAAGGTGTAATGATATTTGTATGTGAGAATTACATAGCAAAAACTATTAACTACAATTTTTTTCTATGAATGTCTAAAGGAATTCTTGCTCTTGTCAAATTCATGTGTAGAGCAGTTGGAAATGATTCTCAAACTTGGATGGGTGTGAACATCACTCATGCAGCTTGATGAAGCAGATGCACTTCAGCCACGGAAAGATCCACACCTTGCTACCTCTCCCACATAGTACAGAGGTACCCATCAGTACACAGAACTGTCAATCAAGGGGTAACAGCTAGAGTGATGGGCTCTGAGAAGTGAAATCCCCAGTAGGAATTTTTTTTTGCACTAATCTCTGTGTGTTTTATTCATAAATTGTCTGCTTCAACCTTAGAATTAGTTTACAGTGGTTTTTTTTTTTTAAAGCAGTATTAAAACAGTTTTGTCATTTTGATAGGGTGCACTGACATATGCTCAAAATGAGAAGGCTTGTAACAGTAATGCAGAAACCTGTGCCTGAGAGTAAAGGGGGGAATGGGAACGCATAATGAGCAGACACATGAGAATAAAATATTTAAGTGTTTGTTCCTAGCGAGGGAAGAGTCAATTAATCATTAATATCATTTTGCACAGGGATTGTGGTGTACGATGCAAAAGTCGTAAGCCATATTTGGCTAGTGAGTCCTTAAGATCCTGTTGATCTGAACTGAAATATTCAAAAGATCTGAAACGCAGAGGAAGTGACAAGCACGAAGCACAAAAACTAACCCAAAATATCTCATTATCCAATTTCTTAAATTTGAAGGCACTTTGAAATGATGAAATCCAGGATTTCTTGAGTTTAAATATCCCACTAAAATGAACCACACCAATTGCTCTGCGTTTAAGCCTAAGACCTGGGCAATCTAAAAGTCATACGAATGGCCCATATTAGAATTCTGTGGAGATGCAGTGCCCTGGGAATGACCTTGTGTTTTAGAGTTCGCAAAGAGTCTGACCTGAAAGAGGTGTTTGTTTTGCATTTGTTGCAAAGGATAAATGAATGACTGAATGAGTAAAAAGATGGATGAAAGAGTAAACATATTTGAAATATTCTGTTTGAAGAGGGCAGAGTTCGCTCAGGCATTGCCCCCCGCCCCCCAGCAAAAAGTGGGCAGCACGTTAGAAATCTCAGGCTTTCAAACTTACACTAAGCTCCAGTTTTTTGAAAAATACATGAACACGAGATGCTCCATCCTCTAACAATTCAGGAGAGATGATCTACTACTGTCTTTATATTTAAAATGCCTCTTTCCTGCCAAACAACACATAAATATTTAATTAACAATTGTACTCGAGGTTAGTAGCTTCTGAATCATTTATCGAATGTACTTGGATTTGACATGCTTACCATACTTGAAACAGGAAATGGGAAGAGAGGAAGTGAAAAGGCCCAGTCTTTAGGCTCAGAAGATCTTGAGTCCCTCAGATCGTCCTCCACTAATTAGTCCCTCGCTCTCTCCTTACACAAATCACACCTTCCGCATTGTTCCTCAAGATGCCTACTGTCATTTTAGGACATTTTCCCTTCAAGGGTGGAAGCCAAGAATGATCTTGTGATCAGGTGCATATCGAATCAAGAGAGTGAGTGAGTAAGTGAGTGAGTGGAAGGAGAAGAAACCATCTTTTGCGTCCGCCTTGCTCCTTGGAAGATTCTTGCTAGTTCAGCTTGCATTAGTTACTCTGCACTATTTCTGGATAAGTTCTTACAGCTAAGATGGGAAAACAATGAGGTGATAACAAGCATGCAGGAGAAATGTTTAATTTAGGACTAAGTAGAGAAATAAGAAAGCCTTGTCAACACATTTCTTTCACAGCACTTCAACAACGAAAAATATTTTGAGTACAATTACAAAATTCATTACAAAATTCAAAAGCGACTATAGCAGATTTGTCCTTTACAATTCAGTGTTTACAGTAAATACAACAAAGACTAGAGTTCTTCAGTCACAAGACTGTATTCCATGGGCTCAAGGGATACTGTGGTAGACAATGAATAAACGGTTTCATCACAGCAGCTGGTTCTGCTGGGCAGTGATCATTAAGCCAATTACAGTTTCATTGTCTAAGCTCGATTTCTTTTTCTGTAGAAAGAATAGAATAATAATTTCATCATGTGATTTCTATGAAAAAGAAGTTTCTATAGGTGTTTTTCATGTGCACAAAAAAGGGAACTCCCTTCTTCACTGTGATTACAAAAGAAAGCATGGGGGTGTGATTTACTGGTAGGCTGATGGTTGGATATTTGCTCCGTATAAGGGACAGAACTCTCTTTGGTACCCCCGCTGGGTCCCTAAATGATGGTACAGTCTGCTATGCCCATATAGGCATCATCTCTATATAGGTTGCACATCATTATTGTACCACATTATAATTTTTTGATCCACATTTTGCATCCCAGCCTTTGCTTCAGTAAATAGTTACCATACAAAGCAAATCAAGAATATCCAGTCTTGGGAACTCTCTGTGACATTACTTGTTCTTAGGCTTGGGGCCCTCTCAGCTATTCTGATAGAGAAAGAAATAAAAAGAGGCAGCATTTTTTGAATGATTGTTGACTAATAGAGAATAGAGAATAGACTAATAGAGAATAGAGAATAGGTAAAGATTTCTCTCTCTCTCTCTCTCTCTCTCTCTCTCTCTCTCTCTCTCTCTCTCTCTCTCCTTGATCCTTAGGTGGACATCCCATCACGCATTTTACAAGACTTGTCAAAAGATCCCTAGGTCCCAGTTGTACGAAGAGGCTTCTGTTTGATAGTGTGTCTATATATACTATTTCACTCTCATAAGCCTTGTTTTTTTTGGAGTCACTTCTCAACATAATCTCCTTGCAGGTCCTTGTCCAAGACTTTACTTTGAGCAGAGGGTAATCTAGATTAAGACACAGAACTGGGAAAATTTCCTATTTTTCAACACATTTTTTCAGGTCATTTGTGACTTCAAATTTGAACACATTCATTTAATTTTGCCAAAGAAAAATTACTCAGGCCAATTAGTCTGCCAATTACCATTATATCTGCAATTAGAAGGGAAGTTGTAGAGTGGTGAAAGACAGAGACATTTAACAGTCTCCATGACAACCTAAACTTCTTACTATGATATTAAAGTCAATAAAGTGATTGATATGTGCACAGAAGTGTACACAGCCACAGGATCTAATAAGAATATATTTATTTCTCATTTCTCAGGTTTATTTTTCTCATTTCTTATAGTTTATAAGCTATCTTAGAATCTGACATTTCATGACAGAAGACACACATTTCTGATCATCAAAACCATATTTATGTTCTTCATGTTTTATATCTACATATTTAGAAAGCAGCTAAGTTTACTCAGCAATAGGTACTAAGTCTTTTTACTCAACAGGTAACTTCAATCCTGGGATGGGACCCAGCACGTAGAAGGTACTTAGTAAATATTTGCTGTTTTAATGGATGGCTAAGAATAATATTTATTGAATTTTTATTTGTGCTAGGCAAGTGACTGGTAAACATGTAGTGGGTCAGATCTAGCCCATAACCTTTTGTAGTAAGAGACAGAAATATAGCCCTTTGCGTCCATACTGTCCATGACTGATATAGGGCTTCAATGACAGAGCTCATTGTGATGAAGACCATATGAGCACACAGGAAAACAGCCAGAATATCTGTCTTCTTGTACAAAACACTTATGAGTTCCTGAGTTGGACCACAATATGTTCTGATGCATCCCATTTCTTTTTCTGTGTGTGCCATGGATGCAATGTGTTGGAAGGTTTCTATCAATTCTCCATGTAGTAGAAGCCATTGTTTGAGAATATACCGAAGCTCAGAGGATCACCTGCATAGGCTATTGGAGGTGCAGAGGAAACAAAGCCACGTGCATTTCCAGCAGGCTCTATACCATGAACTAA
Source organism: Acomys minous (assembly GCF_964271855.1). Lineage (NCBI taxonomy): Eukaryota > Metazoa > Chordata > Mammalia > Rodentia > Muridae > Acomys > Acomys minous. The sequence continues at coordinate 42,506,187 of NC_140493.1, read as the reverse complement.
GCTTATTATTCTTCCTTAGTGCTGTGTTTTCCTCTCCCTAGGAGTAAAATCCTCTTGATGCCTCCCTCATATCTTTTACTTAGACTGGAATTACTTTTAGTAATGTAATGATAGTTGCCAAATTCTTAGTTGGCATTAATGACTTTATGCGCGTACATCTTGTTCTACTTGCACTGAATTTGTTCAGTGCTTGTGTGTGATCATGCCTGTGGCATTTGCAGAATTCTCACTATGCTACAGACAACCCCAGGTTTCATGAACAGGGCACTCTTGATTGGTGCACTTAGGGTCACTGTTACATTGTATGTTAGTTTCTCATTGCTGTGACATAATACCCAATAGATACCACACGAAGGCGAAAAGAATTTCTTGTGGGTCACAGTATGGAAGATTGGAGTCCATCATGGCAGGAACAGTGTGGCAGTGGGAGGGACAATGTGGTGGCAGCATATTGAAGATGCTTGCTCACATCTGAGCAGATCTGGAGGCAGGAGAGCCAAAAGAAGGCCTGGGCTATATTTTTTCAATACAGTGTTATTCTTTTTTTAATTTTTTATTAATTTATTCATATTACATCTCAATGGTTATCCCCTCCCTTGTATCCTCCCATTCCTCCCTCTCTCCCATTTTCCCCTTACTCCACTCCCCTATGACTGTAATTGAGGGGGACTTCTTCCCCCTGTATATGCTCATAGGGTATCAAGTCTCTTCTTGGTAACCTGCTATCCTTCCTCTGAGTGCCACCAGGTCTCCCCATTCAGGGGACGTGGTCAAATATGAGGCATCAGAGTATGTGTGAAAGTCATATCCCACTCTCCACTCACCTGTGGAGAATGTCCTGTCCATTGGCTAGATCTGGGTAGGGGTTTGAAGTTTATGGCCTGTATTGTTGTTGGCTGGTGCCATATTTTAAAGGCCCTCCCCTCCAGTGACCCATTTCTTGCAGCTAAGCCCATCTCCTAAAGGCTTCTAAACCTCTGCATATAGAGCTATCTGCCAAGGACCAAACCTTCAAACCATAAAACATAGCTCCCAAGTGACTAGAAAAGGGGATTTAAACAAGGTATACTGAGTCAATACCTGCATTTCTGATTTTTTTTTCCCTGACATCAGCTAGCCATGCCCCTGAATAGATCATTTGGCATTCTAGAGATGAACATTCCTCATTTATGAAATGTACAGAAAGCTGGGAACAACTTTTGAACACACACCTGAATCTTTGCAGTTACTAAAACGTGTGTCATTTGCAGCTGTGAACTTGCAACGTGAGTTTGGTTTAAACGAGATGGGATACATCTTTAAAAAGAACAGGAAAGTGAAGGAATCCCCCAGTGGCTGAGCAATGTAATCAACACGTTGTTTTTACGGAACTCTGAGCCCCCATATTGCAAGTGGGTCAAAACTCACTTGCGTGAGACCCAAAGTTCACATTGATAAGAAAACAAAGTTCAAGCTGACAGGGTGGCAGAGGCAAATCCCACTTTGTTTTCAAACGCATACCCTCTACTCGGAGCTGGAACAGGGCTTATCTCTGTTGCTTCACCCTTTAGCAGCACTCTGCCACAGCTCCCTTGGTATTTCCAGTGCAGTAAATCTTATGCTACTTGAATGCAGGCTAAGTTTTCTTCTAATTAGTGTGTCTTCTTTTAATTATAAGAATCCTTTCCTCCTTTAGTTCATTACAAGTTCAAAGGCAGCATCTTTAAGGTCTTCTGCACTCAGGTCACCTTTTCTCTGGCCTTTCCTTCTCTCATCAGCTTCCTTGTCAGATCCTCAGTGTGGCTTCAGTGCACATGGCTTGCTTTTCCTTTTCTGTCCTGACTTGCCCTGGGCTGCCCAAGTCATTCAGTAAAAGGTGGCCTTGAGACAAGAAGGCCATTTTTTCAGTCCTGGAGTGCCATAATTAATTGCTTTCTAATCAGTAGCAATGACTCTTTTGGCAAATAAGCCTGCCAAGTATTTGCTTACTCCCCTTGTGAGACGTTCAGCTCCAGCCACTGAAACCATACAGTTACAGTTGCAGATGTGCAGTGATGAGCCAGCTTGGGGACATGGAGCCAGACTGCAATCATGGAGGCTTATCTGATATATCGTGGTTTTCATGCTTGACAACTTCAGCTGTTTTTGTTGTTGTTGTTGTTGTTTTGTTTTGTTTTTGTTTCTTGTTTTTTTAAAACAGGCACTAGTACATTTTCTTTGATATTTATTTCATTTTCTAACAATGTCAGGGCACAAAGATAAGGCACATACTAGGTTTCTATCTTAGTGACTGTTTTATGGCATAGGGCAGAGAGAACACACAAGAAGCATAGAATCCATCTATGAAGAAGCTAACAAAAAATGGTCACACCTGAAAGCTGATTTTTGAATAGATCTTTGAGTGATGAGAAAATACCAAAGATGTGAGGAATAGGTTGAGGTCAAGGTGAGAATATCCAGGGAATAGAGATTAGGTTCATTGATTAGAATGTGTCAAAGGCCATCTGGGTCTAGGGAATCCAATCAAACCTAGCAGGTATGTGAATGGCTATTCAACAGTAGTTGTAGATGAAATGAGATTGTTAGTTCATTTTAAGAGTGTGCTGGGCCTTGCTTCCTTTGTAAAGTACACAGGCACCTCCTGTGTGCTGGGAACCCTGCTGAGAACTGGGTTATAACATTAATAAAACAATTCAGTGGACCAGATCTGTTGTACTATGAGGCCACATTCAGCATGTCCCCAAATTGTGACTAGATCTCATCAGTACCAAGATCCTCACTTCTCAATGTTTCTGAGAAAGTTCCTTAGAACTGTCATCACCAGTGTTCCCGAACAGCTAGGTGTTCTCAGACACAGTGATGACTCTCATCATTTCCACACTGGTTACCAACAGGGGCCAAGGCTGGGAGCTAATCCTTGACCAAGGCTTTGCAAAATTCACTGTCCTCTTCTCTCCTCATTCTGTCAAAGCCCATCTCTTCTCTGGAATACACAGTGAGCCAAGTGTTGGGGACAATAGGCCATATGGCCAATGTTCAGCCATCTTGTCCAAGTCTGCACCTATAAGTCTCTGTTTTTCCTAGAGCTTGCCTTTCACCAGAAACCAGCTGACCCTGTTGTGGGCCAGCAGTTAGACTAAAGACAGATAGAGATGGACAACCCTGTTATGGTTTAGCAGCTAGACTAGACAAAGAGGGAGCCAGATACCCTGTGTGGCAGAACATTATGACTCTGCCTGGAATTCCCTGTGTTTTGAGAAAAACCTGCAGCTGGGTTGCTATAGCAATATGCTTCCCTGCCTTCTGAATTATAAAAGCTGCTGCCTGACTAATAAAGTTTGAGAGTTTGATCAATCAGACTTGCTCTCCTTATTTGTGTCTTGCATTTCTCAACAGATGACCTTCCTCCCGAGTTTTAGTCCAACCCTGCAGGTCGGGACAGCCAAGACTAGCCTCCATTATGTTCCAGAGTTTCTCTGAATGGTCTTGTCTTTCTCTCGATGTAAATGGAGATGTTCAGTCCCCTGCTATAGATCTTCCCCTCCTCAGTGCTTCTTTCATCTCCAGCATCCCAGATAACTTAAGGGCCTAAAGGTCAAAGGGTTATTCCCTTTCCTGTCTGTTTCCACTTCAAAAGCCCCAGCTCAGCTGCTTTAAAGCACATCATTAGACTTTATTACTCAGAGGATTTAGTGTAGAAGAAATGTTTCCAAAGTGTTGGCTTCAATTACATATTTCATTATTTTTGTTTTATAAAGAAATCAAGGAATCCCATGTTTAGGGACAGAGAGGGAATTTAATTTGCTTGGGTTAGATTCATACTCTATCATTTACTAGTGTGAGAGTAAAAGGTGTTAATTAATGTGTTTGAAACTCACACTTTATCTTTAAGGTAAAAAACAGGGTAGATTCAAAGATGAAATAAGGTACCACATGAAGTACTGTAAGTACATATACATAGAAATTCTTATTTTTAATTGTAAACAGTTGGTTTATAACTTGAGCATCTGGTTTATTTCTTCCCATCCTATTCTCTGCCTGATGTCATATTTGGCCAGTTCAGTAGCTACTAAGATAGGACCTTCCAAACACTGACCTTTCAGCCCTTTGAACTCGTTAGCTCTAAGAATTTTTTCCTCAACCTCTCCTCTGCCACCTATGTATGGGTGATATTGTAGACTTTGCTATCTCCCTTATTGCTGTATCTCTAAAATCATTATTTCACACACACCATTGTGTATCCTTATCTCTTCAATTGCTACTTATTGACTCTATCATCTGACTTTGAAAGAATGATGTCATTTAACCTGAAATTCATTCTCTCTTCTGTAAGCTTTGTTCTGTCTACATCCTTCTGTATTCTTTGCTTCTCTCATCATCTAGCTTATAATTCATGCTTAGAATAATTGGCATTGAAAAATATTTTGTCTTCCTTTTCTTCCCCTTTCCTTCCCATTCCTGCCAAGAAAAATACTAAGTAAAGTCATTAAACCATGGATAATGCTTCTGAGAAGTTGAAAACAATTCAGACTCTTTATTTTAGGGTTCACCTTAAATGTGTGATCATGAAATTCAAATATGCAAGCATTACGTAATCCTATATTTCTATGGTAAATTCACTTTTCTTTGTTATGACCCTGGCCCCATCACATTTCATCTCTGGAACGCCTACCCATTATCTGATTTTTTTTCTTTCGTTCTTTACTGGAATTTTAGATGAAACAAGGAACTTCAACTGCTTCTTCCAACTGGTTTTACAATCTTACCTTTTCCTTGGCCTTCCCTTCTATAATGATTGAAGACTTCCCTCTCTTCAGTCTTAATCAAACCATTTGTTCTGCTGTTTGGATTCTTTAGCTCCCATCTTTTAAAACACGCCGTTCTTACATTTATTCCCCCCTTTTCTTCAACATCTGTCTCCATCTGCAGAATCAATCGCACTGGCATTCAAACTTACTTTGGCATCGATTGTCTTTCAGGATTCCTTGGGTCCACTCTTCACCTTTCTCCATATTGGATTTGTTTCAGTGTATTCTAGCACTCCAAATTCATTTGGATCTAGTGAATAAGAACCGCAATGGGAGATTCGTAGAAGAGAGGCAACTTGGATCTGTGCCACTGCTCACTCACATTCTACCCTCCGGGCAGAGGGTTTCATTATCAACCCTTCAGCTCATCGCAGGTCCTTCATATGCAAACATTTTACAAATAAATGCTCTGAGAATTATTCAGTGTGACTGCGTTATATGCTCTCTGTTAGACTGTTATCTGATAGGGTCATCTTCTATCTATAGATCCATTTCTCTAACATAATAATCTTTTTCTCATATTTACTGGCCGCTCCTCATTGCTCTTCCTTATGTCTATAGATATTTTGCATGTGTTATAGCATCCTGGCATCCTGTCTTCACTTCTTTGGTTTTTCTCATTCTTTTCTTTGTTTCAGGACTTCACCTATTTCACAAATTAAGATAACGTCTCTGCATACTTGTGTATATATGAAGTTCAAACGTGTCCTCTATGATCTGGAGAAGGGTGGTATATACACTTGGAAATCTAGTGGGTAATTTGAAGTTATCATGGCACAAACCATATCAACATTTTTACCCTTCTCATTTTCTTTAGGACACTGTCCTCCACAGGCTTCCCAGTGGAATAGAGTACCATAGTTGGATCAGATATCACTCATTTCTAATGTCTTACATTCAATCCACACTACATCTAGCCATCTCCCTCTCCAGAATAGCCTAAACTGTATCATCTCAAAATCTTTCTTGTTATATCACCATTATACTTGGATAGCATCTTCGCTTTTCTGAGCTCTTGAAATAGCTTCACATCTGGCTGAACTGACTTTTAGCAGATCATTCATTACACTTTGTAGTAATAACATTCTTTCACGGCCTTACGGACTACTGTTATGATCAGTGTGACTCGGCCTCAGACTGATGCCTCGGTGGCCTCATTCTCTTCTTTTTCTCTGCTCATTTTTTCACCTGGGTTCAGACAAACTGAACCTCTTTTTTTATTACTATTTAGTTTATTTGTTTGTTAATTTTACATCCCAATCACAACACTGCTTCTTCCATTCCTCCCAGTCCTGCACTCCCATCCACTTCCCTCATAGCCTCCCTAATACCAACCTACCCTGGCACAAAAAGTAGTATAAAGACTAAGTGCTTCCTTTTTCACTGAGGCCTTTCTAGGGAAATAGGATCCAGAGGGAAGGAACAGAGTCCAAGTCAGACTCAGAACTCACTCCAGTTGTTAGGGGACTCACTACTTGAGGAGCAAGCAGCACATCAGCTTTATACATGTAGGCAGCCTAGCACCATTCCATACAAGTATCTTTCATTGTGGGTTCAGTCTCTATGAATCCCCATGGGTCCAGGTTAGTTTGCTATGTAGGTCTTCTTGTGGTGTCCTGACCCTCTAGTTCCCTCAATCTTTCCCCTAACCATTTCACAAGACCCCCTGAGTTTCTCCTAATGTTTGGCTGTGGGTCTCGACACCTGTTTCCATTGTCTGCTTAATGAAGGAAGCATCTCAGATGACAATTAGCTAGGTTCCTGTCTGTCTGCAAGCACACCAGAGTATTACTAATAGTCTCAGGGATTAGCTCTCTCCCATGGAATGGGTCTCAAGTTGGGTCAGTCATTGACTGGCCATTCCCTCAATCGCCATAGTTTATCCCTGCACATCTTGTAGACAGGGCAAATTTTAGGTCGAGGGTTTTATGGGTGGGTTAGTATGGTCCTCTCTCTACTGGAAGTCCTACCTGGATACAGGATGTGGCCACTTCAGTCTCAGTATCCCCTTCCCCTAGGAGTATCAGGTAGAGTCATCACCATATATTCCTATGACGCTCCCCTAACCCAGGTCTCCAGCTTGTCCCAGAGATGTCCCAACTCAAATTTCCCTTCTCTCTCATACCTCTAGTACCCATTCTTCTTCTCCCCAAACCTGAGTCCTCGCCTAACCCCCTTCCTCTCTCCCTCCACTTCTGATATCTATTTTATTTCCCTTTCTTAGTGGGGTTGAAGCATCCTTCTTTGAGCCCCCTTTGTTATTTAGCTTCTTTGGGTCTGTGGATTGTAGCACGGTTATCCTGCACTATATGGTTTTCCTTTGAACATTCTAACTCATTTTGTTCGTGATGCTCTATGCTTGGGATACCTCTCTTTATGTTTCCTCAGCTAGCTCTTCCCTTTGCTAAAATACTCTCTTTCCTGTTACTTTCAAAGTTTATTATAATCCTTACACCAGTCTTTGCTAAAAAATGGCCTAATTAATTTGTTTGTTTATATTTTGATTGTGTGTATCTCTCTATGGCTGAGAAGATCATCACTCTATAATTGCACCCACCTTTCAAATTGTTTGTGGTATGTGATACCTACAAATTAATAAAATTTGTAGGAAAAACAGAAGAATGAAATAATAAAATGCCACATGAAATTAAAATGTGGTTAAGTACTTTGAATACAGCAAAAGTATCTTTTCTCATTGTACTCCAAAAACACTTTCTGAGGAAGTGATACTTAAAGCTGATGACAGAAAGGCAAGTCAGATCAAAAGACAAAGCGTGGGGAAGAGACAAGAGCATGCATAGCTAATCTGAGGCCTCAGAAAGGTTGGTGCTTTAGAGAAATGACAAGTGGCCAGTGAGAATTGGGTGGAGAGAGAGAGTAGTCTGAAATGAAAGTGACAGTCAGTGGGAACCAGCACATGGCAGGGCCTTATACAGATATTTAAGTACTGAAGTGCAGGCAAAAGCATGGGGAAAATGATCAGGGAAAGACCACTTTGGTTGGACAGATACAATTCAAAAATTGTTTTCCACTTTTACTTTCCTAGCATGCAAGAAATGATGAATAACTATCATATCAGTATCCCAAAAAAGAAGAAAATGCAAACAATGAAAAATTAAGATTTAGGTGGTAGTTAGTACATAATAAGTATCCTGGTCTAGTGACTAAGGATGAATCATGCAGACTTATAAGATGGGTCAGAGGTTCAGAGCAGTGGCTGCATTTCCAAAGCTCCTGAGTTCAATTCTCAGCAACCACATGGTGGCTCACAACCATCTATAATGAGATTTGGTGCCCTTTTCTGGCATGCAGGTGAACATGCAGGCAGAATACTGTATACATAATAAATAAATAAATAAATAAATAAATAGAATTGATATGACAATGTGGAAAAGTTGTCAATCTATGGTTTATCTGGAGTTGTAAAGACTAGATTACTTCTTGACTGATTTAAGGCACTTATTGCTAATCTCTTGGTTCAGTGAAGCATGAACTCAGCACTAGATGAAAATAATTTCACTGTGAATGTAGGGTTTTATGTGTCTGAGTGAATGACATCCTAGATGTGCACTGTTAACATGATTATGGCCATGGCAAGGAGAGCACACTCATGGGAATGCCAAAGCCTGGACCTGTTCCTTGTGAAGATGTTGAGGAAAGGTTGGTCTTTGAGATGGATGTGGTGGCACATGCCTTTAATCTCAAGACATGGGAGGCAGAGGCAGGCAGATCTGAATTTGAAGCCAACCTGGTCTATAAAGCAAGTTTCAAGATAGCCAGGGCTACTCAGAGAAACCTTGTCTTGAAAAACAAAAAATAAAAGAAAACAATAAGTTTGCCTTTAGCTAAAAATAGCTTCTTTGACCCAGTTGACCTCATGATCAAGCTCTTTAGAGACTGCTCCCCTACTGAGACTTTCTACTGAGATTAGCTAACCTATTCCCGCATCTATAATAAGCTCAACTATGTCTGCTGCTGCCATGATTTCATCCAAGTGCACAGCCCACCTGCTCCCAGCATTAAGTTACTTCTGCCTGTCTTTCTTAATCTCCCTTCACTCCCAGTCAGCTTTCCAGGACCCAGCTGTGTGGGCTTCAGAACTCATTGTAATTTTCCAGAAGACATTTGGTTTCTAGCCTAGCATTTGAACTTGGGGTTCAACTTCTCATACCTCAGTCAGGTCTGGTGTCTCCATGTCCTGATATTTTGCAGTTTCTACAGATCATAAATGTCTTGTGTTTTTCTGGGTTAGAGAAACAGTTGTTAGGCAATGACTCTGGAGTTCTGACTTCTGCCCACATGTATTGTCAATAATCTGCTACTTTTTTCTGCTCTTAAAATGTATCTTGTACCAGCAGTGTACATGCTTTTCTGTGTCATGTTATATTAAGTAGCTTTTGACATTTCATTCTGGGCTGAGGTATCTGCCTGCAACCTGTGCCGGTCTCCTCAGTTGGTGACTAGTATTTGAGTTCTATGCCCTGTTGCTAAGGATCTCAGTGACAGCTTCTCATTGATGCCATTCCCTTTGAGTTCTTTTGGCGATTATAGTGGATATGTTTGATCTTTTCTTTTATATTTATTTATTTCATTTGGTTAAAGGAACACAGTGAAAATACAGAAAATATAGCATGCAGAGTGCTACAACTCACTAGATATTTTCTCACTAATATTCTTAGAGGAGTTACTTGGTTCAACCCTATGCATGGCTGTAGGAGCTGGGTGCTGTTGATGCCATTTCTGAAAAGTAAGTAAACAAGACACAGGCTTGTTAGACACATTGCTTCTCTCAAACATCCAATACATGAGAGGGCTGAGTTTACTTTGGTTCAGTTTGACTTAATCCCTTATATATGTCACAGTGATTTTTAAAATATTTACTTTAAAAATGTATTAAAATGTATTCAGATTACATCCTGAAAGTTATCTCCTTACTTGTATCTTTGTGTTCCCTCCCTCCTTACCTCTTCCATCCTATTCCCCTCTACTAGAACTCTGACAGAAGGGGACCTCCTTCCTTACCATATGACCACAGCCTATCAGGTCTCATCTGGATAGGCTGCTTCCCCTTCCTCTGTGTACTCACCAGACCTCCCTACCAAGAGGAAGTCCCAGCATCTGTCTCGATTCTCTGCTGGGTGGAGTCTTTCACAGGACATCTATCTATGTCGGGCTAATATCCACCTATATAAGTGAGTATATACCATGTGTGTCTTTCTTATTTACTTACTCAAGCAAATGTATATGTCCTATTGATGTTCTGAGGACACTTCATGGAACTTAGGTTTAATATTATGCTAATTTTTCTCATGTTCCAATTTGAGGTCATCCTCCCCTTGGTCTAAACATGCCATTGGGCAGTTCTTCCAATCTAGTCACTCTGTAGCTGGTCTCAATCATACCTTCTCCGAGGGAACTGCTGATGTATTGTTGTGTATCTGGGGTGCTTACATAGAGGGAAGACACTTCTGCAAGCTGATCCATTCACTACCCACAATGTCCAGTTTTTGATAATTTGTCTTTTCAAATATGTATTTAAAATGTAAGAGTTTTTTTTATTATGATCCATGAATAATATTTATACTCTCTATTTCTGCAATATCCTATAAGGGGATCTTATTTTACATTGCTGATACACTGTCTTTGCTTTGACTAAAGATGATTATTCATCTGTAACATGTTGAAACTATCTAAAATAAGTTATTTTAAAAATTCTCCTTACTTCTGGGAAGTATCTTTGTCTGGGGTCTTGACCTGGATCTATATCTCAAGAAATATTTATATTTAAGTACTACCAGGCATCTCTTTGGAGGGAACTACAAATGGAAATTATTAGTTATGCCCATAATAGGCTCAGACAGAATACTATATACTTTATATAATAGACTTGAACGTCTAGGGACTTTGATAACTGTTGAGGATTCCACGGCAGTCTTTGAATACTAAAGGATGAGAGGTTGTGTGGATGGGAGATTTTCACCACTTGGAAGAGCAAGGAATAAAATATCTGCAGTCAGTGTCCTTTAACTTCAATGCTGTATCTACCAGATTTATTACTGTGAAATACTATATAGCTCAGACTAAGCCATTGCTTCCTGACTGAGCAGTGAGTTAATTGCTTCTATTGCCTTTGAAATTATAGGCTATCATAAAAACAATTTTGGGAAAAAAAATCGTAATTCTCCTACAGTCTTTGCTAAACTGTCCTTCATTTAAATCATCAAAATTTTGAGCATGTTGGCTTATTACTTGTATTGTTGTTTAGTATCCTATAACTGTATTTTCTTTCATCCATCTCAATTTCTTATTCCTTAAATAAATTTATTTACAAAAGAAGATTACTAGAAAGGAAATATAAACCCAAAGACACAAGTAAGAAGAATCATGCCTCAGAGACAAAATGTTGCTCAGTGGTTGGGTTCACTTAAGACAAGCGGACAGTCTTGAACTTGTAGACCAATTTTACAGAGGAATGGATCCCAATATAGGCTGGTAGTCACTTGCCTGGATAAAGGCAACTCTCTAACTGACTCTCTGAAAGAGCTCCAGCCCGAGAGGACAATCGATGAAAGATGGGGGTGAAGCCTCTAAGTGCATGGCAGGTGCAGCATTGCTGTGGCAGAGGAGTGGGGATTTTAAACATACTTAATGTGTGGATGTTTCATAAGTGTCAGGGCTGAGGGGTTAGAAGAACTTGTGGAAGTATCTAGCAGGTTTAGAAATGAGGCTATGTTGGGCAAGTTAAGGGAATGGACACATGGTAAAGATGAGTGAGGGACACTGAACAGGATTTAGGGGTGAACAAGGCCCCTTAGATTAGACTATACAAAGCCGGGCCACAGAAGGTCAGCAGATTATATAGGAGAGGCAGCAAAGGAATGGTCACCCTCACCACTTCAAGCTTAGTAGGACTCCTTCACCAGGTTATGTTTGTGACCACAGATGCCCACTGATGAGTGATGTGGACAGTTTAGGCTTCACAAATTCCCCACCAGAGCTGTTCACTGCAGTCTAAATATCACACCCTTTGGGGAATGCTGCTTTAGTAGGACACTTCAGAAATACATAATTTATAATTAGTTGCCCAAACACACTTTATTGTTTTTATGATTCCTTCCATTTCCCCTGATAAATATATCCCTATGTTTTGGAACTGAAAGGGGTCTCGTAGGAATAGGTGGAATCCTGGTTGTGCTTGAATTATAACCTGTCGGAGTGCAAACTCAGAGCACTTCTTGGTGTCTGGAGAAAGTAAGCCCTTTCACTCTCTCTTTTGATTTCCTTTGTTTGGGGCCTTTCTCAACAGATGAAAACTTGCTCTGGCCCTTGGTGTCTCAGGTGAGAGGCCTACAATCAATGCAACGGAAACAGTTACATTGTAGTCTATTTCAAGACTTGCCCTAAAATGAGAAATCCGGGAGATGGCTGAAGGCTCCATTCTGCTGGGTTACCTCACTGCAAAGCTGAAGACGAAGGAGGATTAAGTGTTCTCAGCGTTACCTTGGGATTTGTGGTTTGTGCCTTGGGGGAGGTTGAAGTCCCAAGGTGTCTTTAAACCCAGAAGGCAGTAGCTTGAACCTTGCTCTGACATCAGAAGCTGGATGGTGCTCAGTCACTTAGAAGAAGAGTGGGCATCTGGGATTTTAAGTCATCATGCCAACAAGAGGAAATGATAAGGGAGTGGTTCTAAGAGAGGGGAAAAAGAGAAACTGCTGTGATGCTGTGTTTCTACCCCTCCCATCCCCTTCCGCCTTCAAATCCTTGGATTTAAATTTAAATCTGGGTTCCTAGCAGAATCCTACAAATAACTGCTTGCTTAAAACAAAAGTAGAGCTGCAGAATTTATTTTAGCATTTGCGATCAATGCTTGGGTGGAGAACTAGTAAGATTTTCAGGCCAAAAGGGAGTTTGGTCCCCTCTTGAGAATGAGGGACTTAGAGGCCAGCAAGGTGAAGTGAAGAGCCCAAGGTCACACAAGTGGTCAGCCACAGTGTCACAGCCAGGTCATGAGGCTTGCCTCCATCTGTTATGAAGCCTTCCAGACAGGCTTGTGGCAAGCTCCCAGGACAGCTTATTGGAAAGCATTTAAGGACGTTAGACCGACCGTCTGCAGATGTGATTTTAAAGGTTATTTATTTGTCTTACTGGAGATCATGACTTCCCTTCCATCCGTCTTCTTGTTCCACAGCCAGATTCTGCCCTTTGATGTGCTTTGTGGCATTCTTGTTGCCTTTGGCCCGAGTCTGAAGTGGGGCTCGACCTGAAGCTACTGGTGCCTTTGTTTGCTCATGGAGGACTTCCCCTCCCTGTGGGAGATGCTGAAAAATCAGTTGTGTTAGAGTTTCTTTCTGCACAAGATGCATCCTGCTGTGTCTGCCATAGACTCTTTGAGCTGAAAGTGACCTCTTAGGTCATCAGTCCAGCCCAAGTCAGGCATGCTTTCCAAAAATGTCTTGGCATCTGGACGCAGAGTTTTCTGGCTTAAAGGTACCTTAGGGACCAAAGGCTATGCTGATCCCTTTTTGTAGGTAAAGAAATTGAATCCCAGACACGAAATGGTTCATCCCCTTGCAGGTGGCAGAGCCAAAACTATGATTCAGATTTCAACACCAAGACTGCCAATCTGTCCTCCTTATTATCACCCAACCCTGATGACATTCTTCTATGAGTTGGTCCACTGATAGTCCATTTTACTATTTGTACCTTGTTTGTTTATTGTACTTATTTATTTATTTGCCACAGTTTATTTACTATGTCCTTGTTTCACCTGGCACTAATAATAATTATGAACAAACTGACATTTTTATAGGGAGGGAAAACCCAGTAAGAGTGTAAGTCTTCTGATGATTCTATGAGTCTTTTCTGGTACCTGTGACATAGTATGATGCACTTATCTCAGAACAACACAGATTCATTGTCTTTTCTTCTGGAGATCAGAGGTCTGAGATAAAGGTTGGAGGGCTAAAACTATGGTGCTAGTGGATCTGTACTTTCTTCTGGAAAAGGGCAACGAGGGGAATCTGCCTCTGTTGTTTCTAGCTTCTAGAACCTACTTGCATTCCATGTTTCATGGCATAGCCTCTTCCTTCATCTTCAAACTCTACCCCTTTATTGCCATTTCTGTAAGTTCTGCCTCTCTTTACCATTATAAAGTCCCTGCGGCTAGATGCAGGGTAACATTACCATCTCAAAATCACTGGAGTGATCATACCAACACAACCTTGTTGCCATAGAAGTAATATAGTCACAGTCTCTTGGGGGTAGAACCTGAGTATCTTTACAGGACCCTCATTATATTTACCAGGAAGATCACAGACAAAGAAGCCCAGAAATGTCACTCATAGACACAGGTGCCACAAGTGCGACAAACCAGGAAAAAAGGGATATATTTACAGAGGGCATTGCCTGAACAAAATTATAAGGACTATGTAAATCTCATGACCCAAGACAAATGAGATGGAGAAAGGCAAGTAGAAAAAAAAAAGATGTTTTGAATGGTCCTGAAATGAGAGAGATACTTGGCACCTTTGGGGACGTGCATAGCACTTAGGGTGGGCACCAAAAAGGCTGCTTGCCCATTATAAACTTACCTAAAATCTCAAGTTGAAGCTGGAAGGTGCTCAGAAGAGCTATAATGTGACACCTGAGCTAATCTGAGGTAATAGTGTAAGCAATGCAGTTGTAACAGTTTAAAGAAGAGTGCATGACAGGCATGGACTTTTATCAGAAATAATGAGAACATCTAGGACATGTGAGCTCTTTCAAGCAGAGATCTCTAGGATAGGAAACATCTAAAGGGACCAAGGCTGCAGGAAACATCACTCTTGGGCACACACTGAATTATGTGACATCGTGAATGAGCATATTCATTGTTACCAATCGGACACGGACGTGTCTTGAAATGGATATAGCAGTCCATGTCATACTCCATCTTAGACATGTCACTTACTTGAAATGACACTTGGGGTAATCTTTGGCTCTACTGTATCATGATAGTCTTTTACCAGTTTGAAGAGATGAAAATAGATGGCCAAACTGAAGAGATGTGTAGAAAGGCAAAGAAGTCATTATTTGTAGCTCAGATAATGAAGGCTGTTGTTATTTCCTTGATTTTAAATTTTTCTTTACTTTCTCTTAACTCTTCTATTGGCAAATATGTATCCAAATGGGTGAACTGTAAAAGGCAGGAAAACATACAGATTTAGTGTGACGTTTTGACATAAGATGAGTGTATATGATTGGGCCAAATTTAATGGGTTCCTTCAAGAACATCACTGATTCTACATGTTATATCACAATTTGGATGACCGCTTTATTTTTATCACCAGGCAACTGTTCTAATTGTACCTGAGTTTTCTATCAGCCTCAAGAGATATCATCACATATAAAACACAGCATTTTAAAAGGATAGTTTTGTATCTTGGATCTGGCACATAGAGACAAATGAGGCAATATTAATTTCCTCAGCACACTCACTATGGTACCAGGGGATTTATATGCACTCTTTCACTCTTTTCATCCCCTTTTATCCTGATTTTGTGCAAAAAGAATTGGGAAGTTTGCCAAGCACATTGCAGGAGCTCAATTAAGGATTGCAGAACAGATCACAAGGACAATGAAGTGAAGAGCTGGAGACACGTTGCCCAGATTCTCAGAACTACTAATTGGCAATATTGAGCTTGAATCAGCATCTTTCTAGCTCCAAAGCTTTGAATCTGTGTGCACAAAAAGCTTCTAGTGCCTGGTAAAAAACCACGTCAACATTTATTAGACTTTTGCTGTGTGTCAAACACTGAAATGCCTCACTCACATTAACTCTTCATTGACAAAAATCTTTGTGGTAGATGCTTTTTGTGCCTCTGTTTCCTTACTATATAACCAGGATTGTGGGCAGTTATGTAAGTTGCCCCAGATTACAACTTTGTGAGTTTTACAGAAGGATGGAAAACAGACAGATGTACATCTACTCTGGAACCCATCTCTACTATTCACAATGACCCTGGTTTACAGAAGAGGACCACAGATCTTTTAACCAAAGGGGGGGGGGACAGTCATCCAGAAGAGGAGGGATATGGTGACGATATCAGAGTTACGGACACCCTAATGAACCACCTACTCATACCTTCTTACCTGGCATCTTAAAACCAGGTGCAGTGGAGCCCTAGAGTTCATATTTTACTACAATATAAAGTCTAAAAGCACATCAACTGTTCTTTCTCTGCCATCACAATCTCCTCTTATCTGTTATGAATTTTTGGATTCTGTATATGGTTTAATTTCAATAATAATAGCTCATGCAATTAAATGTTGGCGTGACTTCTGTCCTATTTATAACACCTGGATGTCGTCACCATGTGTCCACACAATATCTATACTTGTTGAGAACTAATTACTTGGAATTATTCAAATTTCTGATGTATGACATTATGTTGATAACCCAAAAAACATATGGTTTATCTATATGGATTTTCTACATGTACTAAAAACAGTATATTCTGCTGTTGAGCAGAATTTTCTGTAAATGTTAATTGAATAAAGTTCAGTGTTGAGAAGGTATTTTTCATCTTTGCTATACATTTCCTACATTCTTTGATATCATTTCTACTGATTACTAAAAAAGTATTGAAGATTTCAAATTTAATACTGCATTTTCTATTTCTCATATATATGCATATGGTTTACATATATATATATATGTGTACACCCACATATATATGTTATACAAACACACACACACACACATACACACACATATATATATATATATTTAATATTTCATGTTCTGGAAAACTCTATAATGGAGGCTTAAACATTTAGTACTGTTTTACCTCCTTGGAGAATTGAGCCTTTTATCACTGTGTACCAAACTTTGTTGTTGTTGTTGCTGCTGCTGCTGATTTTTGTTTTTGTTTTTGTTTTGTTTTGTTGTTTTTCAAGACAGAGTTTCTCTGTGTAGCAATGCCTGTCCTGGAATTAACTCTGTAGACAAGACTGGCCCTGAACTCACAGAGATCTGCCTGCCTTTGCCTCTGCCTTCCAAATGCAGAGATTAAAGCCATGCACCATTGTCACCTGCCTAAACCTCTTATCCACAGTAATGCTCCCCTTTTCAAAGTTCATATTATCTGGTGTTACTATGTTTATGTCAAACTTTTTATTTTATTTTATTTTATTTATTTTTGGTTTTTTGAGACAAGGCTTCTCTGTGTAGACTTGGCTGTCCTGGACTAACTTTGTAGACCATGCTGGCCTCTAACTCACAGCGATATACCTCCCTCTGCCTCCCGAGTGCTGGAATTAAAGGTGTGCGTCACCACTGCCCAGCTGTTTCAAACTTTTAAAAATGTTTAAAAATTATTCTTTAAAATGCCATAGACCACAAGATGTCAAAGGAACTCATAGACAGTAAGAAAGTGTGGGGTTCCTTTAGTGACTTTCATAGTGCTGCTTAAATGGTTATGAACTCTTGTGATTGTGACTGCTACTGAACTTTATTCTCTATCCTTCTGTTATGAGTAATAACTCTGCTGAGTATAGTATTGTGTTTGGCAGTTATGTCTCAAAATACATCACTGTTACTCTTCTCCTTTAAGAATGTCCATAGTAGAGTTCTACTGTTATACAGTCTTTCTATGACATGGTGTTCTGTACTACAGCCTTCAATTTTATTTCATTGTTACAAATGAATTTTTAAGCTAAAAATAAAAATAAAATGCCATAGAAATATATGTTTATATGGTATATTTTGATCATGTAACTCCTTCTTCAGCTCCCTCTAGCTCTACTCACTGACCAGCCTCCCTCAGGACTTTATGTTTTTATTATTGTTGTTATTACTGACTACTCCTGGATTTAGTTAATGCTAAAAATATGGTCAGGACCATCCACTGGGCATGGCCATCCTAGCCTTGGACACATCCCTAAGGAGCTGTCTACTGTTATTTTCTTCTCTGCTGGGTGTGGGTCCTCAGAGTGACTCCACACTGCCAACATTTATGCTAGAATTTTGACTGGGCTGATCATGCGCAGGTCTTGAGCAGACAAGTGTAGCTCAGTGAGTTGATGCATACAACAGCCCCATCATGTCTAAAAGACAGTCTTTCTTGGCTCTTCTCCCATCCCCTGGCTCCTCCATTCTCTTTTTCTGCTTCCTCTTCTTAGATGTTCTCTCAGCCTTGCGTGGAGGAATTTATTATAGATGCCTTACCAGCAGTCAGTTATCCTCAGTACTTCGACTCTAGAAAAGTAGATTTTTGCCATTCATCCACAGCTAGCATTTTTATCTGTCCTTTTCTCATAAGTGGAAGGCTTGTGCTCCACAGGAAGGTAAGATGTAATGTTGTGGTAGGACTCCATGTCTCTCTCTCTTTTAAGGCTGTATCCATGAGGGAGCCTGTCTGTCTACCCCCTGCTACCGCTTCCTGTGTGTGTATATGAGTTTTGTTGTTGTTGCTTTAGGATATTCACTATTGATCCTTATGAGGTTTATACTTAATAGTCTATTAAGAAAATCCAGTAAGTACTGTGAATTCCCATATGGCTGGGAATGTCAGGGTTTGTATAATCTCATGCTAGCTTATTGCTGGCCCTTTGAAAATTTTAGTAAATATTCCTGGTATTTTCACTCCTATTTAAGCTTGTGATTATACTCTGGCTTAACGTTCTTTTGATTTCAGGCTAGTTTGTTTTTCTGTGATTGATTTTTTTTTTTAAGTTGTGAACTTGAGGCTATTTGGTACTGAATCTTGGTACTTCTAGGACTTTTTTTTCTATTCTCTCTTTTTTCTTCCATTGCAAGTAGAAGCCAAATGTCTTTTAGAACATTCTTTTTATTTATGTTTGGTTTTATATGTATAGATGTTTATCATACTAATTGACAAATTAATGCTATATATAATATATTATCAAAATTAATATTATATATAAAATATTATACATACATATATATTTATGTATGTTTTAAGTGTTAACTTGATTATGTTTTTATTGTACATTGTGTTAGACAGCATCTTGTGTAGCACAGACCAGCCTGGAGCTCACTATACAGTCTTAAACCCAAGGTCTCCTATAGCAGCAATCTGAGTGCTAGAAATTAAAAGCATGCAAAAAAAAAAACAACCTTTGTCCTAGCTCTTAATTCAGAAACTTTTTTTTTTTAAGCACAGAAAGCTAAGTGGTTCTTCCATGAATGAGCACAGTATTCTTAGATGTAGAAAGGGCCTGTTTTGTCTAGGAACAAATTGGATTTGAAGAAAACTGTATGCCCA